>NC_135972.1:33429457-33750936 GCF_053455715.1 Rhinoraja longicauda
TTACATGCAAAATATGATGTATGCTTAAATGGACCAAGAGCAAAGTGAGGTTACCACAAGCTGTCTGTCACAATTTATACATATTACTTCATATTGGTTGAAATGGCCTTCTGCTTTATCCCACAGTAGTTCCAGTGATGTTTCTGTGACTTTCCCTTCACGTAAATTAGTGGGTGGTACCAAACCTATAATAAAAAGAGAATCAGTAACACAAACAGTGTATAGAGTCAGTGTACACAGGTTTTTTTAAACATTATTGGTACTATACAGATGCAAGTTTTCATGGTAGATCCCGTAGTCAGGATCAAACCCGGGTCTCTGGCGCTGTAAGGCAGCAGCTCTACTGCTGCACCGATGTGCCACCTGTAACAGTCTACACAGGTACAGCAAATCCAACTCGAGTCTATAGAAGTTACGTTTTGTTTTCTCCAATTTGAATATTGTAAGATATTGCCAATGATTACTGCAAAATTACTGGGCAGGAAGTTAAAAATTCTGAAGGTCAAAACGCGGCAGCCGCAAGTTGATCAATTTGTCATCATATATAACATGATCTGAACTGAACATGTGTTATTTTGCTGTATGCAGTACACCCAGGCGACACATTTGTTCTCATATTAAGTAACGAACTTGAACCAAGAACAACTGAGCTGTAAATATCCGTCATCACCATAATAAGGAAATAAGAATGACCCCTTTAAGAAGTGACGTTTTTGCAAAATATTAATAAGCCATAAAGAATTGCTGTAACTTCTGTAGTTCAAAAACACAGACGCAAGTTTCGTAGAAATAAATCTAACAACAACAATTTTGAACGAACAGATGCTGAAGGAAGTATAAACAGGTTATGGACATCTCTCTCTGGCACTTTGAAGTTCAGAGACCACGAGTGGAACCACAAAAAATGTTAGATAGGTAAATGTCTGATATGGGTAGACTCCGGCCTGTGTCCTTTTTGTTTCTAGCTCTGGTTAGACTGGCGGTTATGAAGAGATTTGCTATCCTTCTTTTGATTTGGAATTAGGAGGACCATATGCTTCCACACAGCAAAGTAACAAACTTTCATATTCAAGGTTTCAAGGTCAGTTTATTGTCACATGTGCCAATTAAGGTACAGTGAAATTTGAGTTACCATACAGCCAATACTAAGTGAAAAGCAACAAGACACACAACAACATAAAAGTTAACATAAACATCCACCTTCTAGGGGATAACTGGAAAGCACCAGTCTATGTAATGTTTCCTAAGTCTGACCTTATAGTAGACAAATCAATATATCATGTAGACAATATAGTAGACAAACCAATATATCATGACAGTCATCTTAGAACGGTGATATTTGCAACAAGATATTTGCTCAAAACATCTGCTTATTGTGTTCCTTTTCTTTTTGCGTGTTTGCAGTTACCAAATAACACATTTGTCTATCCCAGTGCTTTTATCGAGCTTGATACGACTTTAATTTGCTTGGTAACGTTGCTGAGTTGAATTTATACGGCCAGAAAACAAAGTGTAATGTAAGCTGATTGACCAATCCACTTTGTCATTGATCACACGTTTGTGATAGATCCAATAACCTAACTCCACTACTGAAACTGATACCTTAACCTTGTAACCTCTGGCTTCAGCAGACAAACATATCATTTTTCAGATTAAAGTCTGTCACCAGAGGAATTTCGGATGCTTCCTTAAAAAGTGAAATAATGTTTCCATTAATAACAGCACAGACATTTGAAAAAACGTGAAGACCCGGGAGGGAATTAGTCGCAGAAAAATCCTGTTCCTGGTATAAATAACAGAAAGAAAGATTTAAATTATTTTGAGGAAGATATATTTACATTGGTGTTAGAATTACTAGAAAAATCTGTGATAACATCGGCATAGAGTTTACTGTGAGAAAGAAAGACAAAGTTGTCAAAGTACTCGGTGCTAATGGAGAATGTACTTGCAATTAAACATTTATCAGTATCTGTGGTCAGTGATTCCTTGTACCCAACCACAGGGTGCACAGTTTTGCATTCTTCTCTTATTAAATCTATAGAAAATAATAACTAGATCAGAACTTAGGAAAACTGTGAACCATTATTTTGGTAAGAAACCTGGAAATGTTGTGGTTTGTGGCATGAAGTGCAACTGAGCTTTTTACAGTGTAAGAAATTGTAATTACTGCCTAGCTACAACAGCTTAAAAAATGTTTTTATCTGCTTTGAATTTCATTCCTCTGTATAAATAAACCAACATTTTATTCTTTTTTTAACTTTTTCTTTTAAAAGTTTACTTTTCAACTTTTACATTAATCTCATGTGTACAGAGCAAACTTTATTTCACTCTTTGTGTAATGGCAAATTTTCAACTTTTCCAGTGTCCTCGTTTCCAAGTGCCATTAATATACAGGTAGAGTAGGAGTGATCGTACGCAGACCCAATAGAACAGAACTTCCAGTCGTTATTTCCAGTTTAGTTGGTTGTTTATTGAGGTAGTTGTACAAACAAAGAGATGAACGTACCAGGTTTTTCTAATTCTGCGTGCAGGTTGTAGCTGGTTGCTCTGTCCCTGGTCTGGTGAGAACTGTATGTGCTCCCTCTCCCTGTGCCTCCCTTTCCTGTCACCTATGCTGTATGGGTCTTTATTATGTTTTCTATCAAACTTGCTTCACACTGCAGCTGTGATGTCCAATTAAGATGACTTTGGGTCACAAAATCAAAGAGTGTTTAGTCTAACAGCTCTTAATAGTCCAAAATAATTCTGCAAGATATATCTAAGCAGAATAATATGATTTGCCAATAATAAACATAAATTGCTCCTACACTTTGTAAAAATGTTTTAAAAGTTTGTTAGAATTACCTCCGATTTGCTATCAGAATTCTTCAAAATAAATGGTTGCTTATTCCTATTCAATATTATCACTGTTCCTGTATGCCAGATGTCCCATAGGGTTGATGCTATGCAGCAAGTGACATTAAGAAAGAGGGAATATTCATGCCACAGAGAATTTCTAGATCTTCAAAGATAACTCTCCTCATGGTCAGTGTAAATGCATTTGGTTTATCACCAACTAATATTCAGGTCAATGATCCTTCACCTTACACAGCAACATTTCATGCAGGTACTTAACAGAAGTAACAGATGATTTGAGAATTCATAGGAGTGGAATTAGACCATTCGGCCAATTGAGTTTACTCTGCCATTCAATCGTGGCTGATCTAACATTCCCTCTCAACCCCATTCTCCCACCTACTCCCGGTAAATGTTGACACCCTTACTACTCAGAACCTGTCAACCTCTGCTTTAAAAATACTCAATGACTTGGGCCCCACAGCCGCCTGTGGCAATAAATTCCAGATATTTTTTAAATTAGAAGAACGATGGCTAGAGAGGCATGCGAAGGAGGACAGAAGTATTCTGATTTAACTAAAGATCAATTGATTGGAGAGACAATTATAACTACATTCTCATGGTATTTCCTATCAGTGTCTGTAAAGAGAAGTTAAAGGTCACAACCAAGTCAAACTGCATCCTTGAACAGGTGCATCAACTGCAAGTTGTGACAAATCAACCTCCCTAATCAGTATGTGGAAAGTTTAACAGTTCACCAGCTTCACCCTGAGCAATCATTGCTGGAAAACAGTATCAGGAGAATAAATTGATTTTATAATTAGACTTCACTCCAATATTTAAAAAAAACAAAAAAAACTGTGCAATTAAGTGTGTTTGATTCATTTACACCAGGTTTCTACATTTTTAAATCATAGCTAAAAAATCCCAGTAGATAAGGCCAGATAATAATTAGTGACCTTTTCATTCATAGCATCGATTTAAATTTCAGGTCCTATCTTTCAGATTTACATTTATTATCTTCTGCCCAAAGCAAGAACAAAAGACCTGTTTAACTTTCTTATTCTGAAGAAGGGTCTCGACCCGAAATGTCACCCATTCCTTCTCTCCTCAGATGCTGCCTGACCCGCTGAGTTACTCCAGCATTTTGTGTCTACCTAACTGTCTTATTCCTTGTGCCTGTTGTCTGAGATGTTTCAAGACAATGCATGCGAGGTCAAATTAACTGCTAAAAATTACAGATTTTAGGGACGCAGTATTGAAGTTTTGTTGGAGAAACAAGAAACTGCAGAAGCTGGAATCTTGAGTCAAATACAAAGTGCTGGAGGAACTCAGCAGGTCAGGCTGCATTTGTGAAGGAATCAACGGGCGACGTTTCAGGTCAGGACCGTTCTGCAGACTGATTGGAGAAGGGGACAGAAAGCTGGAAAAGATACGTGAGGGCAGGATCAACGTTTTCTTGTTAGTTATTTTCAGTTTAGTAAAAAAAAACTGCATGAATAGCGTTCTCATTAATTACCTCTTTCATAAAAAACTGAAAACTGATTAAAAACTGCCAAATAAAAAATTAAATTGAATGCAATATATTTAAATTCATACTTGTTTTGAATGTTTGCTAATTGTAATCTTCATTCAATACTTACAGGTTTTCACAACAGGAACTCTGTACATTTTGCTCGTCATATTGCCACTGCTTGAATGTACTGCAAATTTATATTCTTCACCAGGTGTCAACTTTTCTATAGTTACATTAAAATCTCTCTTAGATGTGGGTATTCTTTTATTTTCAATTCCATATGTAACAATGACTCCATCAAATAAACCAATGTTTGGCATTACAACGTACAGCACTGTTGAGTGGGTCTGAACATCAATGGGAAAGGCAATCTCAACTGGTAGTGGCTCTGAAAAATAAAGATGCTTTTGTCATTTCTATCTGAATAGACAATAGACAATAGGTGCAGGAGGAGGCCATTCGGCACTTCGAGCCAGCACCGCCATTCAATGTGATCATGGCTGAAAGGGTTACAGAGTTGATTCTCCACTTAACACAAATGGTATGTGCCAAGGGAGGGAACTTGTAATATTACAGAAGTAAACAGAGGTCATCTTTTTTATCGGTGAAGATATGGGTTTGGGAGGGCAGTAAAGGTTCAAACAGAATGACAATTTGCGTCAGCCTGAGAGAAGAAAATAAATCAGTGACCGAGGAGTAGACCAAATGCAATGGTATTCTTTGCAAACCACAGGCTGCTGGAGGGACTCTGCAGGCCAGGCAACATTTGTGGAGGCACAGGGGTGGTTGACATTTCATGTCAAAACCCTGCATCAGGACTGAGTGTGAGGTGGGGAGATGTGATGTAAGGGTTAAACAGACTGTGAGCTGAAATGGAGTTGTCAGCTAAATTAGCAGCAACACATTTCGAACCCTGCTTAGGAAAACAAGTAGATGTTTCGAAGAATGCTTGGGCCAATTCAAAGGGAACAGTGGATCATGAGGACACCTGTGAGGTCACTGAGATAAGCTTTGCTTTCCCAGAGACATCCGAGACTAGCTCGGTTCTTCTTGGTTCTTGGTTCTTCTCTTAGTTCATGGTGTCTGATAGGACACATAACTCACGCCATTATGGTACCAAGGAGGATAGCTAGCTTGACACATAATCATCTGTTGTCCTTAGAGATAAAATTATTATATAAATACATGCTTCTACCATGAGCTTCATCTTCGGGGAGAGAAAAGAGCTTCACCAAGGAGAGGGAGAGAAAGAGCTTGGACCGTGGTGTGAGTACAGACAGGAGACTCAAATACACAGACGGGCGTAAGAGTTATTTTGCATTGTTTCTTTAATGATAGTTGATAGTTTTTCTGTGTTTCACTTGTGTTTGCATTAATAAACAGTTTTTTGTGCTCTTCACCATGTGCGTCCACTATTCATTGATCTGAATCCTTGAATGCTGCATATATTTAATTACAGGAGAAAGCCATTATAAAGAGGCAAGAGGGAGTGGTGTGGCATGGGCGGACAGGTGGAACCTGGTGAGAAGGGAGATGATGGGTTTAGACGGCCCAGGCGGAACATGAGGTGCTATTTGTATTTGACCTCACCCTGGCAGCAGAGAAAGCTGAGGACATAGAAAGGGAAGTTGAAATAGCAAGCTCAAGCCTTCCCTTGTCTCTTAACATGAAATTCATATTCTGTAATACCTGTCAATTAATGCCAACTGGCCTGGATTCTACCACATTATTTTCAAACTCCCTGCAATGTTAAGCAAGGCTGAACAAACTCATCATCCAAAGCATTTTCTTATTATCTTATATTATCTTATATTTTGGTTTTAAATTCACCATTTACATGCTTTAAACTCTAGGTTAAAGGCTTTACCTTTTACCGTTTACATGCTTTAATCCCCTGTCTATATGTATTGTATTGTGTTGCACTGTCTAATTGTACTGTACTGTATCGTATTGTACTGCAATGTCACCCCCTGTCTATATGTTTTGCATTTGTATTGCACTATGGCCCCTGGAGGCACTCTGTTTCGTCCCATTCATTGCATGATCTGTAAGGAGTGGAATGACAAATAAACTCAACTAACCAACTATTATCATGTAGGGACATACGGATTAGCGGGGGGGTCTCGAACCCTCGGTTGGGCTATCGAGTCACAAGATGCGGGAGCACGGGATATAGTTGTGTCTGGCGACCAGCTGGAAAGATAAGATTAGATTATAATACCTAGTTAAGTAGTGTGTGTCCAAAAGCTGCTGCCTGTTTGCAAATACCTTCGAATAAAGACTTTGAACAAAGACGCTCGTTGTGGACTCACTACAATATTAAGAAAAACAGGGCCATTTTTACTTATCTGTGACATCTTCCCCCCCAAAAAGTTACAAGCATCCATTTCTTTGTTATAATTCTCCATGATCTCAGTGGTTGTGCCACTGAAGATCTCCTAACTGATCCCAACAAACGCTTGTGGTCGAGTGGAAGGATATTTCATTTTCATGGGTAGGTGTCACTTGGCACCATTCTCCGTAGAAATTTGGATGGTCGGGCAAGTCTAACATGGATCAATCCAGGATCAATCATCAATTTTTGTTCCTGGGTCACCAGGCCATCTCTCTACCTAGATTGCATGGTTATAACCCCACTGTGTCCTTATTGAAGTCAGCATGCTCATGTTTTACGGTATGCAGCGACACCCAGCAATTGGAGCCCTAGATGATATGAAATGCCTCACTAATTTTAAGGTAATAAGGACATTCATAGAAACACTACCCAGCAACTGAACTAAGTTCCCCCTTATTTTATTGAGGATTCTGTCACTTTGCTACCACAGTGGCAGCAGGGGACATAGAGTCTATATGAGTAATTTCAATAACCACAGAATATATTCTGTTGGAAAATCCTCCCAAATAGATTATAACTAGAATAATTTACTTACTTGTAGTTTGTGTGATAAATTTTGGCTGGCTTCTCTGTCCACTTCTTACTGCCATCACCTCAATGTCATATGTAGCTCCAGGAATCATGAAATCAAATTGAAATAGTGTTGCATTTATCACCGAATACTCTTTTATTTCACTGCTTTTATTGTTCATCTGTATTTGAAGGTGGTATTCATCACATCCTTCCAATGGTGGCTCCCAGTGTACAATGATTGTGTTCTCCCAGACATCTGCATTATCAATGTAGATACTGGCAGGCGGGCTGGGATCTAAGTCACGATGTATGGTGAATAATTAGTGACATATACATGCAAGAATAGCTTCAATGTTCAGATTCTAAAGGTTTAATTTTACTCAGGTAGATGGTTCCGTCTCAATTCTATTGTGAAACACAATCATTTAATTATTTTGTTACATTATTTTAAACTACGGGGAAACATTTTATAAATGCCACCTGTGAAAATGCATTACAGAACGTATTTAACTGAAACATGGCACGGTGGCGCAGCGGTAGAGTTGCTGCCTTACAGCGAATGCAGCGCCGGAGACTCAGGTTCGATCCTGACTACGGACGCCGTCTGTACGGAGTTTGTACGTTCTCCCCGTGACTTGTGTGGGTTTTCTCTGAGATCTTTGGTTTCCTCCCACACTCCAAAGACATCCAGGTTTGTAGGTTAATTGGCTGGGCAAATGTAAAAATTCTCCCTAGTGTGTGTAGGATAGTGTTAATGTGCAGGGATCGCTGGGCGGCGCGGACCCGGTGGGCCGAAGGGCCTGTTTCCGCGCTGTATCTCTAAATCAAAAATCTAAATCAAATCAAATCATAGCAGAAGCATCCACGTCGCGGGGCTGGAAACTGGAAGTGTCCTGAGCTAATTCTGCTACCACCAACATCTATTGTAACAAGTGATGGCTCCCACTGATTGTCGCCGGATGCTTGCGTCCTTTTCAGGACGGACAATGACAGTGATGTAACGTTTGAAACATAGATGATGGACACAAAAGAAGAACATATTACAGAATGACACAGTTTTAAAGTTCATATCTCACTGATTGTAAATAGTGTAGGAAGGGACGGCAGATGCTGGTTTACACTAAAGAGAGACGCAAAATGCCAGAGTAACTCAGCGGGCCAGAAAATAGTGGTCTCTGTACCTGTACTTGCAAACAAAGGTCCTTCAGCACAACTCAGTGATCCTCCCTCAGTCACCGCTTGGACATAGATTTCATAAGAGCAGAATGGCTTAAGGTTCCAAAGTACCACAGATGTATTATCTGTCGTGACATGTTCTGTTATTAGCCCTCTTGGTTTTAATGGCATAAAGCTGATGAGATAGTGATGAAAAGTTCCAGACTGTGATTTCTCTGGAGGAACCCAAAGCAGCTGTATTGCAGATGATGTTAAGTCTCCCAATGTAATATTCTGTGGTGGATTTGGCCCTATTTAAGAGAAGATTCAATTTAGTTTATTGCCATATACAGAAAGGGTGTAATGCAATGTTTCGTTCATATGAAGCTCACTGAATAAACAGTTGTGCAAATGAAAATGATAAATATGACAATAAATGTAACAACAATGCAAAACAGCAGAATGGTGCAAGATTGTAGTGCAATCCCAAGCTGTTGCAAATACTATGTTAAAGTACAATAACATAATGAACAAATGAGGTAGAGTTGGGAGTAAGAGTATGTTGTAGCACCTCCAGGAAGGGACTGTAAAAGAGATGATTCGATTGCAGCAGTCTGATATAAGTTGGGAAGAAGCTGTTCTTAAGTTTGGATAAACAGGCTTTCAAGTTCCTGCATCTTTTCCCAGAAAATAGAAGAGAGAAAAGGGAATGTCCAGGGTGGCAGTCATCCTTGACGATACTGCCAGCCCTCCTGATTCAACACACTGTGAAGGTGGACTGGATGGAAGGGAGTATCAATGCTGGGATAGACAGGGCTTTGTCCACAACTCTCTGCAGGATCAGGTGGCCAAGAGCAGAGGTTTTGCCATAAGAGGCCTTTATCGAAGCTTGAGAGAACCTCATGGATAAACCGTATCTTTACAGATGCCTGAAAAATTAAATATGCTGATGCGTTTTCTTGATCATTGCAACAGTGTGAAGAAACCAGGTTAGGTTGTTGGTGATTTGGATGCCTCGGAATGTGAAGCCATTGGTCAACTCTAGAGCAACTCGGTTGAGGACAGGGTTGTATTCATCTCCTCACTTCCTGATGTCAACAAGCACCTCTTTCATCTACCTGGCACTAAAAGCTAGGTTGTTTCCTGACACAATGAGACAACATTCTCGATCTCTTTGTGTGGGAAAGAACTACAGATGCTGGTTTAAATCAAGGATAGACACAAAATTCTGGAGTAACTCAGCGGGACGGGCAGCATGTCTGGAGAGTAGGAGTGGGTGACGTTTCAGGTCGAGTCCCTTCTTCAGACACTGTCCTGCTGAGTTACTCCAGCATTTTGTGTCTACTCTCAATCTCTTTCCTGTACTTCGTCTCATTGTTGTTGTTGCTCAAACTGACAAAGTTGGATCGCGAGCAAACTTAAAGATCAAGTTGGTGTTATACTTGGCCACGGCGTCATGGGTATGGAAAGAAGGAACTTCAGATGCTGGTGTACTGCAGATGCTGTGGTGCTATTGTCACCATCTCCATGGCACCTTCTTGAGGCCCACAGGCCATGAGCGCTGACTGGGCTGCAGGTGGTGGGTCTGCACAGAGACAACCCTGATGGACCTGATAGCTTGCAATGAGTGAAGCTTTTCTCACTTCTTTCAAAATTTCTGAATTCCAAAGATGAAATATCAAATTACAAGAATGTTATAAAAGCCAGTATTGAAGATTTTAATTGGAAAGGATTTTACTTATCATTACTGGAAAATAATAGCACATTTGTAATGCCAAAAATCAGAACTTTATAATATTATAATTAATCCGAAATGTTATCTTCTATTGTCATTGTAAGAAGTTATATTGCTAATGATACTACATTACCTACCAGCAGTGTAGCACATTAAAAAACTTACTTGTTTTTAGATTCAAAACTGAGGTAACTGTTCTCTGGGCACCCATGATATCGCTCACCATTAATGCAAAATAATAGTGGTGCCCTGGTTTCAGCTCAGATATGACTGCTTTAGTCTCATTTAGGAATATCTTGTTGGAATGCTGCTTTCCGTCATCAGAATTTGATTTGTACCAGATAAATAACTTGGATGTTGAGGGTAATAAATCCTGTAAGCCCTCCCACATAATAGTGGCCTCATTTTCTCTCACATCTTCTGATTTCAGTTTAATAGTCTTGGGAAGAATTAAGACTGAAAAACAATAAATGTTAAAATATTTTTTTCTTTTGTATAAACATTGTAATCTAACATAAATCCATAATTAGAGAACATCTGTGATAAACTGACACAGATTTTAATTTTTACTCCCCATGTTCAACATCAGCTATGGAAAGTGACCAAAATCTGCCAAAGTGCAGAAGCGTGAAAGATGACGTGAGGTACAAGGTACTGCAGATGCTGGAATCACGAGTAAAACACAAAGTAACTCAGCAGGTCAGTCAGCATCTGTGGAGGGAATGGACAGATGATGTTCACACTGTGTATACACTGGAATTTAGAAGGATGAGAGGGGATCTTATCGAAACATATAAGATTATTAAGGAGTTGGACACGTTAGAGGCAGGAAACATGTTCCCAATGTTGGGGGAGTCCAGAACCAGGGGCCACATTTTAAGAATAAGGGGTAGGCCATTTAGAACGGAGATGAGGAAGAACTTTTTCAGTCAGAGAGTTGTAAATCTGTGGAATTCTCTGCCTCAGAAGGCAGTGGAGGCCAATTCTCTGAATGCATTCAAGAGAGAGCTAGATAGAGCTCTTAAGGATAGCGGAGTCAGGGGGTATGGGGAGAAGGCAGGAACGGGGTACTGATTGAGAATGATAAGCCGTGATCACATTGAATGGTGGTGCTGGCTCGAAGGGCCGAATGGCCTCCTCCTGCGCCTATTGTCTATTGTCTATTGTTTTGGAGTGGGGCCCTTCCTCAGACCCACGATGATAGAGATATGATTCAGGATTCCATACTATCTAAAGAACCCACTGATTTAGCAAGTTCAGCAATACAATAATGATACCATATGCCCCAAGATAAATCAGTTCATTTTGGTGAAATTCTACAGCTGACATGGATAAAATAATGCAATTCTGTACATATTGTACATACACATACAGGTACACCACACATCTGAACGATCACACCCATAAAACAATGAACTGCAAAATTGCATCATTTCATCATGAGTACGATAGACTACTTCCACATTAAGCTGAACATTTACATTGAAATCACCAAATACAAATATATCAGAAGTCCATGCAACAACAAAGAAGCACTTTTAAAATTAATGTTTAAAAGTTTTAACTAGTAATTAAAGTTATCTAGGCAAACTTCAAAATACTGGTAAATGGTTTGTGTATGGATTCCTGGAGTGATATTGATGGAAGGAATTTAGCAAGAGCAAAAGATAAATGTGGTAAGAGTCGCCCATTCCTTCTCTCCAGGGATGCTGCCTGACCCGCTGAGTTACTCCAGCTTTTTTTGTCTACCTTCGATTTATACCAGCATCTGCAGTTTTTTTCCTACACCACTAATAGCTTTATGCACAACAAATTCTGCAAGTCTCAAAATCATGAATTATTGCCAAACTAGTTCAAGCGCTCATGACTTTTAATTCCCCCCTCCCCCCCCCCCCCCCCCCCCACTCCATGCCATTACAATAGTGCCACTTTGACTTATTTTTTTCATATAATGAGAACAAATTTGAGTCTGCAGAAGATAAAATACAAAAAAAAACACAAATTCAAAATCAACAAATTTGGAATTAGTAAAGAGAACAACTGGTCCATAGCAAATGTAATAAAATCCTGACACAAGATAGACACAAAAACCTGGAGTAACTCAGCGGGTCAGCCAGCATCTCTGGAGAAAAGGAATAGGTGACGTTTCGGGTCAGGACCCTTTGTTTTAATGGACTTGAGCATTGATTTGGAGTTCCATTTCCAATGATTAAATTTATTTGAAGGTATAATTTAACCATGATTTCCAGGTTACACTTATTTGCTACAATATTCCAACCCTGAAAATTACTGTTATATAGAAAATGGTTGTAAAGAAATTGATTGATATTTTCTACTGTTGTATAATCTATATGAGCCATTTGATTCTACATCAACTGTTTGCAAGCAGATAACTGCAACACAATTCCATGTTATGAAGCCTTCTGCAATAGATAATCTCTCTAGAATAATCCATAATATTAATTTAGATGCTGGAGCAAAAATTAAATAATAATGATCATAAGAAAATATCATACAACAGTTTGAAACAATCTTTGAAAAAATCAAGCATTGGATCTTCTGAATGTGCACAATAATTGCTTTAATTTGACATAAGGCAGTCTGCTTTATAGTGCAAGCAAACAAGATATTAGAAGATGGACACAAAAAGTTGAAGTAACTCAGCAGGGCAGGCAGCATCTCTGGAGAGAAGGAATAGACAATAGACAATAGACAATAGGTGCAGAAGTAGGCCATTCGGCCCTTTGAGCTAGCACCGCCATTCAATGTGATCATGGCTGATCATTCATAATCAGTACCCCGTTCCTGCCTTCTCCCCATACACCCTGACTCCACTATCTTTAAGAGCTCTATCCAGCTCTCTCTTGAAAGCATCCAATTGGCATCCACTGCCTTCTGAGGCAGAGAATTCCATAGATTTACAACTCTCTGACTGAAAAAGTTTTCCCTCATCTCTGTTTTAAATGGTCTACCCCTTATGCTTAAACTGTGGCCCCTGGTTCTGGACTCCCCCAACATTGGGAACATCTTTCCTGCCTCTAATGTGTCCAACCCCTTAATAATCTTATATGTTTCAATAAGATCCCCTCTCATCCTTCTAAATTCCAGCAAATGGGTAACATTTCGGGTCGAGACCTTTCTTCAGACTGGTTAGGGATAAGGGAAACGAGAGATAAAGAGAAATGAATGAAAGATATGCAAAAAAATAATGATGATAAAGGGAACAGGCCATTGTTAGCTGTTTGTCAAGTGAAAACGAGAAGCTAGTGCGACTTGGGAGGGGGAGGGACAGAGAGAGAGAGAGGGAATGCCGGGGCTACCTGAAGTGAGAGAAATCAAAATTCATACTACTGCGTTCTAAGCTGCCCAAGTGAAATATGAGATGCAAGATATTAGATTTGCTTTGGGGGGTAGTGTGAATTGTGAGAAAGATGCAATAAGGCTGCAGGGTGACTTGGACAGGTTGTGTGAGTGGGCGGATACATGGCAGATGCAGTTTAATGTAGATAAGTCTGAGTTTATTCACTTTGGAAGTAAGAATAGAAAGGCAGATTATTATCTGAATGGTGTCAAGTTAGGAGGAGAGGGAGTTCAATGAGATCTGGGTGTCCTAGTGCATCAGTCAATGAAAGGAAGCATGCAGGTACAGTAGGCAGTGAAGAAAGCCAATGGAATGTTGGCCTTCGTAACAAGAGGAGTTGAGTATAGGAGCAAAGAGGTCCTTCTACAGTTGTACCGGGCCCTGGTGAGACCGCACCTGGAGTACTGTGTGCAGTTTTGGTCTCCAAATTTGAGGAAGGATATTCTTGCTATGGAGGGCGTGCAGCGTAGGTTCACTAGGTTAATTCCCGGAATGGCGGGACTGTCATATGTTGAAAGGCTGGAGCGATTGGGCTTGTATACACTGGAATTTAGAAGGATGAGGGGGGATCTTATTGAAACATATAAGATAATTAGGGGATTGGACACATTAGAGGGAGGAAACATGTTCCCAATGTTGGGGGAGTCCAGAACAAGGGGCCACAGTTTAAGAATAAGGGGTAGGCCATTTAGAACGGAGATGAGGAAGAACTTTTTCAGTCAGAGTGGTGAAGGTGTGGAATTCTCTGCCTCAGAAGGCAGTGGAGGCCAGTTCGTTGGATGCTTTCAAGAGAGAGCTGGATAGAGCTCTTAAGGATAGCGGAGTGAGGGGGTATGGGGAGAAGGCAGGAACGGGGTACTGATTGAGAGTGATCAGCCATGATCGCATTGAATGGCGGTGCTGGCTCGAAGGGCTGAATGGCCTACTCCTGCACCTATTGTCTATTGTCTATTGTCTATTGTCATTCAGCAAACATAGTACAGATGATCTGGTGTTGAAGCAGACATCCCATGGTAAATTACCTTCATGTTCACAAATGTATGGCAAAGCCAGGAAGCAGAACAGCCCAGTAAGTACACTGTCACGACCCACTGCATTCAATTGTAATGCGTAGCAATCACTCTCATTTGATGGCAGAGTTTGCAGCAAGGTTGTGCTTAAATTAAAGGCACTCTTGTCAGTCCATTGAAGTTCATTTTCTATCTGAGAAAAGGAAAAAATGTATTGTACTATATACGGTCATATCTTAAGTCTTTCCAATCTTCATATTTTAAAGGAGAAAATGCTATGTTGGAGCACTTCCATAAAAACTAGTCATTCTCTCATTTGGAAAAATTAATGAAACATCCGGTTAATGAAAGCCATTAAAGATGCAAAGAGAATGGCCTTGTATCAATAAGCCACCTGTCAACAATATCCTGGGGTCTCTCCTGAAATTGAACTACACTAACTAGGGGTGGCACAGTGGTAGAGTTGCTGCCTCACTGTACCAGACGCCTGGGTTTGATCTTGACCTTGGGTGCTGTCTGTGTGGAGTTTGCACATTCTCCCTGTGACCATGACGGTTTCCGCTGGGTGCTCCAGTTTTGTCCCACATCCCAAAGTTGTGCAGGTTTGCAGGTTAATAGGCCTCTGTAAATTGCCCCATGTGTGCAGGGAGTGGATGCGAAAGTGAGATAACATAGAACTGGTGTGTCCGGGCAATCAATGGTCGGTGTGGGTTCGGTGGGCCTGTTTCCATGCTGTATTTATAAACCAAACGAAGCTATTGTTAACCAATCCCTGGATGAGTACGTTACTAGGGACCGAGCAGCTGAATGGATCAGCACCTCTTTTGCTGAGGACAACATTCATTCCTGAGATGTTGGGACATTATGTTACAGTTGTACAAGATATTGGTAAAGCTACACGTGGAGTTTTGTGTTCAGTTTTGGTTACCCTGCTACAGGGAAAGTGCCATTAAGCTGGATAGAGTGCAGAGAAGATTTATGAGGATGTTGCCAGACTACAGGATTTGCCTATGTGGAAAGATTGAGCAAGCTATAAATTTATTCCTTAGAGTGCAGGAAGTGGCGGGGTGATCTTAGAGAAAAGTACAAAATCATGAGGGAAATAGATCATTTGAATTCACACATTGTTGCCAGGTTATGGGTATCAAGAACCTGAGGGCAGCGGAATGAGACGACAGATTTAACAGGAACATGAGGGGCAACTTTTTCACTTCGAGGGTAGTGGGTACATGAAACAAGCTGCCAGACGAAGTAGCTGAGGTAGGTACAATTAACAACATTTAAAAGAGATTTGGACAGGTACTTGGATAGAGAAGGTCTAGAGGAATGGGCTGAATGCAGACAAATGGGATTAGCTTAGATGAGGCATCTTGTTGGCCTTCGGCCCATGTTGTTTGACTATTATCAAATGCTCTGTTTTGATGTTGTAATTTCTAAGTGTTGTTTTTGCCTTTGTATTAAATTATAAAAACAACAATATTTATTTTTTCAAATCAAATGTTTGTGTACTTTGAACAGGGATGGTAAAGGTTAAAAATGTGATGATTGGTCAGAAAGTAGGCTTTTCATAATTAGCTTCTATTGGTTCTGCAAGCTGATCTCAATGTAGCTGGAAGTACTCCCTTGACTAATTAACTTTGTCTATCTCCCACGGAAAGGGAGGGATGTAAAGCAGCTGTCTGGAATATTCATCTGCTTCAGTCAGGAAAACAAATTTAAGTTTGTGGAACATTACAATCTATAATACATCATACAAATAAAATCAACAATAGTGCTTTTCACACATGAACTACATAATGTAGTGCAAAATCATACTTATTTCTCTTATTGTTTCATAATCATTTTGTTTCTAATGGACTACCTAACATTATTTTCATTAAAAATTGTGAAATTTTCTGCAACATTTACTTTTGATAAAAATTCTACATTCAAATCAATCACTAGACAAGGGATTGTTCTGCCCTTTCATGGAGGGGAACAACAGTTAAGCCTGATTTAACAGTTTTCAACACCTCTCTAGTGCTTTTCTCCAACGGACAACCTTCATGCATGATCCTGTAGGCTGGTGGCATAACAATATTTATGAAATAACATAAGTTCCAACTTACATAAATGTCATTTAGTCCAGTCCATAACATGCTGAAGTCATTCTGTGACCTCAGGTGAGAAGATATAAACTGAAATTCCTCGTCAGTATTGATGTCAACAAGGTGGACGTCGTTAGTTGCTGACTTACAGAATTGAGAAGCATCTTTCCATTTCTTGCAGTCTTTTCTGATCCAGTAACAGCTATAGAATGATCCTATCCAGCCAGGAGGACATGGTGCTACCAAGGTAATAACTGTATTATTCATTAGTTCATCTCAAAGAGCTCCATAAATAGAATTATAGACATTTTGTCTGTGTGTAACAATCTCTGCAAGGTGAATGCAAAAACGTGCTTTTATATTTTTATGGTGCCATTAACCATTCAATGTTGGATCAATACTCCTGAACTCATGCCTAGCGAGCAAGGGCTCTGTTGTACAGCGGCTAATCAGTGATCATTGTACAAGAGGCCATTGGAGCAGAAAACCAAATATAAAATCTTAATTTTCTTCTATCAACTCAAATGGCAGAAATGTACATTGAGCGTTGAAATCTCCAATTTAACTACAACCCCCCCCCTCCTATCTTTTCCCCACTCCTTCTCCTGTGCCCGACCTAGTCGTGCCTACATATCTCCTCCCTCTCCCCTTCCACCCATATTCATTCCTCCAGCTTTACAATTCTCAACTCTTCAATCCTTTCTCACACCATCTGTCTTTTCATCTCTGTCCTTTGTCCAAACATCTACCTCCCCTTACCTGTATCCACCTATTACTTGCCAGGCTTTGTCCTGCTCTCCTCCAACTTTCTCCCACCCCCTCCCCCATCTACAATCAGCCTGATCCAAAACTTCACCTATCCATATTCTCCAGAGATACTGCCTGATCCGTTGAGTTACTCCAGCACTTTATGCCTTTTTTAATCAATATATTAGTTTTGAACATCAACATAGAAGTTCTCTCTAACATATTAGTTTGATAAGCAAAACAAGCTTTTTAGTTATGCAAAATAAAATGCTTGTTTTTAAAATTCTTTCATTTGAAACTCATATAATTGATTCGTCAACCTATCAGAATATTTCAATTTGAGTTTAAATAGCAAAAATGTTTCCTACCAAACAATCTGTTTTCAAAATAGAATGATTAATTTTTTATAAATTCAAAATGACTGTCCATTGATATACATTCGATTTTCGTACCTGTTTCAATAATTATATAAAATACTTGTGAGAAAGTGAGTCCAATATGATGTGCTTGCTTGAATTCCAAGGAGAAATTGTACAAAGTTCCAGGCTTTAATTCATTCCACACGTAATTGTTTTTAGTTGGTGGTATAAGGTGTGAAGTGAAATTTAGGCTTATTGTAGTTAAAAATCTTCCAAACCCAAATTCACTCCAATCAAATGAAGCAGTAGTTGTTGAAATGTTTGTTTTAAAGCCAGCTTCTCCATGCAAACCTGCAAAAAACAAAAAAATATTCCTCTTGCCAAATCAATAACTAACATTTTTGAAGAAATCGAATTTAAAACATTTTTCTTCTAAATTTACCCTATAAGTTAATGTCACACCATCATATAATCTTGAACCATAAAAGATTTGAATTACCAATAACCTAACAAATAGTTTAATTAAAAACATACATTTTCCATTACTGCAAGAAAAATTACTCAATAGCAAAAAATGTCATGTTAAATATTTTTATTGTTTTACACAATGGTAAACGAAAAGCATGCTGTAATAAACTCATACTTACAAGTTGTAAATGATTTGCTGTCTGTGATTTTCCCACTGGTCACTGATTTTATAATAAAATAATAGCTAATATCTTCCTGAAGGTCATCCAAAATGACACTTGATCCCTGAACAGATCTCTGAACAGCAGAAAGTAAATAGCAATAGTAGTTATAAAGAGAGAGTGCTTAGCTTTGGGGGAGACTATCCTTAATAAAAAGATCTTGTTTAATATTTGATGTACATGAAATAATAAATTAACTAAACTCATTTTGACTACAATATATCCAAAGTTGTTCACCTTTATTTGATTCCAATCTAAACACATTTTTCATGGTAACTTACATCTTTTAATTGTGCATTTTTAGTGACTGAACGTATTTGATGTATCATAATGTCTACTTTTGTTTTCACTTGATAGTCAATAACCTAGCACTATCCAGAAGAAAACATTGCTCTCCGAATTTAAAAGGAATTTATGTGATTTTCTTCCCGGAATATAAGTGCTCTCTTGTATAAGCATCTCATAATCTCAAAGCAAAATAAAATGTAATTATAGACACAAAGAGCTGGAGTAACTCAGTGGGACACACAGTATCTCTGGAGAGAAGGAATGGGTGACGTTTCGGGTCGAGATCCTTCTTCAGACCCGAGCCTCGGTCTCGACCCGAAACGTCACCCGTTCCTTCTCCCCAGAGATGCTGCCTGTCCCGCTGAGTTACTCCAGCTTTTTGTGCCTATCTTCGGTTTAAACCAGCATCAACAGTTCCTTCCTACACATAAGATGTAATTATGTTACTGAACTCACCACAGTACTGGAAAAATGTGGAGACAATGTTCCATATGTAATCAAGTAACTGTCTGCATGTTTTCCATCTGGGAAATGATTCCACTCGACTAAAGCACTTAGTGCCGATCTATTCGTAGCCAACTGGCAATTTAAGCAATCCGTCACCTGAAAAATATGTGTTATTTGGATCTTTATCAGAAGTTACAGTGTGATATTTAAATATAATTTACTCTTTTTTAACTATCTCTAATTTCGTATACTATTATTTTTATACCATAACAACTGAATGTACTAACCCTAATGTACTCTCATCTTGTACCTGTGAAGCTGGATGACAAGACATGAAATGGTGCTTGATCCCATTTCATTGCACACCCTTTTCAAATTGAAATGAATGAAATTGTGGTATAGTGTGCAAGACCATCTGCGTAAGGAGTCCACTTGGCTCAAAAATAGATTTAAATCCTTCTCCAGAGCATTCAGTGGGGGTGCTTTTAGCCTGAAACTATTTTGAGTGGCTCTTCACCAGAACCAGGAAGCCGTCCACACCTTTCTTGAAGTGATTTATGTGTACACACTTGAATGGAGCCATTACCACATTTGGCATAGTGCTTCTCATGGTCACGATCTTCCAGATCCTTGTTTATGCTGCAGGTTTCTTGGTTCCATATTAACAATGTTCAAATGTTCTAAAAGAACGTCCTCCAGCAGTCCATTCCATTATCTTTCAGTGGATATTTAGGAATAGTTGTGCTGCAGTCCCACTTTTTAATAAATGTACCACTATGGCATGCTGGATTAATAGAACTTTACTGTATTTTGAGCAAAGATTTTGAAGATAGGGCATAAACTCTGTACTGGAAAAGCTTCAAATTCAAATATATATTCTTATCAGTCTAGCCACTCAAGGAATATTCGTACTCTTGGTTGAATACTGGATCCTACTGCATCAGTTTAAATATCTCCATCAATGTCACGGGTAAATCATCCTCAATGCTAATCTCAGTTTTGGTTCACCAATCCTATTAATTCATCTGGTGTCGCATTCCATTTAGTATTTAATATTCAATATTGTAATAATATCAGGACGGGAGACTAGCTCTGCACTGTTCCATCATAGGAAGTGTAGAGATGGATTCAAGAATGGTCAGTGATTATTCAGAAGCTTTTCACGGCTCTAATTTTTCAAGTTAACTCTGTTATTTAGGGTAAAGCAATCATCTGCTATCCAAATCTTTAGAACTGTTGATGGTGCATCATCTGCCCACCAGCCCCTCCCCTTAGGTGCTAAATCCCATGCTCTCTTCAGTTTCATTCGTGATTAATACAGGTGTCAGAGGCTATGGGGAGAAGGCAGGAGAATGGGGTTAGGAGGGAGAGATAGATCAGCCATGTTTGAATGGCGGAGTAGACTTGATGGGCCGAATTCTACCTCTATCACTTATGACCTTAAGAAACTTATGACCTCTTTGGCACAATGGAGCCCCGAATTCTGTGCTCACTTGAAACTCAGCACGTTCCTGGCTCCCACTCATCCTGGGAGATCCCTAGGGTCCTGGTATCTGCACCCCACTGAAACACACTGGGGCCCCAGTTTCCCAGGCTCCTTTAAAACTCACTGGGGCTCCGATTCTTAACTTCAATTAAAACTTGTAAAAACTTGTTCACTGCCAAATATGTCACACCTCTGCGTAAATGAATCAAATGAATGTCGGAGTATTGTTAGGAGTAACATGTAATTGTTTGGAAAATGTACCTCTCTGGCATGCTGGATTAATAAAGCTTTACTGTATTTTGAGCAAAGATCACAAGCAATTACGATTTTAATTTGGAGACAGAAGAGATCGCAGATGCTGGAATCTTGAGTACACAATAATCTGTTGGAGGAACACAGCAGGTCAGGCAGCTTCTGTGGGGGGAAATGGACAGTTAACACTTCGGACCCATTTCTCCAGACTGAAGGAGTGAAAGGGAGACACCAACTCTAAAGTGGGGAGTGGGGGAGGGAGCTCACCTGGAAACGTTGTTTGGGTCCCTGAATGGTAAAGAGGTTGGAGGTGTAGGGACAGGTGTACTGTTGCAGGAGACAGTGCCTGGGGTGGGGGAGAGAGGAGAGAACCAGGGATGTATGGAGAATGTGGTCTTTGCGGAAAGCAGGTAAGTGTAGGGAGGGGGCAATGTGATGGAGAGAGTGGTCGCAATGCAGCTCATGGAAATGTTGAAGAATGACATGTTAGAGGTGAAGGCTGGGGGGATGAAAGGTTAGAACCAGGGGTCTCCATCTGTCTGTGGGGAGGTAGCGTGATAACAGATGTAGAGGAAGGCGACATCGAGCAACATCATGGAATCCTCATTTCCTGAGGAAAGTGGATATTTTTGATGTTCTGGAGTGAAAAGCCTCATCTCGAGAACACATGGACCCAAAGTGAGAAACTGTCGGAAGGGGTGATGCCCTTAGAAGAGATGGGACAGGAAGAGGTAGTCCAGATAGCTCTGGGACTTAGTGTGCTTGGAGTAAATGTAGTGGAGAGTTTGTCTTCTGAGGTGAGGACTGAGAGCTGAAGAAAGGGGACAGAGGTGTCAGAATTGGTCCAAGTGAATTTGAGGGCTCCTTACAAGAGACAGGATGGGAAGGGGTACAGTCTCAGTAACTGTGAAGCCAGTCTGTTTGTAGCACCTTATAAAATGACAGGATGGGAAGGGGTCTATGCCACAAAGAACCAATTTGTCCAGTAAATTGAAAAACTACCTTGAAACTAATATTAGTGGTATCTTACAATGTGTATAATTTTCAACAATTATGAACAGCAACAAACTCTTTGCAGATTTCTTTTTAACACGAGCAATACAAAATGACATAATCCATTACAACATATCACAGTCATGTTAATATTCAATACATAATAATTAAAATTCAAAAGTACATACTCTGTGATCTTACCTGAAATGCACTCCTTAGAATATTTAAGAATATACAAATATATATGGCTCCATCCAATTTGGTACTTCTTTCAATCTGCTCCATGTCATATTGAACTTCCCTGCTGAACATACGTTTTCTACTCCAGGAACATGCTGTAAACAATTAAGCACTCCTGCACAATTAAAGGATAAGCCATCTTAAAGATCCCGGTTTTCCTAGGCAGACTATATGTAGACTAAAATACTTTGGGATGTATAACCCACTAATTATATGTCTAATTAACATCTAATTAACACACAGATATCAAACAAAGCTTTGTACTCACAGTTAAGATAGTTATAGAGTCATGGTATTGTACAGCCTGGGAACAGGCCCGTCAGCCAACTCACCCATGCTGATCAAGATGCTCTACCTAAGCTATCCCCATTTTCTGCATTTGGCACATATCCCTCCAAACTTTTATTATCCATGTACCTGACCAAGTGTCTTTTAAATATTATTGCATCTGCCTCAACTAACTCCTCTGGCAGCTCATTCCATATACCCACCAGCCTTTGAGTGAAAAAGTTGCCCCTCAGGTTCCTATTAAATCTTGTCCCTCTCACCTTAAACCTATATCCTCTGGTTCTTGTTTCCTCTACCCTGGTAAAAATAAAACTGTGTGCATTCACCGTATCAATTCCCCTTGTGATTTTAAACACCTCTGTCAGATCACCCCTTAGTCCCCTGCACTCCAAGGAATAAATTCCTCGCATGACCAATCTCTCCCTATAGTTCAAGCTCTCGAGTCCTGGCAACATCCTCATAAATCTTCCCTGTACTCTTTCCAGTTTGGATTTCTCTGCACTCTTTCCAGCATACAGATATTTAACAGATAAATTGTTGTTAGAGTCATAGATTTGTTTGATTCTATGCATAGGAAGAGTCCATTTGGCCCATTAAGTCTGCACCAGTCACAGAGATACTGACCTTTCAGTCCCCTTCCCTCTACTCATGGTATTCACGTTCATATCTATCCAATTCACAAGGTTACAATTCAGTAGGTTTACTAGGTTAATTCCCGGAATGGCGGGACTGTCGTATGTTAAAAGACTGGAGCGACTAAGCTTGTATACACTGGAATTTAGAAGGATGAAAGGGGATCTTATTGACACATATAAGATTTTTAAGGGATTGGACATGTTAGAGGCAGGAAACATGTTCACAATGTTGGGGGAGTCGAGAACCAGGGACCACAGTTTAAGAATAAGGGGTAGGAGATGAGGAAAAACTTTTTCAGAGAGTTGTAAATCTGTGGAATTCTCTGCCTCAGAAGGCAGTGAAGGCCAATTCTCTGGATGCTTTCAAGAGAGAGCTAGATAGAGCTCTTAGATAGCGGACTCAGGGGGTATGGGGAGAAGGCAAGAACGGGGTACTGATTGTGAATGATCAGCCATTGAATGACGGTGCTGGCTCGAAGGGCTGAATGGCCTACTCCTGCACCTATTGTCTATTGTCTAATTCCTTTCTGAAGGCACTGATTGATTCTGAACCCATTATCTTTTGGAGTATTTGAATTCCCCATCAAAAGTTTTCCATCATATCTTTTGCCAAGAATGTTAAACATGCCTTTGATGTCTGAACCGTACACCAATAAAAAGAGCTCCTTCTTTTCAGATTCACTGAGCATATTCAAACTATTAACTGCAAGTAACGTCATCGAGTATTGAATTGGGATACCACCCTTCAGTGGATTATCTTGCATCTGTTTTTTTTCTTTAAACATGCTTTCTCTGCTTAAATGTTGGGTGTTCTAGATGCTTGTAATCAATACTTGTTCCATGTCCTCTGTAGAAGGATAGTTACACAGCATGACATGAATTAAGAGGGATGACAACAACCAGACCAAACGCAGGCTCGGCGATCGCTTCGCTCAACACCTGCGCTCGGTCCGCGTTGGCCGATCTGATCTCCCGATGGCCGAGCACTTCAACTCCCCCTCCCATTCCCAGTCTGACCTTTCTGTCATGGGCCTCCTCCAGTGCCATAGTGAGGCCCACCGGAAATTGGAGGAACAGCACCTCATATTTCGCCTGGGCAGCTTGCAGCCCAATGGTATGAACATCGACTTCTCCAACTTTAGATAGTTCCTCTGTCCCTCTCTTCCCCTCCCCCTTCCCAGTTCTCCCTCTATCTTCCTGTCTCCACCTATATCCTTCCTTTGTCCAGCCCCCCTGACATCAGTCTGAAGAAGGGTCTCAACCCGAAACGCCACCCATTCCTTCTCTCCTGAGATGCTGCCTGACCTGCTGAGTTACTCCAGCATTTTGTGAATAAATACCTTCGATTTGTACCAGCATCTGCAGTTATTTTCTTATACAACAACCAGATACCTGTTCTTTTTCTGAAAGTTGCAATTTTGTATTTTTAACAAATTCTATAAGAATCTGCTTAAGTATCATATAAAACCATCACTTTTCGTTTAAAAAAAAAAACGCTGGAGGAACTCAGGGAGTCAGGAAGCATCTCAGGAAGTGGAACAGTAACGGTCCCTCTACTTCCACAGATGCTGCCTGGGCTGCTGAATTCCTCCAGCAGTTTGTTTGTGTTTTTCTTTTGACTCCAGAATGCAGCATGTGCCGTCTTTTGCGTCTTCCTTTCACTGGGGGCTAATCCTTGGCAAGATAAATAATGAAATTCTTCATTTCTTCACACAGAGAGCAAGCAAGATCATGAGGGACCCCTGCCACCCCAGTAACGGACTGTTCCAGATGCTACGATCAGGCAAGCGCCTCCGCTGTCACGCTGAGAAAACGGAGAGGATGAGACGGAGCTTCTTCCCACAGGCCATCAGGACTGTCAACTTTTATAACCCCAAAGACTAAATTTTTGTCGACAATAATAGTAACTTATTAACTTTATTTATATGCTGTAACTGTAATTCTTTTTGTGCACAACCCGCAGGCATTGCCACTTTCATTTCACTGCACATCGTGTATGTGTATGTGACAAATAAAATTGACTTGACTTGACTTGACTTGAGTCTGTGGAATTCTCTGCCCCAGAAGGTAGTTGAGGCCAGTTCATTGGCTATATTTATGAGGGAGTTAGATGTGGCCCTTATGGCTAGAGGGATCAGGGGGTATGGAGAGAAGGCAGGTACAGGTTACTGAGTTGGATGATCAGCCATGATCATATTGAATGGCGGTGTAGGCTCGAAGGGCCGAATGGCCTACTCCTGTACCTATGTTTCTATGTTTCTATGAAATTAACACCCGGTCCCGTTCATGTGCTGCAATATTTACGTTGCTGTCATTTGTAAATTACTTGGCGCAGTGTGGAGTCATGTAATTCCACAGTTGAAACCGCATTCCTGTGATGCGCGGGGAAGAGCGAACATGTTGCAAAGTAAATGTGTCCTCTGAACATACAGTAACTTGACGGAGGTAGGACATGTATCTAGGCGGTCAGGAAGCATCGCGGACAGGCTAAAATCACCTCTGATGCCGCACTTAAGTTGTACAATAAGAACATGACTGTACAGTTTATAAACTTCTTTTTTTTTTTAAACAATGTTAAGTGTATTTAACAGTAAACGCACACCGGGCGCTTGAAAACTATCAATTCGGCCACAATTCAGAGCTGTAACTTAGTGCCAGGCTGTGTTATTACAGCACATGGAGAAAGATGCATGTTGGTTGCACTGTAGTTATCAAGCCGCATCTTTCAGTATGTTGTTTATTATTAATTCCTAGGTATTTTGGGCGCGAAAATTCCAACGCGGGTGGAATAAATGAAGGTTATGTGTAGGAAGGAACTGCAGATGCTGGTCCACACCGAGGATAGACACTCGCTGAGTTACTCCAACATTAATGAAGGTTGGGCACAAAATGCTGGAGTCACTCAGCGGGACAGGCAGCATCTCTGGAGAGAAGGGGCTCCAGCATTCTGTGCCTATCTTCGATTTAAACCAGCATCTGCAGTTATTTCATACACATAAATGAAGGTTAAACGGATTTACCTGCAACGGGGAGAAGAGTTTGCGATCGGGAACAGACCTTTCTTTTCCAGGTGGGGGATTTAATGCTCAGGGTTCTCTCATTCTCTCCGGGCCATCAAACGATTCACAAGCGCTGGCTGTGGGTCGTCGCTGCTCCCTCCTCTCTCTTTGTTCCGCAAGGATGGTGTTGCCTTGGGGACACTAGCCTGTCTCTGGGCGGGCTTGGCTGACACCTGTGTGGGAAGGAACTGCAGATGCTGCTTTAAAACCGACGACAGACACAAAATGCTGGAGGAGCTGAGTGGGTCAGGCAGCATCTCTGGAGAGAAGGAGTAGGTGGCCCTTCTTCAGACAGAGTCAGGGGAGAGGGAAACGAGAGATACAGGCGGCGATATATAGAAATGAATAGAACAAATGAATGAAATATATGCAACAAAAACAATAACGACGATCAAGCTGTGGGCTAGGTGAAAACGAGTTATAGACAATGAAACTCACCAGGACGACAGTGAAACTAGTACAACGACAAGTGCCGAGGAGGGACAGAGAGAGAGGGGGGATGCAAGGGTTACTTGACGTTCGAGAAATCAATATTCATACTGCTGGGTTGCAAGCTGCCCAAGCGAAATATCAGGTGCTGTTCCTCCAATTTGCATTTGGAGTTTGTCAGCGTGAAGCCAAATGCAAATTGGAGGAACAGCATCTCATATTTTACAGGATGATACTATGAAGGTACCTGAATCAAATCCTCTGACTGATGCCCATGAAAGCTGGTAGGACTGCCTGTGTAGTATAAAGCATAGTAGAGGGTTAACATGCTTCCATTCAAGAGTCTATTTTCTTGCCCGAGACTCTGTACTGCAAACTCTAAATGATGGGGTCCATCATTCCATAAGGTTTTCAAAAAAAAAATCTTGGTGTCCTGAAAGAGTTGTTTGTTTTAAATTCAGAAAGCAGTTATTGCTTGGAAAATGATGAGATGACAACCCTTTATGTGGGAATGGTGTGGGAGGGTAATCCTTGTTTTTTAAACCCAACTCCTTGTCTGCCATTTTCATATCAGCAATATCCCCCTGAATATTCTCCCACTCAGTAATGGCACTTCTGAAAGCATTTCATGTTGAAATATTACAGCTGTGCTTAGTGTATCCAAGGAAGAAATTATATTTTATGTGAAGGTTTACTTGGAATTTGCATTCACATTAAATTTACTTTTACCACAAAATGACTTTAGCCGGAGTAACTACATTATTTTAAGAAAATTACAAAGCAGTACAGTGAAATTGGGATTCACAATTTAGTCCAAAGTTCCCATTTGACTGAGAACATTGACAAGTCAGAATGGATTGCGTATTCTGAATGAAAACTATAGCTTCATCACAAAGAAAATATTTTTCTCCTTTTTATATTTTGTATCAAATATTTCCATATCGTAGATAGCATAGTTTAATATTCTGCCCTGCCATTGATTTGTAATGTATTAGGAGACATTTCTATTTTGACCACCAGTCATCTTAGATGTTTCACTGGTTATTAATATATAAATATACTTGGAGCTTTGCCTAACAAAAATAATATTTCAACTGATGAGCATGCATTCTCCAGTTTAGTTTTTGAGTTTAGAGATACAGCGTGGAAATGGACCTTTCAGTCCACCGAGTCCGCCCCAACCAACAATCACCCCATACACAAGTTCTATCCTACGCACTGGGGACAATTTACAGCAGCCAATTAACCTACAAACCTGCGCATATTTGGAATGTGAGAGGAAACTGGAGCACCTGGAGAAAACCCACACGGTCACAAGGAGAACATACAAACTCCATACAGACAGCATCCGTGGTCAGGTTCGAACTCGGGTTACTGGTGCTGTAAGGCAG
The DNA here is from genome assembly GCF_053455715.1 of Rhinoraja longicauda. Taxonomy (NCBI): domain Eukaryota; kingdom Metazoa; phylum Chordata; class Chondrichthyes; order Rajiformes; family Arhynchobatidae; genus Rhinoraja; species Rhinoraja longicauda. The sequence continues at coordinate 33,457,368 of NC_135972.1, forward strand.
CAGCTCTACCACTGTGCCACTGTGCCACTGTGCCACCCCAAACTTTTGTCCTAATTTGCTTTACTTTTAGTAGGTAGAGAATTATTTGCAACATGTACCCACCTCTACTTTCACTCCCAGCAAAACAAGTTCTCCACCAAAGACACAGCAACATCTTCATACATTCTATCAGTTTATATTTATGGACTTTTGCCTTGAAGGCAGGATGGAAGCCACTCAAATTGATTTACACAGAGGAAACTCAAGAGGCATCAACCAAAATGGTCAGTTTGCCCAGTTCATAATCAATAATTATAGGTTGATGTAAAATGTATAAGTTCCCTCACATTGTATTAAATTGTCAAATTGATAAATTCTGTTGTTTGACAATGTCTCAAATTTGCACTTCAGTGGCAGTGTGGTTATATTCAGCAATTGCATTTAAATGTATATTTTAAATATATCCCTACAGATTTTTTAAAAAACAGTGGGTCACAATCCTTTTGTTCCTATTATTTTTGTCAAGAAATGTAATTACATATTATGTAAGAAAATAACTGCAGATGCTGGTACAAATTGAAGGTATGGGTAACATTTCGGGTCGAGACCCTTCTTCAGTCTGAAGAAGGGTCTCGACCCGAAACGTCACCCATTCCTTCTCTCCTAAGATGCTGCCTGACCTGCTGAGTTACTCCAGCATTTTGTGAAATAATGACATATTATGATTTTTACAGCAATATAATGCATGAAAATGGCTTTGTTTCTGGCTGGAATGCCAATACAATGGCTTGTGGGTTAAATTGCAATGCTTTGGGAATACAATCAGACACCCTCGAAAATTGACTGAGCACTTGCCACAAATCTCAATTGTGGAAATACTAAATTTGCTGCAGACACAAAGAATGCTCGTTTACAAAAACGAGCACCAAGTAGTGGACTAACTCAGAAGATCAGGCAGCATCTGTGGAAGGCATGGAAAGGGGACGTTTCTGATCTTGCAAACAAAACGATATCATTCACTGTGCAATGCTTGTTTAAGACATTGCCATGGGTAATTAGACCATGTGTATATGAAGCTTGTATGCTCTGGGACAATATATATCCCTGAATACCATGATATATATATTTTTTAATTATTAGAATTTCATGGATATCTCAATTACCACATGGAATTAACTGACAGCCATGAAATAGGACAATATATTAACTGACAACCAATGAAATATTTCATATGACTTAAGTGCGGAATGACTTCGTTCCCTTGGATCATCATTCAATACGCTTCTTTTTCCAATTATTTTCCACTGTCGCTTGCTGTCATTGCCTTTAAGGTTCATGTTATAAAATAAAATCATGCCTTTAAAGATGTTTGTCTTTTGGACCTGCTAATTCAGGACTGACAAAAAGTATTTCCCAAGAAAAAAGGATTGATTAACATATAATTGTGAGAACCAATTCAGTCCAGTTTATCCTTTAAAATACAATACTTGGCCTCATGTTCTGCTTTCTTTTCGTATGTTGGTGGAGATGCCAAGTTTTATTTTCACAATCGCATGATCAACGATAGGTGGCGCAGCGGTAGAGTTGCTGCCTTACAGCGAATGCAGCGCCAGAGACTCAGGTTCGATCCTGACTACGGGCGCCGTTTTGTACAGAGTTTGTACGTTCTCCCCGTGACCTGCGTGGGTTTTCTCTGAGATCTTCGGTTTCCTCCCACACTCCAAGGACGTACAGGTATGTAGGTTTATTGGCTGGGCAAATGTTTTTTTTTAAATTGTCCCTAGTGTGTGTAGGATAGTGTTAATGTGCGGGGATCGCTGGGCGGCGCGGACCCGGTGGGCCGAAGGGCCTGTTTCCGCGCTGTATCTCTAAATCTAACAATCTAAACCACTTTCAACATTGGAATGCAGTACACAATAAATCAATTTTCCTAATTGTCCCCTCTTGATGACATTTTTAAATAATATTGTTAATTGGTTCAATATCATGAGGAAATGTTGAAGAATAAGATTTTAAATAAATTTAAATAACAAAGGATGTTTTGAAGCAATTTATTTATTCATTTATTGCAATTTTTCATTTTATTATTTGTTACATAACTGAGCTTAGCAAGTAAAGTATGCTACACTGTAATTTACAATTCATAACTCCGGCAATTAATGAACAATACAATTTGTAGGCAGTCTATAAAAAGTAAATTGCTTGATATAAACAATCAGAAGGTAAAGCATCTATTTATGAAATTAATGTCATATAGCAAAGAAAATGCATGAGAAACTAAATTTTGTAATACAAAACATTTATCACATAGTCAAAGCATTAATAGTTATAAAGTATTGCTCTTATATAATAGCTAAAATAGGTGAATACAAATTTTATTGGATTACTCTTACAACATTGACCCTGCTAATTTCCACAAACATTTACTTCATTATCTACTTAATTTACAAATGTTATTTGTAAAGTATTAAACAAAACAATTATAAATTTGTAGTTAATGTTTTGAAATGTATATTTGAATGTTGAGTGGCCCAGAAATTGGTTTGTCTTGGAGTGTGTCTTCCCGCAGAGCAATGCAGTTCAACAATTTGTTATGGACCTTATTTAGAGAGAGTGAGCTGCAGACACCTACTGGTTGGGTTCCAGCAGCTCATCGGTGAAAGCCTCCTTTTGTTACAGGCACTACGATGCCTCTTTTTCTATTTCCAATAACAAGAGTGATTGGCACTCTGTTACATCATGTTGAGCATATTTCCAGTAAGACAACAACTAATTTCTAGGCCATTATCCAACTCTGTGTTTTACTCGTACTTAAAGTAGATTAATTCCATCGACAGGAACAATCTGTTGGCTCTTGAAATGTAAATTCAATCCAAGTGGCATTTCCCGCACAATAAAGTGGCACAGACTGATTTGTGAGGTCGACTTCTCGGCAGCATTTGCAGAATTTTGCATAGCTGTTGATATTAGTGTTGAATATCATAGCTGATGGACACTTACCATCACACGAAGCTACAGTGACCTGAAAGGAAGTAAGAACCATCAGGAATTGTATTATCTAATACTCAGGAGATTCTTCATACATGAAAATTAAGTGGCTAACTGCTTCCTTCCAATACTCCACATTTCCCTGACAACTAGATAACATTTACAGTGTTTACTGCCAATCAGTTGCATTCTTTGGTGTGTAACTGAGTTCAACAATTAATCATAATTTAGTCAGAGTTAGGTTATTTGGCAAATAGAAAATCAAAATACAGCTTCAGAACCTTTAGCAAGGAAACTTGTGAAATTGTACGTTGAACCTCTGCAAGTTCTGTTGAAAGCTGTAATTGGAAATATGTGGTTTTATGGAATGAAAATAAAGCTAGGATTTTACATACAGTGCCAGTGGTACGGCAGTCATCTTTTCTTATGATCATTTTGACATCTAATTTTCGGCAAGGCCTTACATCTTCTTTGCCTAGTAGCAAATGGGCACATTAAACAGTTTGAAATGTCAGCACGTTACTAATACAAGTGTTAAAAATAATGCAAATGTTATTCTTATTTGTTTTATGAACAGTCATGGCTCAGACCAATCCAACTATGAGCATATGTATTATTAGTTACATCATTTTATGACAGCAAATTAAAATAATTGTCATCAAGTCAGAGTTCAGTTGACTGCTTTAAAATATTTTCAAACCAGTGGTGTGTTTATTCCCCAAAAGAATAACTGCTCCAATGTCATACTAAATACAATGCATTTACTAATTGACAGTGCATTCATTAATTATAGCATTTTTAGATTATTGAAAAACAGGTAAATTTCCAATTAGATAATAAAATAAAAGTTGCATATTCAAACATCATTTCATATAACTTTGTAAGATTTTGGAAACATTTTTGATGGACATTGCCTGGTCCATTATGGAACATACAATCAAAGGGGTCTAACAAAAGAGCCTAAAGAAAGCAGCTAATATCATTGAAGACCCATAATACCCTGGCCATGCTTTCTTCTCACTGTTAGCACTGGGAAGAATGCACAGGAAACTGAGATCCATTACCTCCTGGTTCAAGAATAGTTTCTTCTCATCAACCATTAGGTTCTTAAAACTACCTTATTCAACCCTAACTCAACCATGTCAATTCTACTGAACAATTATGTCAATTCTACTGAACCATTTGGTGCTGTCACAACTATTTTAAATTCCCTTTTAGTTTTCCTTGAAAATGTAATGATGGTAATAACATGAAGCAGGGGTGGAGGGAATTTTAATTCCATCAAAGCTTTAATGTAAGTAAAACTTTGCAATTAATTTATTTTGTTTGATGAAATGATGATGTAAAGTGTTCACCAGTATTTCTCAGGCTACAGATAAGAGCCCATGTATACATTAATCATGGAAGTAGACACAAGGGTGCATTTTTCTGTTACTAGTTGGAAAAAGGAAGATTAAGGAATATGGAATGATAAGGAATGATAAGTTCAACAATGTGAAGGAGAATATTGCAGATTTTGCTCTATTAACATATTCAGTTGAATACACTTCTGGGACAGAACACTGAAAAATTATTTGGGAGGTGTGTGCCCATAATCTGGATATTCCCTAATTTTCAACCCGTCAATTTAAAAGCATTGGGAATCACTCAAGTGGCATTACAAAAATGCACTGGCTTCCATCCAGTTTAGCTTCTGTGCTGTATCTTTGGGAAATGATTGGTTACAAGAACAAATCTGTTTTAGTAGCAATCCATAAACCTCCCACACACAAACATAGTTCTGATAAAATGCCATACAAAGGCATGTAGAATCAGGTTTCAGAAAACAAAGATAGGAAGAATTAACTTTTGAAGACTAAAGGGATTTGGTAACAAGGTAGAGGAAAGTGGGAGGGGGGAATGGAGCCTTATGCAGATGTTAAAAGTTAATGTGTTATTTGGACTGAATGGTTTGATCCCGCATTGTGTATCCATGAAATTCACAGAGTATCCATATTGATCACAACTGGATGCATGTTGCTTGGCTATATCCTTGGTCTCAGGGTTGAGGCATTTTTGCATGATACCAAAATGTATCAAGGCACAGAATAACACAAAGTGAGTAGATTACGGTAAATATGATTTGATATATCAAGTGTGATAGTAAGATGAACAGAATATAAAAGAAGTGGAGGTAATGTTAAATCAATTTCTATGATTCTGTTCTTGACAGAGGAGAGGCAGGTTCCATTCTGGTCTTCAAGAGGAAACTGAATAAAGCTGTGGCAAGAACAATTTGCAAGACCATGGAGAAATGGATGGAGGGTGGAATTAGACAACAGTTCTGGTAGAGAGCCAGCATGGACAAGATGGGCTAAATGGCCATCTGTGCTGTAACCATTCCATGATTCTATGAAATAGAATCCTGTTAGATCTGACTTGCAATACAGTGTGCAAATTGAAAATTACAAGTCCTAAGCTGCAATACTGAAAAATGGATGGATATAATCTTCAAGAATGTTACCAGACTGTGTGGCTGCAACAATCAGGCTGTAGATTGACATGGGGAAAGGGAAGACTGGGAAGTAGGTAAAACATTAAAAATATATTTGGTAGAGTAAATAACAAGATAGTTTTCAACTTGCTGGTGTGCCCAGTACAAAGGAAACTATATGCAAGATATCTACGAACAGATCAAACAACAGATATACATGGAATATCTAGTTTGAGTGAATGAGACACTTTCAAATATAATTGATAAGGAAAAATGGAATAGAGAGGTATTATAGTAAGGTTGGAAGCAATAATTAGAGTGGTGTATTTGGATTGTAAAAACTAATAGAGGCAATTTGCAGTTTCTGCAGTGCGAGTTCCATGTAGTCCGATACAACACAGGTCATTCTGTGTTTTGTACATAATACCCAAACCATGCATCTCATATACAATACATTTTGCTGTTGATAAAATACTGAAATTGCAAATAAAGTACATAATGGGTATAGTACCTGTGTCACAGTTAGTACTACCAGTTGGGACTACTGGACTAATGGTAAAAGGTAATAAACCCAATCCAGAACCTGGCAGAATTATCAATATCAGTTTAATATAAAATGACAGCATAAATTACAATTAAATCTTATATATCTGGCATGCATTAACTCAAGCTGGTGTAAATGTTGCTGCCAAAAGGAATGCATATGAACAGAAGCTGGTGATGAATTTGAAAGGCCATTCAACTGCACATGCTTTTAGTTTGTGATAGCATGTTTATAAATCAAAATAACACTAAAGAATCACATGTAAGCAAGTGTTTTGAATTTAGGTGCATTCCCTGCAGCCACATCAGTTTAAACATATACAATTCTGAAGTATAACAGTTTTTGTATGCTTATGGACTATTACCTTTGGAAAGGATTTCAGTTGAAATATTATGTTTGTTTTACAAAGTATATTGGAGATTTAAAATATATTGGCCAGTTTATTTTAGCCCGTTGTTAGCGATGGTTAGCTTGGTCAGTTTACCCTAAATTTCCTAAACGCCTACAAGAAAATGTCCAGCTCCCACAGCTCTATGCTTTTCTTTGAGCAATATAGCACTAACTAATACTACCGCCAGCAATTGTTTAATGTTATGTGGCACGCTAACAACAGGACCAACAGGATGCGCAAACCCAACATTTAAATTTGGGCACCCAACACCCACCCCAAAGTCATTTGCTGCACCGGGTAGATTATGGATCAGTTCCCATTATAACATGTCCAAAATTTGAAGGAACAAAAAGCCTTAGAGGGACACAAAAAGCTGGAGTAACTCAGCGGGACAGGCAGCATCTCTGGAGAGAAGGGATGGGTTACGATTCGGGTCAAGACCCTTCTTCAGACTGGGAGATATAGACAATTAGGTCTCTTTTCAATTTCCATTTCCATTCCATTTCCAGAATACTGACTCCAAATGAATTAAATTTGACAGGTTATTAAACTTGTTCAAGGCATGTCTGTCAAATTGTAATCTTTCTACCTATTAGAATTCAGGAAAATATTTAATTGTAAAAATGGTAAATCTATTAATGTTACTGGTTTGTAAGCCCTTCCTTTTATCATTAATTAGATTTCAATTGTAAAATGGTGGAGCAGAAACGTAGGTATATTACCACATGAAATATATACCCTCTAAATTAAAAGAGAAAGCAATGAAGAAACATTGAGGGGAAATAGTTAAACAAAAAAACTGTTTAAAGTTAATGAAGATTAAATGGAAATTGAAAGCTAATGGAGAAAACAATAACAACATAAACGACTTACATATGAAAAATAGGGAGCCAAATATTGGGAGAGGAAGGATTCATGAATATCATTATTCTACTCCCCATCTATCAAAAGATGCAATGAAATTCACAAACTCTAATTTTACCCATAGACAATGATTTTGATCATTAGCAGGACAATAAAAGTCATAGAGCGTTTGTGAATATGAGTACATGAATCTCTAACATTGTGCTTCAGAATAATGTTTAGAGTTTGAGGGAGACTGTTATCTTTGGTCACTAGCGATAACTACAAAGGTTTGACTGGAATGTACTCAATGGCAAAGAGGATCGAAACATGTAGAACTGGCTGTCAGTATCTGTGCAACCGTTTGGTGCTAACGTCCAAAAATGAACATCTCTTCCATTTTTTCAAGTGGTATTGTTTCAAAGTTACTCCTTTCCTCATCAATAGTGAATAGTATTCCCAAACGTCCCTTTAAAATAAGATTGGAATAAATAATTCCACTTTTCTTTATATAACAGTTATACTCCAGAATAAATTTGAAAGTAACTGTATCAGCAGCCTGGATTTATGAAACAGCAGCCCCAATAAGCAGTGCAACAAATAGTTCACAACTGTTTACAATGTTAACAAACTGGCATTAAGACTGATTTCATTTATTACATGCTCTTTCCACTCCATTTTCCCAGCAATTCAGGAATGAACCACAGCTATCCAAAATCAAAGCGAAACAAGCATAATATGCAGCCTTGTTCACTTACAAGTCCTGCAGCAGCCATCCATATAAAGCTTTGTAATTCCCCCTTTCTGGAAAAAAAGTGCAATTATCAAAAGAAACAGATCTCAGTAACAGAGGACATTGCATTAATCATTTCTAATTAATGTCAGCTTCCAGGCACATTTGATAGGCACCCACACAAGAAACAATTAGGAAGAGGAAAACTACATGGAATTGGAGCCAACCTGGGTTTAGTTTAATGTTTAGAGATACAGCATGGAAACAGGCCCTTCAGCCCACCGAATCCGTGCCGACCATCACATGAGCCCAATTTCTCATCCACTCCCTACACACGAGGGGCAATTTACAGATACAGGCAGATGAAATGAGTGGAGACAATTGTGATGGATGAAGTTATATGTGAATAAACTTGAGATTATCATTTTGAAAAAAGATAAATCAGAGTATTTTCAAAATGGCTAATAAACAGGAAAATGGAGGGGTAAACACCATCAGGAGTCAATTTATAAAAATCAATAAAGGCCAATTAAGGGTTCATAAAGAATCAATGACAAATATATACAGAGCATGTATCGTGGGGTCTAGGGATATAATGGAAAACGATAGCTCCAGGTGCTTGTTTTTGTTAATAAAACCCACCTGGACAACTGGTTTTCATAGGAACTATATGTATCAGGACAGCTACAGCAGTCTCGGAGAAGGTGCAGAATTATGTGCACTGGTTGCAAGAAACTTCCCTCTGTTTGTTGAGCATAGATTATTGAGGAATGATCTATTCAATAGTTTTAAGAATATTTGCTCTCATCTGAGAATCCAGAATAAGAGGGCATAGTTTGAAAATCAGAGCCAAGCTCAATAAGGAAGTGAGAAAAAGCAGATGAGATATATCCATACACAAAGTTTATACTTCAAGGCACCGAGTAATTTCCAGTATTTTGCTGCAAAGTCATCCAAAGGAATTGTGTGAACAACTCAAGACAATAATTAAAATTAGGGAATCTCAAAATCAGAATATGATCTCAAAATGTCAGGTAACAATTTTATTCAGTAAGCAAGAAATAACAGCCCACAAAAAAAATATAACATATTTTCAAATATTGACTTTATATTTATTAGATAAAGAAAATAAGACACCTCCAAACTATTTGTACTGCTGACCAACTCCAGTATGAGTTATCTATCCTTGTCAAATATGATAAGTAATTGAATGCCAACTTCGCCACTCTAAATTCTGAGTTTGATTTTTCCTTTCATGAACTTTAGACTTCAGAGACAGCAGTTTTGTACCACAAATGGTTACGATACAGCCTAGTCTCAAATGTTTAAAGAACAGAGTGCGACTCTCCTACATTTCTCCAAATTGGAAGCAGAAAAACAGGGGGGAAAAATGCATACGAGTACAAAAGACCAAGAAACATGTTGTTGTACAGTCGACCTGCCACCGGCAGGTAAAAGGCAATAATATTTTATGTTCGACAGCCAGCCAGTCTTTGTTGGGGATGTTGAAATGTGTGTGCGTATGCATTTGTGTGTATGCGTGCAAGCATTGAGAAATGTTGATATCTGTGGGAGGCATTGCTTTCTCAAGTGGAACTCTATTTTTTTGTTGCTCTATGATTCTCTGCAGATGGAGAGCTTGTTCCTTTTTGAGCATTCAAAAAGTTGGATAGCTCTCTCCAAATTGTGTACCTCTGTGGAGGGAACGGTATTATTACGATGACAAAAGTACAAACCTGTATGCATTCAGTCTCATTAAATGGTGGGCAGACCATTCCAGAGCCAAGCATCGTGACTCCAACAGTTGTCTCCAGACATTCATATCTGATACAGTCAGCAATCCAGGAGCTTCCAGCCTGGAGTTAAATAAATGAGCATAAATGATATAAAACATTTTGGAAAGTCGACATATAATTTTCCTAATTTATATTAATTTATTATTAATTATGCATTTAAAAAAAAATCATGCAAAATTATGTACCAAGCATTTGGTAAATAAATGGTTAAACCAGACGGGAACAAAACATATCCAAAGTGTTCACCTCTGAAATTTGCCTGAGGAAATAAAATCTATGTAGAATGCTATACAATTTTGCAGGTTTTTATTATATTTGCGGCATTTCACAAATAATGATATGTATTTTTTAAATTTATATTCTAAAATTAATTAATATCTCATCCCATTCCATGTGGCAATATTTTATCTGCAACCCAAACTTAGGAAAATTAGGTAACTATTTGTATTCAGAAACAGAAAATGCCAGGCAGCAGATCAACCTTTTGTATTGTCATGCAGGGTCCTTTCTGAACAATCAACTATCTTCGACCACACACATAACCAACACCCCCCCTCCCCCCTCCCCACCCCCCTCACCCCCATCTCCCACCCCAGATCTGGCATCATAAATGGCTGCTGGTGAGATATCTGCTGTGGACGACATGTACAGTTTTAGAGGTGGAAAGTATAATGTCAACTTAAACCCTTTTCCAATGTCATGGAATTCATTTTTAATAGGGGAAAGTCCCCGCCCCACTGCAAATTCAGGCCTTAAAACAGGTTCACTTTTTCACCTATCGTTAGCTACTATTTCAAACTCATAATTTCGCAGCTTTATGATAGTTACAAATGTTCTTACATCTCTCTAAACAAATGACTTGCATGTCATTGGTATTAAATGAATAGAAAAAGAATTAATCATATTACATAATACCCTGGATCAACTTACATTATGTAAAATAATACTGCCTTCTTCCTCAAAAGGGCATGAGATATTCTTACAGGTTCCACAGCAAACGTACGGATCAGTTGAAGGAACATAGACTTGGTGCTGTTGATTAATACAATCATTATCTTTACGGCAAGAAAATCAGAAGTGGATTATCAAAAAAGATACTAAGAGAATTCCTATCACCTCAGTCTTGGTCAATGTTTACATAAATCACAATATCTTTGCTCAACAAAACTCATCACAGGTGATGATAATTGCATTAAAATTATTTGATACACGCATAGCAAAACATGTCTTCAATGTGTCATATTGCTGGCATATTGCAAAAGTTGTTATGAATCACAGGTTGGCAATTTGTTTTATAATAAATATCAGTAAATGTTGGCATAATTTATTATGCTGTTGTAAATGCAGTTGCACAAAAGTAAATTTGTAACCAGAATAAAGAGGTAGTTTCTCTTTTGCAGTTTGTATAAAACGTTAAACTCGACTGTGCCTGCAATTGAATCAACAATGTACAAGTTACAACATAAGGAACATCTGGCTGAAATAGATCAGATTATAAACTTTGTGAAGGAAAAAACAAATTGCATTTGAAATAGTATTCAAACTGATCCTTGGAAAGCAATGTTTCTCTTCTCAGGAATATTGCAAATAAATCAACTGTATTCACAAAAGAGATAGATCGTGCTACGCCAACATTAACTTTCATTGATATATTGTTTTGTTTAGAGCTACTTTAAAAGCCTGGTGCAGATAGATACTGGAGGTTAATGTGATTTAACAATCAGCAAAATACAAGGGCAGACATACAACTCAGAAGAGATGGATTTTAAAACAAGCGAACATAACAGGCACAGCAGTAGAGGAGATTATGGCTGTATTCACAGCATGGGAAATTTGTGGCTAAAAAAACTAAGCAATTATATTGGAATGACCCAAGGTAGAAAGGAGTGGAAAATGGGAGAGAATTAATGTACATTGTGAAGGAGGGGAGAGGGTAGGTGCAGATGAGGAGCCAAGGTCATAAAAATATTACATGAAATTTTTAATTTGAGGAACTATGGGGCCAGAATAATTACAACTATGGGACCAGGGTAGGCAATGTAGCAGATCCTGATGCTCTATAAGATATGGCAGCAAAGTTTACAATTACCTCAAATTTATGGAGTAAATCCAATAGGACAGGGATGAAGCTTTCAAACTCAGAAATGAATAAAACTTGCATCAGGTTTCAAAGTTAGATAGTCTGGGATATGGGTGGGGAATTGGAGGGAAAGAACATGGACTGTAAATCCAGCTCAGGATTAAACAGAACACTGAAGTTGCAAACAGCCTGGTGTTGCCAGAGTCTGAATGTAAGGAACTAGGCAGAGTCAAAGACAAGAGAAAAGGGTTTGTAATCATGAATGAAAACAATTCAATCTTCTGGCTGGAGGTTCTCATTTAATGCAGAATATTAATGCAGATAACTGCACATAGGCATTGGGAGCCTGGCAGTAATAAAGAGATTTGGTGGAGATATTGAATTGAATATCGTTGGTAGCCTTGTAGAAGATCACATGACACAACATGCAGGTAAGCAAAGAAAGATTCAAGAACAAAAACACAGGGATGCCAGAGGATGGTGAATGGTTGGAAAAGAGAGTGGTTGCTGAAGGTGCCCTTGTCATACACGGGCAACAATTGAACCAAGAGAAAGCCACTCCCGGCAAAAGCTTCGGAGAACACTTGTGTATTTGACCATCGTAGCAGCTGCAAAGTGTTCAAATGCAGAGGGGGGTGGGGAAGGGGGACCAGGCTCAGAGTTGCTGGGAGACTTGGGTTAAGACCAAATTATCAAAGACAAGAAATCTTTGATACTTGGAGAGTTAGTAAGCTAGACTGAAATAATTCTGTTACACATGAATTCTTTTAGCATAATAAATGTTAGTTGTTAACAGAAAACCTTATGTAGCATTGAAAGATGGAATACTTTGTAATTTTCAAAAGTCAAATGACTATATTTATAAACTTACAGGTTCACATTTTGCAGAACAGTTAACTATTGACACTTCCATTGAAGGAGATTCCATGGGTTGATCTGCACTCTGGAAACAACTTGCTATATAACATTGGTCACCTTCAAGGTGCTGAACCAGTGACTGACCAAGTTTAAGTGCAGTGACACCTTCGAAGAGACAGACATCAGCTTTTCCTGAAACAATTAAATGCGTACTCTAATTAATAATTATAGGTGCATTATCATCAGAATTATTCAGTTAAAATAAAATGTGCTTATTATTACTATTTTTTCAAAATTAAGCTATAATACCAATTGATTACTTAACCTAATCTGGAGCAATGAATACAAAATGAAATATAAATGAAAAATAATTGTTATCGTTTTATAAAGGGAGAAAAGCTTGTCTTAGTTCAATGGTATGGCAAAAGTTTCAGACTGTAGGCTACTCAAACCTTGGTGCTCATCCTTTGATATTACCCCTCGTAATGTACAAAGGGGTAAAACAAGCACCATTTAGTGTTAATGATCCAGGGAAACATTCTCCGCTGTAGATTCCATGTCTACTTATACAGTATATTTTACCTATTTGTGTTTAAAATTATTTAACTTATAACATAAATCTATTCAATAACATTAGTGCATTTCTATAACATAATTCATATTTTATCGAGATGGTATCTCATCCCAATTTCACAAATATTTTTCTCAAAATTCAGTTAAAGAAAAACTGGAATCAATGGTGGTATTCTATTCTTCTGTGAAATCTGGTTCAAATATGGACGTGGTAAAGGGAATTAAATCAATTTTTCTAAATATGCTGTATCATATTAAAAAAAATGAATTTGTGACATTTCGAAGTTAACAACACAGGTCGTCTCGAATATAAAATACAACTCAAACACTTGTTTGATAGATATATTGACTGGTAGTGAAAGAAAATAGATCTGGTGTTAGGGCATCCTAGCAGACCACCATGGGAATATTAATGACATAATAATCAGATGCATGTCAGATGCCAGCCCACCTAATAAATAAATGTGCATGGTTACTGTATGAAAATGCGTGAGCCAGCCAGCGGTCAGAGTGCTTCAAATTTATCTAAAAGATGCTAAAGTTCAGGTAAACAGCAGGGAACTTACTGCAGATGGAACGAGTACAGCCACAGATATCTTGAAAGCCAGGGTCCTCTGTTAGAACTTCCCCCTGATTTTTTAATTAAAGCAAAATTCAACAACATAAGAAATGACTCAAGAGTCACAAACAAGGATATACTGTGGCTACAAAATAGGCAGGCAATTGTTTAAAACTGAGGTGTATAGAAATCTCTCTTCTACGAGTGTTGGGAATCTCTGGAATTCTCTGCCCCAGAGGATGGTGGAGGGAAGATCACTTGAGCTTTTAATCAGCTCTCTGCAGATCAGCAAATGCCCTTGAACATTAACCATATTAGAGCATACTTATAACTGCATTAATGCAGTTTCTAGTATAATTTCAATAAGAAAAGTTGGCGAGGCAAAAATGTGTCCTCTGTTGTAACACCAATGCAGTAACATCTGTGTCCTTATCTCCATGCCATAGAGTCATACAGCATGGAAACAGGCCCCTTTGGCCCAACGTGCCCACACCGGTCAATATGCCCCAGTCCCACCTGCTTGCATTTGGCCCACATCCCTCTAAACCTGCACTATCCATGTACCAGTCTAAATCTTTTTTTAAAGTTACGATGGTACCTGCCTCAACTACCTTTACCTTTCAAAGTAATTTACCTTTTTACTTCTGCCATTGTTTAAATAAAGCTCCAATTTCCTTCCACATCCCAAAGACTGTAGGTTAATTGGCTTCTGTAAATATGTGCGGGAGTGGATACGAATGTGGGTTAACGTAGAATTGGTGTGAATGGGTGATTGATGGTTGGTGTGGACATGGAGGGCCGAAGGGCCAGTTTCCATGCTGTATCTCTAAACTAAACATTTGCCATGTTGGCTTGAGAATTGTTTATGAAATAACTTAAATGTAGAATTATTTTTGGTTGCTAGGGCTTGGTGTTTAAGTTACCGACACACCAATGATACCGAGGCAGCACAGTGGCACAGCAGTAGAGCTGCTGCCTCACAGCGCCAGAGACCAAGGTTTAACTTTGACCTCGAATGCTGTCTGTGTGGTGTTTGCACATTCTTCCTGTGACCATATGGGTTCCCTCAGGGTGCTTCAGTTACCTCCAACATCCCAAAGACATACAGGTTTGTAGGTTAATTGGCGTCTTAAATTGCCCCCAGTGTGTAGAATGCAAAAGTGGGATAACAGAGAGCTGGTGTGTAGGTGATCGATGGTCAGCATGGACTTGGTGGGTCAAAGGGCCTGTTTCCATGCTGTATCTCTAAACTAAACTAAACTACCTCCTCCGGCAGTTTGTTCCATACACCCACCACCCTTTGTGTAAAGACATTACCTCTCAGGTTCCCATTAAATCTTTCCCCCCGTCACCTTAAATCAATGTCCTCTGGTGTAAACCAGCATATGCAGTTCCTTCCTACACATTAAAACAAAATGTGTGAGACAGGAAGATTGAAGAATTGTAAATTAGGAAGCCAGAGGAAGGAATGTATGAAGAGGCCAGGGGGGGTGGAAGGGGAAAAATAGGTGTGAGTCCAGTTGGGGAACAGGGCAGGGGAGGGGAGGGAAAGAACAGGAGGGTTCCAGGGGAGAATGGGTAGGAGGGAGGGATTGTTAGAGGTTATCTAAAATCGGCGAATTCAACGTTCAACTAATTCAGGGAACTAATCAGAGATTTTCAGTATGTATGCATATGTCATCCTTTTAAAATCTATGTGCAGACAGATTAAAAAAAATATTTTGAGACATTATTTTATGTTCTTATTAGGCTTGTTCTAAGGACATACTACATAGTGATACACTAATTCACATTGCATTATTAACATACCACTCTACACATCTTCATGGTCGTGTTTTCACAGCTGCAATCTGCAAAACAAGAGAATAATTAACCGAAGCATTGATCTAAAACTAATTATGTTGTAAAAAAACACATTTCATAATTACCACATTGCCAGTCAGGGCAGCAGAGTCCTGAAATCTGCACTTTCACCAGTTTCATTCCAACAGCACAGGTCTTGTTGGGAGAGGGACACAAGTCTTCATCACAGACTGCATTGAAGAAGAAAATAAGAAACATAAAAATCGTTAAATTTATTTGAATTGAAAAGGATACCAAATTGTTACACAGTTCGAGTAGTATACACTACTTATCATTTCTCCAGAAAAAGGGAGACCAACTGAATCATCCTAACACAACCAGAGAGCAGTGCTGAACTACTGTACTATCTACCTCTTTGGTAACCCTTGGACTATCCTTGGTCAGACTTTGCTGGCTTTACATTGCACTAAACGTTATTCCCTTATCATGTATCTATACACTGCAAATGGTTCGATTGTAATATTTTTCATATTTCAGATACAGCACGGAAACAGGCCTTTTTCGGCCCACCAAGTCCGCACCGCCCAGCGATCCCCGCACACTAACACTATCCTACACACACTAGGGACAATTTTTACATTTACCCAGTCAATTAACCTACATACCTGTACGTCTTTGGAGTGTGGGAGGAACATGTATTGTCTTTCTGCTGACTGATTAGCAAGCAACAAAAACTCTTCACTGTACCTCGCTACATTTGACAATAAACTACATTGAAACTCAAGACATAGAAATGAACTGATGGAGGTCAGTTAGGTTGTGAGAGGACATGTGTAGAGAAGATGTTTCCACTTCAGAAGAGAGTAGAACTGGGGCCTTGAATGGAGGATATACTAATAAATCTAATGGAGTTGTCCAGAGAAACTTCATTACCAGGTAGTAATGTAATGAGGAGAGAATTACCCATGGAGTGATGGAGAAGATATTGTTATTAAAGAGGAGTTAGAGAAGCATGAGGAAGTAGAAGAATATGTTGATAGAGTTGAAATAAATAAAATGAAAGGAGATGCATGTGAAGCAGAAATACCCCATGCACCTGATGGACTGAATGGTGCTGTGAATTGGGGTTTTTTTGCAATCATACATTCTCTGGCATCATCAGCCATTTTGTCCTGAATTCTTCCTCAACTTAGCATATACATTTAACCTCACATCTGACAGCTTTAATAAAATAAGTTCTTCCCCATTGCATTTTGAAATGTTTGGGGAACAGATTCCCTTTATAATCTGGCCACCTTCCCACATATGTTTGTGATAACACCAGAGAAAACCTGTGACAGCTTTATTCCGTCAATGGTTATACTATCTTGTAAATGCAAAAGCCAATTGCTTAATGCATATCTGAAGAATGGTAATGTTAAGAAAGAAATGGAAACATTTTAGCACTTTTTAGTACATGTTAAGGAAGATTCTTCCCAAAATTGCCAAGGTATTTTATTTCTCTGAAAAGTGGATTATCATCGTTTCTATGACAAAAAAACATACATACATTAAAAAATATTAAATATGTCACATCAATTACTTAGCAAACAGTTTGAAAAAGTAAGTGTGATATTTCACTCACCACAGTGGTAGAGTGGACAGCAACGGTCAGCAGTGTTGAGATCTACTGCAAGAAAATCTTCTTCATTGCACATTGGAATTGGGTCAATGCATGATTCACACACTAGAAAATCCAAAAGTTATTTGTGAAATCAACAGTAATCATCTCACTAACTCTGTTTTTTTAAGTAGAGTTTTGTGCTACAGCCAACCAATACCATGCAGAAAACATTTTTAAAAAGCTGCCTAATGAAATCAATCATTTTTTTAATAAATATATACATGATCTACAGCTATAATATGTAGCTACTGGTTTCATTTTCCCCAGTGAATTAACCTTTCCTTTGAAGTTAAAAATAATTCCTACTGAGAACTGTTAATTGAGTTGATCCATTTTGCTTTTAAAATTTGAGTCATGAGAGACTGCCTTTCCTGTCCAATCTTGTTCACAGCACGCTCGTTAATATGAAAATCAATTCCTACATCATTAACTCACCGCATTGAAATGAGAAACAGCAAGAGTCGTCTCTTCGCACTTCAACCAGGAACTGGTCCTCCCTGCATGCAGGTAGTGAACTTGTTGGACATGCCAGAGGGTCACATTCTGTTATTTTGAACATCAAAAATGACATGATAGTAAATTAACAAAAGTAGCAATTAATATTTTGCATTGCCATAACATAAGTGTATTCAAATAAGAAAGCAATGACAAATTTGCAGTCCTCTTAAATGTAGTCAAGTGATGTAAACTTCCTTGAACTTACCACATCGGTACTCAGGGCAACAGGAGATGGCACTATAGCCGATCATCAATTTGTTTCCGTTTTCACATGTCAGGACATCACTTTCACATATGGTCAAGTTGCACTCTGAACAAAATGCAAGTAGTTAAAATGCTTGAAATCTATTTTTTAAAAATATTTCCAAGCAATGAATATAGTACACTTAATTAGATATTTAGCAAAAAGTCAAATGATAAGATCAGAAAGGCCATTTACTCCGTGAAGGAAAAATGAAAAAAAACACAGGGGCAAGCAATTCTTTTTCACATTTGGCCATGAGTAAAAGCCAGCTAATGCTTTGACTTAATTATCAGACAAGATTAGCAGAATAAATAGGGAAATTGCCTATGGCGGTACAAAAGATATTCCACTCACAATTTTCTCCCAAACCTGCACGTTTCACCACCAAGAAGGACAAGGGGAGCACAGAGGCAGCAGTACTTATATGTTCTCCAGCTAGTCACACAACATGCCAACTTGGAAATATATTGCTGATATTGTGTAGGAAGGGACTGCAGCTGCTGGTTTACATTGAAGATGGACACAAAATGCTGGAGTAACTCAGCAGGACAGACAGCATCTCTGGATAGAAGTAATGGGTGACGTTTCAGGTTGAGACCCTTCTTCAGACGAAGGGTCTCGACCCGAAACATCACCCATTCCTTCTATCCAGAGATACTGCCAGTTTGGTGATATTGTGGCTGGAAGTCTCCACTTAATTATGCACAAATGTTCTGCACAATTCTTGTCCAAAATGTGGACTCTACAGTTCATAAAAAGCAAAGAACTTTACACTCATTTCTAACAATGGAACTTGCTATTTACTCATAACACATACCACAAATCTTCTTTGGACAGCATGCTCCTTCTTCAATGACATTAATAATAATCTCTCCTTCTCTTTCACAGATTGGCGATGATACTTCACTGCATTCAGGTTCGATAGAGATGATGGTTCCATTATCCAAGCAGTTGTACATACAGCACCCTTTATGAGATCCATTCCAGGTCTCACCTGCCGATCGTGGTTGACCTTCATTGTCTGTGCAGGCTGGAACAAATCGAGACTTAAATAGTTAAAATCAACACACGTTCGGATCGCATGATTTATCACATCTTGTCCTTAAGTCAAATTTAACGATGCATTCATTTATGAGTTTTTTGGATGCACATGTGCATTAGTTTGTTCAAAATAATATAATCATTTTATTAGAAACTAAGAGATTCACTTTCCTTTAATGCATTTGTATTACAAACAAAGATTTAGTGAAAAATGACACCATGCATATTCATAAGTGATAGGAGAAGAATTAGGCCATTCAGCCCCTCAAGTCTACTCCACCATTCAATTATGGCTGATCTATCTCTCCCTCCTAACCCCATAATTCTGCCTTCTCCACATAACCCCTGACACTTGTACTAATCAAGAATCAATCTATCTTTGCCTTAAAATATCCATTGACAGCCTCCACAGCATTCTGTGGCAATGAATTCCACAGATTCACCACCCTCCGACCAAAGAAATATCTCCTCATCTCCTTCCGAAAGGAATGTCCTTTAATTCTGAGGCTATCACCTCTGGTCCTGGACTCTCCCACTGGTTGAAACATCCTTCCCACATCCACTCTATCCAAGCCTTTCACTAGTCGGTAAGTTGAAAACTTAAATTTGCTACTGTACGAAAATCAAACAAAATTGGATACAATTGCCAATTAGCTGATTAGCTTAACTACAGAGTAATAATCTTTGCTTACAGGTGAGGAGAAATTATGGAGGAGGTGCAGGTGAACCTCTGTCTCACCTGGAAAGACTGTTTGGGTCCTTGGATGGAGTTGAGGGGGGAGGTAAAGGGACAGGTGTTGCATCTCATGTGGTTGAAGGGGAAAGTGCCCGGGGATGGGGTGGTTTGGGTAGGAAGGGACGAGTGGACCAGGGAGTTACGGAGGGAACGGTCTCTGCGGAACGCAGAGAGGGGAGGGGATGGGAAGATATGGCCAGTGGTGGGATCCCGTTGCAGGTGACGGAAATGTTGGCGGATGATTTGTTGGATCCGCTGGCTGGTGGGGTGGAAGGTGAGAACGAGGGGGATTCTGTCCTTGTTACGATTACAGGTGTATTATTTTGATTTGCTACACATTTTGTAAATAATTCAAACTGCTGCGATTACTAACCACATTTTTCTTCAGTAATGCAATAGTTGGAATCAGGCTGGTGTAGCACGGTCCCACGCGGACAGACACAACTCTCACTGATGAACGAACAAGTGGGGTCGTGCTCCAAATAGAAGTCCTTATTCTGACACATTTTGCTTTCACAAGCTGGCACACAAGGTTGGTATTCCATGCCTATAGGGCAGCTAAGTGCTGTATGGACAACAATGGAATTAGTTAATGCAAAAATGTAGGCTTGAAGCCATCAATTTATAAATAGGCATCATACCTAGAAATATTTTATCAAGCAAAATTATCGGCTGGGCTGTTCATGAAAACCAATTTCGAATGCATACTATTTAGAAAATTTCCTGTTAACATACCTCTAAAAATTACATGCAATTCCAGTTCGACCAAAGTTGTATTCATGATTATAGACACACAAAGCTGGAGTAGCTCGGCGGGTCAGACAGAATCTCTGGAGAAAGGGAATAGGTGACTTTTCAGGTCGAGACCCTTCTTCAGACTGAAGTAGGGTCTCGACCCAAAATGTCACCTATTCCTTTTCTCCAGAGATGCTGTCTGACCCGCCGAGTTACTCCAGCTTTTTGTGTCTAACTTTGGTTTAAACTAGCATCTGCAGTTCCTTTCTATACACATTGTGTTCATGATTGTTCACCACAACATTTTAAGCATGGGTTCTAATTCTACTCCAAAACGTTGGTCACCTTACAAAGCACAAATCCTTGTGAATGTGTCCTTTGTTGTATAAGAAAATAACTGCAGATGCTGGTACAAATCGAAGGTATTTATTCACAAAATGCGGGAGTAACTCAGCAGGTCAGGCAGCATCTCAGGAGAGAAGGAATGGGTAACGTTTCGGGTCGAGACCCTTCCTCAGACTGGGTGGTAACTTACTTAACGATGTCCTCATTAATGTCCTTGTGGCATATTTCTGATTAGTTCTCCACTAACACAGTCATAACTTCACTTACACTGTCAATAACTTGAAGTAAATCTCGAGTAGATCATCCCAATGGAGCAGAAGTAGAAAGGAGAGGTTTGCCACGCATTAAAAAGCTGAACAGGAATATTTCAGACAATGAAAACTTGCTTGGAAACTCTTCAATCTGAGAACAGTTGCCTGTTGAGAAGAGACTCCTGAGAGACATGGCAGCTGGTTTGGTTGAAAGGCTTGGTGTGAATGGTTTGGTTTGGCCACTTTCCTTTGAATGGAAAAATCAATTCTCTACTTCCAGTCAGAGTACAGTTTTGGAAGAAAATCTACCTTAGAGATGGGTAAATGTGCTATCAGGCAAATGGAATCAAATGATTATAAAAGATAGAGCAAGGCTGGGAATAATTTGATATAATTTAATTACTTTTCTAGTTGCCAGGAATTGTTCTAGATCATTGGAGCAAAAAGAGACTTAATTACAAGTGTGACTGTAGAACTGTATGAAAATTGTAATATTATGACATTAATAAAATAATACAAAGTAGCAGGAAGTCCGTGCTAACATATTCTTTTTTTAAGACTCTTTTTTTTAAGACTTCGAAAGATGCACTGTAGAAACAGGCATTTCGGCCATCTAGCATTCTACTTCATTTTCATTTTATATATAAATCCAGGAAGAGTTGATAAAATTTAATTCTGACCAAACAGAATGAAAGGATTGGTTACTGGAGTTTCATGGCAATTATTTTCTAATGACTAATGATAATAGTACAGCAGGTATTAATACTTACGGCAAAATTCTGGAGTTCTCCATGGAATACAAACATTGTATTTATTGCAAGCAGCTGCATATAAAGCCAAGGCATCACACTGGTGTGTCACATAGTGAAAATCTCTAATCCACAGCTCACAAAATATTTCTGGGGTGACCTTAGTGTGGACAAGATAGTTATGAACAGGAACATGAACAAATAATGGAACCTTTATACCCATTACCCCTTGAATTAAAAAGCAAATCATCAATGCTTCTCCAAATAATTATTTTGTAACAAACATTACCAATCATAAATACATTCTCATGGAAATCAAAAACGAAATTTCCGATGCTGGACATATACAATAAAAAAAGGAATCAGAAGCAAAATTCTGGATTAAGTCAGCAGGACAGGCAGAATAAGAGTGACCCCATTCCTTCTCTCCAGAGATGCTACCTGTCCCGTTGAGTTACTCCAGCATTTTGTGTTTATCTTCGGTGAAAAGCAGCATCTGCAGTTCCTTCCTACAAAAAAAAGAAACACTCAGGCAGTCAAGCAGCATCTGTCGAAAAAGAAACAAAGTTCACATTCAGGATGCTGGCGAAGAGTGAAATGTTCATTCTTTTTTGCTTTTTAACAGATGCTGGTTGACCTGCTCTGTCTTTCCAGAACGTTCTATTTTTATTTCATCTTAGTAGGAATTGGATTGCTGTTGCACTTTGATATCTGAAGGTAGGATTGCGAGAAAATGAATAATATTAGTAACTACCCACCCAAGCAATTTCCAACTGAAAGTTTGTATTCCAGTGTTCAAGAATGCAAAGAGGATTGTTAGCTACTTGATACCATCGTGATTTATATAACCCATTTCCTGATTTGTTTTTTCCATGATTATTGCAGAGGCCATTTTGCTTGCTCTCCCATATTAAAATATGTTTCAATTCTTACCACGAGTGCACTTCACAAAATTAAATTAGGCCAAGTTATAAAGGGGCAGTGGGAATGGAGGTAAATGGATCACGTGCAGGCAGAGGAGATTAGTTTTATGTGGCTTCAAGTTTGGCATGGACATGGTGCTGATATCTATAGCGACAGGTCAATGTTCGATTTATCCACGAGGACAACACCACATTTCTTCTATTACACAAGATTTTGATTAATGCATAATTCGAAAATGAGATGGGTCTTTTCATTACTTACATGCTGATGACATAGGGTCCAAGGATTCTGATTCAACATATCAAAGCAAGCAGTGCAGTTACCAGTGGTGCAATTCTGTTTTCGGCATCTAAAGCAGTCTCGCTTTAATCCAGATGTTTCAACCATCCAGCTTTCGAGGAAAAGTCCTATATTTTCCACTTCTGTAACAATAGTTCCATTCGATAGCTTGAGATCGTCAGCAGGGCTGCCATTGCAGCAGCCTGTGTAAACAGATATTGATCAGTCCATAACGCGTCCAATAATTTCTTGTAGACAATGAATTAAACAGATATTGATCAGCCCATAATGGGTCCAATAATTTCTTATAGACAATGAATTAAACAGATATTGATCAGCCCATAACAGGTCCAATAATTTCTTATAGACAATGAATTAAACAGATATTGATCAGCCCATAATGGGTCCAATAATTTCTTATAGCAATGAATTGAAGATGGCATTCCCAGCTATGTACATTGTCTTAATTTATTCAAACTAATATCTTCCAATAAATGTTAAAATAATATGGTAGGAAGGAACTGCAGATGCTAGTTTAAACCGGATAGACACAAAAAAGCTGGAGTAACTCAGCGGGACGGGCAGCATATCTGGAGAGAAGGAATGGGTGAGGAAGGGTCTCAACCTGAAACATCACCCATTCCTTCTCTCCAGAGATGCTGCCTGTCCCGCTGAGTTATTCCAGCTTTTTGTGTCTATCTTCAAAATTATATGGTGTTCAGTGATGGAATTGTAAACTAATAAATAGAATTGAATGATTATTTATAACACCATTTATCAATGTGGTTTTAGTATGGCAATTCATTTATCATCCAAGTCAGAATGCCAATATTTTGTGCTTTCTAAATGTGACCAGAAAGTCGCAGGTTAGAATTTTTAATCTATGTCGGGTTAGCTGAATGTAGTCAGTGTGGCCATTGTGGATGCTTCATTTGATTTCAAACAGCTCAGCCCAGACAAACATTGAGCAAAGCTTGCTCTCCTCATCAAAGTTTAATGAATTTCACTGAACAGCATTTGCAGAAATAATAAAGACTGAAATTCACTCGTTCAGAAAATATTCTCATAATACTTATCCACAAAATGTTTGTGTGTAGGATGAGCCCTTGTATAAAATATTGTTGTCAGTATGTATTAAATCATAAATTGTTAAAGACTTCAGGAAATAATGGGAGAGATGGTGGTGATTGGGGGTGGATGAGTGGAGACAGGCAATCTCCTCCATTCGTCAATGAACATATTAGGACTCATGCATATCCCAACAAGTATAATATATATCTCCCACACACTCTTCTAAAAGCAATCAGAATCGAATTATTATTTATTCTCTCATGTAGATGACAAACTTGCATTTGTTTCTCAATCATTTTTAGTTGTACTCTGCCTCAGAACAAAAAAAAAATGATTTTAGTGCTGTGGAGTACAGTGCATCATTCTGACCCCTGCATTTAAGAGAGAAATGTACCGGCATTGAAGCCATTCCAAGAGAGATTCATTAGGCTAACTCCAAGGATCAGGGTGCTGTCTCATCATGACGCCAAAAGATGTTGGATCTTTATCCATTGGAATTTAGGTGAATGAGGTGTGATTATATTGAAACATACAAGATCCATAGAGGTAGAGTAGATATCGAGATGTTTCTAGTATTGGGAGAAAATTGAATGCGAGGATGCATTTACAAGATTAGGAAGAGGTGATTTAAAACCAAGACATGTAAAAACTTCTTCTTCTCCATTTAATTCCTTCATTTCATTTAACCCCTTTAATTCATTACGTGATGGACCTTTATTAGAATCTCATTGATTTGTTCTCAAAGCATGCGAGAGGAACGTTTTGCATGGTATATGTTCTATGTATATAAACTGCATGGATATGCGCACACACACTGTCAACTTTGAAAATTACAATCCCATTAAACTGGGGTTGACATCAGTCTCTTGATTTTCTAACCTGACCATTTCAGCACAACTTCTGACTGCAGAATTTTCCAAGGACATTGCCAGGGAGACGTAGGACATGTTCATTCCTTTGAGATGTTCTCTAGGGTATCCTTTTTCCATCTAAGATGTTCCAGCAGTTTCGCCCCAACCTTGATCAAATCTCTTTATCTCTTCCTGCAATGGCATGGCATCCCACAGGATGCCCCCCTATGCTCCCCAAACCCTCCCCATGGTTTCCCTTCAAATCAGTGAGGGCCTCTTGCATTGTACCGATTCATTGTCTTTTTATCCTCTGAAGAATATTTTGGCCTCGTATCTATGGTACACTCACCACATAAGCCTTTAGTTCCTATGGTCCTGTTGGAAGGCAAACCAAATTCCAACACAATGATGCCTGTGCTACGATACCACTGAATAGTGACATCTGCTGGAGTCTTGATCAGGTACATTGCTCCAGTATCCTGTATGTGGAAGCCTAATTTTGTGAAGGGGAGTCGAGCAGGCCGAGAGTTCACTGTTGTCTGCAAATAAAATAGATACGTCAACAACCTTTTCAAACAATGTGCAGCCGGAGTTGAATATTTATACACATTAATTAGCTAATATAAAAAATGTATTTGCAGTGTATTTATTTAAGGCACAATGCCCTCTGGTACTAGCTTTTTAGTCTATATTTACAAATGCTTACTGAAGCCAGAATATTACATTAGTAATTGTGCATAATTTTTTCAAGTAGCAAATTTGATCATAATTTTTGTGGCCCATGAGGAATCAAATCTAATGCATGTAGTATTCAAAGCCTGGCAGATACTACAGATACTCATAGGTTTGTTTGCCTTACAGCCAAGATTCAAATCTCAAAAGTGTATCAAACTTTTCCAGATCATTTGTTGTCATGCAGACCATGTCCAAGTTTTGTCTCCTCCTCTGATCACCCTCCTTCCAACTTCAACTCTGATCATCCACCTCCCATTGATCATCGGCCTCCCAATCCTCTCAATCTCCATCATCCCTATCACATCCTCCAAAGTGCCTTACCATTTTGCTCCTCAGTACCTTCTTTCCCAATCACCCCTGTACTGATCAGCTCGGGACATCATGCCACGATGATGGCCCGAGCACCTTCTTTTCCCAGTCACCCCTTTTCCAATTACTGCATTTCCCATTTACTAACCTCCCCAGTCACCATCCATCACCGTTGTCTTCTATCCTAGTTGCCCTTCCGACTAGTTGCCCTTCCGACTATCCTAGTTGCCCTTCCGACTGTTATCTGGCAGTTAGCCCTATCTTATTTAATCACTTTTCCCAGCTACAATTGAATCCAATCACCTTCTTTCTCAAAAGCTCCCAGTAATTGCCTTCTTTCTCATCCACCAATTTTCCAGTGTCCTGGTTGCATCCCACCCTACTGGTCATGTTTTTCCTAGTCATGACTGATTACAATCTTTCCTCTTTGCTCCTTTTTAATCATCTTTTCTTTATTGATTTAACCATTATCTTCTTTCCCACCTGCAGTTCCTGTGGAACGTTCCTCGCCAAGTTCCACATCCCACCTATTCATGATCACCCTTTTCCAAGTTGTTTCCTCAGAATGGTTTACAGCATAGAAGGAGGCCATTCAACCCATCACAATCATACCAGCTCTAAGCTAGAGCAACCTATTCCATGCCATCTGCCTCCACAACTACCTTTGGCAGAGCAGTTCACATCCTACCTTCCTGATGTGTGAGAAAAAAAAAATCCTCATGTCATCTTTGGTTCTTTTGCCAATCCCCTTCATTCTATGTCTCTTCGTTTTTGACTTTCCCACCAATGGGAACAATTTACCTCTATCTACCCTTCATGATTTCAAACACTTCTATCCGATTTACTGACGGTTTCACAGCTCCAAGGGGTATCATTGCAGTTTCTCCAGTCTGTCCACATAACAAAAGTTCTCCATGCCTGGAATAATTTCAGTAATTCTCTTCTACACTCGACAAACCCTTCACACCTTTCCTAAAGTGTGGTACAACAAAGTGCCACAATACTCAAGGAGCAACCAAGCCAACATTTTATAGACACTCACCATGAGTTCCACCAACCTCCCTCCTTCCCAGCCACCCTTCTCCAGAACATCAAAGCTCACAATGGATGGAAAGCAAGCAGTCGAATCTGCTCAATGAGTTCACCAGTTCAGGATTAGGAATTCCCTCTACCCAATATTGGAAGACAAATATTTTAGCCCAACTTTTGAAGGAAAGGGAAAACACAAGTGCTTCACCAATGTAGTTTTGTTTTATCAAGTACATCACATTTCTAGATTGCTTAACACAATAAATTAATGTGCCTGAGATGGGAAAGTAATATCATACAATAAATAACACGAAAATCATGAAATAATCCAATATATCACTAGAATGGCAAAAAAAAAGACAATTTATTACTTATGGATGATTGATGTCTGGATAATACTTTACATTCGTTTTGCATTGGTAACATATTAGTAACAGCAGGAGTGAATTTAGAAAATTAATGTAAAAGAGGTTAGCTATCATATTTAAATTATGAGTCTTGCACTTACCAATCTTTCAAGTCGATCAATGAGAACTCTGTGCTTACGTGAAGTTATGTTCAACTTTTTAAAGCATAATCCAGAGTTTCCCCCAGGCACCTTATAGGCAAACGAAATGTGCAAAATTACAAAACAAATATCCTGCATTGATAATAATTTGAAATGAGCAGCATCAAAATTTAATAAAAATAATTGTCATTTACTTACAGGACGCCTTATAGAATTTGCACTCTGGAATTAATAAAAGTATTTTTGAGAAACATTTCAGCCAATACGTTCCAACAATCAGTGAGTAATTTTCATTAGATGATAAAAATACTATGGCTTAGAAATTAATTTAACACAAACGTATTAATAATGAACAGCAGTAGGTCATACGGCATCTTAAGCCTGCTCTAACATTGAATAGGATCATGGCTGATCTGATCTGGGACTTGACTGGCTAAGTTTTCCCAGTATTTTCTGTTTTTGGTAACCCATAATTCTCCTATTGATAGAAACGTAACCTGTTTCAGCCTTCCATAAACTCCACAGCTCTCTGGGGGAGAAAACTGCAAAGATTCATGACCTTCAGTTAAAAGAAATTCTTCCTGCGCATCACCTGTAATGAATGACTCCTTATTATGAAACACGGGCCTCTAATTCTAGATTTCCCCAAAAGGTGAAAACATCCTCTCGGCATCCACTCTCTCTATCCCCCTATGATCCTTCAGTAAGGCATCTCTTCTCCTTGCAAACTATAGGTCTTGCCTATAGGTCTTTCTACACCCAAATGAGTAAGAGACCAACCTGAACAATGTTTATTCATAATACAATGCCTTTGTTTCAGGACTCTTTGTGACCAATCCATCGCCAATCCCTCCTACTGGAGCCCAAGCTGTTTTGCCCAGGTGTGGTCTTGGTTGCAGCAAGACTTGCCTGAAGGGTTTTACACTCCATCTCCTTGCCATAAAGGTAGTTTTTGCATTTTCATGATTTATTTTGTCTACATACTTATTTCCCATGCTCCATTTCCAAGGACCGTTAAATTCCCTGTACAGCATCATTCTGGAATCTCTTTCCATTTAAACGCTGTTCAAAGGTTTCAAAGGTCAAAGGTCTTTTATTGTCACATGTACCAATTAAGGTACAGTGATATACGAAATACCATACAGCCATACGAAAAAAAGCAAGAAGACACACAACTACACACAAGTTAACATAAACATCCACCACAGCAGATTCCCCACATTCCTCACTGTGATGGAAGGCAAAAAAAGTCCAGTTTTCATCCTCTTTATTCTCCCGCAGTCGGGGCAGTCGAACCATCCATCCATTGAAGCTCCCATAGCCAGCAGTCGAAGCTCCCGTGTCGGGGTGGTCGAAGCTCCCGAATCGGGCCAATTGAAACTCCTGTGGCTTGGAGTTATCATATCATCATCATATATCTACAGCCGGAAACAGGCCTTTTCGGCCCTCCAAGTCCGTGCCGCCCAGTGATCCCCATACATTAACACTATCCTACACCCACTAGGGACAATTTTTTTACATTTACCCAGCCAATTAACCTACATACTTGTAAGTCTTTGGAGTTTGGGAGGAAACCGAAGATCTCGGAGAAAACCCACGCAGGTCACGGGGAGAACGTACAAACTCCTTACAGTGCAGCACCCGTCGTCAGGATCGAACCTGAGTCTCCGGCGCTGCATTCGCTGTAAAGCAGCAACTCTACCGCTGCGCTACCGTGCCGCTGAGTTCCCGAAATCAGTCTCCAACCAGAGACCGTGAGCTCCGCGATGTTAATGTCCGCAGGCACCCACGGCTGGAGCTCCGAGGTCGATCCCTGGCAGAGGGA
Organism: Rhinoraja longicauda; assembly: GCF_053455715.1. Lineage (NCBI taxonomy): Eukaryota > Metazoa > Chordata > Chondrichthyes > Rajiformes > Arhynchobatidae > Rhinoraja > Rhinoraja longicauda. The sequence continues at coordinate 33,486,781 of NC_135972.1, forward strand.
TCGTGAGCTCCACGATGGTAAGTCTGCAGGAACCTGCGGCTGGAGTTCCCAAAGTCGGTCTCCAGCAAAGGCCGCTAACTCCTCGATGTTAGGCCACTGTGAGGATGGTGACATGATACGGAAGAAAATCGCATCTCTGTCGGGGTAAGAGATTAGAAAAAGTTTCCCCCAACCCCCACATGAACAAAACACTAGAAACATACATTCAACACATACTATTAAAACACAAAGAAGGAAAGGACAGGCAGACTGTTGGCGAGGCAGCCATTACTGGCGCCACCCAGTGGTACCTCAGGTTCTGATGTTCTATCTAAAAGATCTTTTCTATCTTCTTGTCACATTATACTATCAGCCAAATTTCTGCCCACTCACTTAACAGTTATAAAGATGCACAAAATACCAATAATGATGAATAGCATATTATTTTGTAAAGGCTGATGGCAGTTTAATGCCCTGCAACCTCAAGAGATGTAACACCTGTCCCTAACCTCCTCTCTCACATCCATCCAGGGATACCAACAGTGCCACCAGGTGAGACAGAGGTTCACATGCATTTTCTCTAACCTCATCTACTGCATTGGGTGCTCCCAATGTGGCAAGACCAAGCGTAGACAAGGCAACTGTTTCATGGAACACTTGTGCTCGATCCACCAAGGCCTGCTGGATTTCCCGGTTGCTAACCATTTTAACTCCTCTTCCCATTTCCACACCAACCTTTCGATCCTGGGCCTCCTCCACTGCCAGAGTGAGGCCGCTTGCAAACCAGAGGCACAGCAGCTCACCTTCCGCTTGGGTAGCTTACAACTATAAGGTATGAATATTGAATTATCCGATTTTAGGTAACTAACCAACAACAACAACCCTTTTGCCTTCCCCCATCCTCTTCCACCTGTACCTTTCTTCTGGCTTCACATTTCACTCCTCTTCTCTCCTAATCTTACAGCCTTTTGTCTTCTTTCCATCTCTGGCCTTTATCCACCCATCAGCAAATCAACCCAACCACCCCCCCCCCCTTCCCCGCTCACCTGTTTGCACCTATCACTTGCCAGGCCTGGTCTCATCCCCACCCCTCTTCTAGCTTTCTCCCTACTACTACAATCAGTCAGAAGAAGGGTCCCAACCCAAAATGTCACTTATCGATGTTTTCCCCCAGAGATGGTGCCTGACCAGTTGAGTTAATCCAGCACTTTGTGCCTTTTTTTGTTGTAAATCAGCATCTGCAGTTCCTTGTGTCTATAATTTAATGCACATTTTTAATAAAAGTTCTACCTTCAATGTTACATTCTAGTCTTAGAAAAGCAGTTCATTACCTCCCGGGTTGAACACTGTTCAATATGAGCAACAATAGTCTCTTCTGGTAACAGGGTCAATACATAGGCCGCAGCATCATAAACTCCTACGTCATTGCCATCAAATGTAATGACGTGTAGGTCAGAGAACATTGAGCAGCGACCTGACAAACCAAGTTTAAAAAATAATTATTTGAATTAAAAGAATTATAACATATAATTCTAATATTTTATGTACATTGGGCTTTTCTATATTTAATGAGGGAACTGTGGTTCACACAGTTTCCAGGCTAGATTTTTTTTTTAAAGGTTTATTACATCTCCAACGACACTTGTTTTTTGCTGTAGTTTCCCAAAATGGCATTTCCCATGCACACCTAAACCTAAATTATACTGGCATAGGATGATATAAGTATTTTACCACCTTCTTCTTATGTGACCAATAGTCATCCCAAATAGATCTCTAGCTGTAATGGTTTATCGGAAAATAGCTGAAAGTGTGATCAAAGATTGCAGGGATTGCACTTCTCTCTTTAAAAATAAGCATTCACCTTAGACTTCCAGAAGGTCTTGATGTTGTTAACCAGTTCCAAAACCTTTTATTTTACTTATTTGGTCACAAGATATGGACACAGTCAACGTTTACTGCCCATCCGCTTTTGACTTCTAACTAACTATGCTAGTTAGTTAGAAATCAACACACAGGTGAACCTTGACTGATGTGGTAAAGACTGCAGATTTTGTCCCCAAAGGACATTGGAGAACATGATGAGTTTTGCAATAACTGTTACTGAAACTTACATTTTTTTTTAAATTACAAATTGAATTAAATACTTTACATTTGCCAACAGCCATAGTGGGATTCAAACCTGTATCTCTAGATCAAGAACACAGACGGCTTGTTCAGTAACTTAAGCAATGCACTGCCTTCGCCTTACAGTTGTGCTACTGATTTCTGATCTCATCGCCAGAACAAATCTAGCTGAGTGGGAAATGAATCTGGGTTGTACCCACAACATAGAAGTGAAGTTCAGGACTGGAGTTCTGAGGATGTCTATTACCCACTGAAAGGCAAGTGTAACAAAAGCAAAAAACTGCTGGAAATACTCAGCAGGTCAGACTGCTTCAGTGGGAAGTGAAAGAGTTAACATTTCAGGTGGAAAACTTTCCTCAGATCCTCTGAAATATTAACTCTGTTTCACTTCCCACAGATGCACTCCGATCTGCTGAGAATCTCCAGCATTTTTTGCTTTGATTTCAGATTTCCAGCACCTGTGGTTTTTCAGGTTTTCAATTTCAGGAACAAATGGACTTGTTCTATGTTATATTAGTGCATTTTCTCTTTGGCGTTTTGTTATGTATGGTTTTCCATAGGAATATTGCCTAATGTGGCACAGCACAAATCTGAAACCAATACTCACATGGACATTCCCATTGTGGACAGCACCTGTCACTGTTGATCTGGACTGGCATTCCCAGAAAACCACAACTTGGCTGTGTCACATTAAAAGGGCACTGGAAGACATAATACAGAATTGAAAAGAATATACGAAGATAAATATAATACATTCACTAAGCAACATGAAGTAATGCTTGGTAAGAAGATGTCTGAGTAGTGACAAATCTGTTGCGATGTTTTGTTTCAAATACAAATCATCATTTGACAAATATTCATGGCACTTGGTTCAAAAGATGGCTGCCATAAGGACTCATCAGAGTTCAAATCATACAAAGCATAGAATCCCAAGCTTTGTCCCCATTACTAAACAGGTGTTAAGATTCACTTACAGCATCGGAAAAGCTTTGGATGTTTAGTATGCACTATTCATCCAGATTGTGCAATAGAATTATAGACTGAAGCTTGGATAAATGTCAGGCACACATGCTCTAAGAGCTGACATAGGCTTGATGTTGACTGGCCTCCTTCAAAGTTGTGAGCAAAGCTGTGAAAAATGCTATTAAATATGAACATTCAGATGGCAAAGTCTACCATCATGTTTAATTTTCAGGTCAATATATTTTTGAGATATATCGGGATGAGAGATTTGGAGACATTTTGCAGTTCTGGTCACCACAACACAGGGAGGTTGTAACGGCACAAGGGAGGGTGCAGAGGAATTTAAAGAGAAGACTGCATTAAACACTCCCCCATACCAAAGATATATAAAACAAAAGAATATAGATCTAGAGTAAGGTATAAGGGATCTGAGAGATTTAGAGGGGATCTGAGAGAGAGATGAGTGCATGGAATAACTGCAGAGAGAATTGTGGAAACAAGGTTACAAGCAGCATGCAAGAATCCAGAGGAGTACATGAATTGCCTAGCCAAGGAATGATATGAACCATGCGGGAAATAGGATTAATTCAGATGGGTACCCGCTAGTAGGTGCAGATGTGGTGGGCCAAATGGCCTGTAGTCAAGTTGGATAAGTCCATAAGTGTACGATAGATAAATTACTATTTTTCTTCTGAAGGAAATGTCTGTAAACTATAACACATTATAATTTGAGCATATATAGAACATTACATGGATATTCACATTTCCACCAAGAACTTAAAGAATGCTAGCGTTTTATTTTTAATTTTTCATTACGCTGTTTTCATTCAAGGAGGAAAAGAAAGGTGAATGTGCTCCTACTGTGCATAGTGCTGGAGTCACCAACAGGGCCACGGTTTGAGATTCAGAGATTCCAAATGGAATTTCAGTCTCTGGCTGAGGACTGGTTGCAGAAAGAGGTGTTGTCCGAGTTAAAGGAGAAGTCGGTGATGCTGCGGGCAGTTCCGATGTGGCTTTCTCCTCAACGCTCATCGATGAAGCTGAAACTGAGGGAGTTGGAGTTGTCACAAGGGTGGCAGGCACTTCCGGAGTGAGGGTAGATGTCCTGCTCGTGGTAACAGGTGCTGCAGACTGGCTGGTTACCTCCTCTGTTGTGATTACTGCCTCCGCCACTGTTACCTGTTGACTCGTTGCAGTTGCTGTGCTTTCAGTGGTTGTGCTATACAGAGGTTTTATTACTTCTGGCTGAACAGTGGTATTTGCACCATGTGTTGGGTAAATAATCACTTCAGAAATGTTGCTAGCTAATGTGGTTGAGTAGCCCACACTGGTGGAAGGAGGCATCTTTTCAGTAGTGTGTATAGAAGTTCCAGGTAGGCCTGGAGCCTCAGTTGTTACATCTGTTGCACTGGTACTCCCGACAGAAGTTTGAGTGGTCTCCGTAGAACTTATAGCAGGTTCCGTAGATGTAAAAGATGTTGTGTGAACTGGTGTAGGGGAAGTTAACGAGGGTTGAGAGGTAACTGTTGTCATCGTTGAAAGAGCTGTTGTTGGACCAGTAATGGTAGTCATTAACTGTCTTACAGATGAAGTCATTGGTGTGGTGGAAGATCTGTATGTTGCTTCTGTTGTTGGAGATGTTGTTGGTGTTAGATAAGGTAAATCAGTGGTGGTTACATTAATACCTGTTAGAAAAAAAAAATTATTGTATCATTTATTGTTACTAATATCACATTCAAATCCATACTCTTTATTACTTTCATTTTGAGTTGCCATTATTTCCCTATTTTCATTCTGAGGAAAGGATTCTACATTCTTGTAGTTCTATTCCATTTGTGTATTATGAATCTAGTGACACATTCTTTTTGGATAAACTAAGGAAATGTACACCTTTAGACATGAACCATTTTTAATTTACGATAGACGTTAACTTAATTCCAAAAGGTATTGTAAATTAAAAGATCTGTATAACTTTAATTTGTTTTGGTCTTGCTTCATTATGGTTGATATTACTTTGACAATATCATGTCAATGACCTGAATCACAAATATTAAATGAACTAATGGAAATCAGGAAGACTTGCATTTACAGAGCACAATCACATTCCATTCAGACATCCCAAATCAGATAGAGCCATAAAGTCATAGAGTGATACAGCTTGGAAACAGGCCCTTCAGCCCAACTTGCCCATACCAACCAACATGTCCCAGCTACTCTTGCCCCATCTGCCCGCGTTTGGTCTATATCCCTCCAAAGCTGTCCTATCCATGTCTACCGGTTTCTTAAATGATGGGATAGTCCCTGCCTCAACTATCTCCTCTGGCAGCTTGTTCCATACACCCACTACCCTTTGTGTGAAAAGGTTACCCCTCAGATTCCTATTCAATTTTTTTCCCTACCTTAAACCTATGTCCTCTGGTCCTCGAGTCCCCTACTCTGGACAAGAGATTCTGTGCATCCACCCGATCTATTCCTCTCATGATTTTATACGTGATACAACTTGAATCTACAAACTTCTAACTCAGAGGCAAGAATGCTACCAACCAAGCCATAACAATAGAAAAATAACAGTTTCTTGGTCTGGTCTCACTTCTAAGTGAATTGGCATTGAGAAGGTGAAGTAGTCTGTGCAAATAGGGGAGACAATTCAAAGCATTAACACTAAACTCTCATATAAACGGCCGAGAAATAATCAATACTTATTAGTTTTCTATTGTGAGTTTCATCCTTCATCTTAATGAGTAATAGCCAAAAAAATTAAAATTTGCAATTCAATAAACTGAAACACTCACAATCCTCCGGATGTACGCATCTGAGTGTGACTTCATCAAATAGCATGTCCTTTGGGCAATGTGCCATACATCCCTCTACCCTGCGTGATAAAAATATAAAAGTTTATTTCTTCTCCGGAATAAGATCACAAGAAAATAGAAGCAGAATAGCCTACTCAGCTCTACAGCTTGTGCTGCTATTGAGTATGATCATGGCTGATCTGCCCTAGGTTTCACCCCCCCCCCCCCACTTCTCCACCAATTCTCAATACCCTTCAATTCCTCAATCTCTCAAAAATTGATCTATCTTCTCTTCAAATACCTCGAATGATTGAGCCTCAAGATCCCTTCAGGATGGAGAATTCCAGAGATTCACCATCCTCTGTGAAAATTCCCATGCATTTCATCTCTTATTGACCATTCCCTTATTCTGAAACGATGTCCCCTACTTTTGGAACTATCTCAACGTTTACATCGTCAGGTCCCTTTAGAATATTATATGTTTCAAATTATCCCATCTCATTCATCCAAATGTTGGTCAATTGGTCCATTATATCTACAGCCAATTCCTTTAATATCCTTGAATTTGAGTGAGTGGACAAGATCCATGTACTTTTTCTGCTTTTCTCTTTGATCTCTACAGACCAGACACAAATCGCAGGTGAGTGAGAAAGCAGGTAGTTAATCCACTGGTTTGCTTCAATCATTTGCCATCTCCTGTAAGGGCAAAGGTCTCAGGGACATTTTTCTCTTCCACGTTTCCTTCAGAGGTATTTTTGCCTCTGCTTTTCATTACAATTGCTAGAAGAAGAGGAACAGAAGAGAAGGCAACTGCTAGAAGAAGAAGATTGGAGAAAGGAGAGCGATCGATTGAAAAGACAGAAAGAATGATTGGAACTGTAGTCTAAAATGGCAGCAGCCAAGACAAAACTCAGTGTACTTAGCGCTCCAAGATCAAGAAGCAGCTTGATAGCATCTGATAGGATGAGTTCTTATCCAGGACGAGGAGTTGCTCAAAGCCAGTTGCCAGTTGGACGGGAACCATCTGCGACTGAACCCTGGCATGAATGGGAGCCACAGGTTGTTAGACCGAAGCAAACAACCTGGAGACCATTCGTTAAAGCTAATGGTACGGCACACTTTAACCCACATCCTCTTCAAGGGTAGACGGCAGGGTTTCATGAACCGAGGAATGAGCAGGGACGTGCTCGCACTAAAGCCCCGGAACGTCATGATGGAGACCGACGTAATATATGTGAGCTATTACGGAAGCAAAATCAAATGACCGAACTTCTGGCTAAACAAAATCTTTCTTCTACCCTACCGGCAAGAGACATTCCCGTGTATGATGGTGATCCCTTGCAATATCAACCTTTTATCAAGGCATTTGAGAGAGGAGTAGAAAGGAAGACTGACGATGAAAGTGATCGTTATCATTTTCTGGAACAATATACTAGAGGACTAGCCAGAGAATTAGTTTGTAGCTGTCAACATTTGCATCCCAACCAGAGCTATAAAGAGGCAAGAAGATTGCTTAAAGAGCATTTTGGTCATGAGCAGAAGATTGCCGCTGCCTATATATCCAGACCATTGGCCTGGCCAACCATCAAGCCAGGTGAGATAAAGGCTTTACAAGCATTCTCATTATTCCTTAAAGGTTGTTGCAATGCAATGCAGCATCTTAAATATATGGATGAAATGAACGTTCACTCCAATATGATGACCATTCTTCGAAAGCTGCCTTACAAGCTCAGAGAAAGGTGGAGAGATCGGTCATATGAAATCCAAAGAAACGGGAAACGTTTGCCTGCGTATCCCGACTTGGATAACTTCATGAAGGTACAAGTGGAGATACTGACAGATCCACTTTATGGGAATATTGATGAGGCCAAAACACCAGCAGCTGCTAAAGGCCCTACCTCCGGTAAGTCAGGAGAGAAGCCAAGGACGACCAAAAGCAGTTTTGCTTTGGCTGCCGAACCCATGGAAAGAACAGGCCCAAAGGAACCTGACAATTAAAGGAGAGAAAGCGGACTCACCAACCGGCAAGCAGCAAGATCCTTGTCTGTTCTGCAACATGAGGGGTCACACACTGGAGAAGTGTCGGCAGATCAAAAAGAAGGAACTAAAGGAGAGAAGAGAATTTATAAAGGAGAATAGAATTTGTTTTGGATGCCTGAAAGAAGGTCATATGAGCAGAAATTGCAAGAATCGTTTGACTTGTGCTGTATGTGAAGGAGAGCATCCGGAGATACTTCATTTTGAACAGAAGGACAAAGAAAGGAAACCTGAGCAACCAGCCAAGGAAAAGGCGAGCCAGAGTGACGCCACTCCTCTTTCTCCGATGTGTGGACATATCGGGGCTGGTGAAGAAACTTGCATCTTCTCGATCATACCAGTGTAAGTGAAGAGCTACAATGGCAGCACTGTGTTGCAAACGTACGCTTTCTTGGATGATGGAAGTTCAGTTACTTTCTGCACCGAAGTCCTGGTAAGAAGGCCAAAGATCTCAGGACAAAAGGAAAGGTTTACCCTGCATACCATGAATCAAAAGAAGTCTATAACCAGTTGTGCTATTTCAGGTTTGGAAATATCTGGTCTGGACAGCAATGATTTTGTTCAACTACCAGACGTGCTTACCAGTAAGACCATTCCTGTCTCACGGTCAAACATTCCTAGACAGGAAGACCTGGAGCAATGGCCTTATTTGAAGAATATCAAGATAACTGAAATAGACTGGTATTGACTTACTCATCGGAGCTAATGCTTCCAAGGTATTGGAACCTTGGGAAGTGGTCCACAGCAAAGAGGATGGACCATTCGCCATGAAAACCTTGTTGGGATGGGATGGGTTGTTTGTGATCCACTGAGAGAGGACCATGACAACACGTTGGAAAAGGCTTTCCTCCAGTGGTTATTAATCGAATATCCATCGTTAATCTGGAGGAACTTCTGGTCAAACAATACAACCATGACTTCAATGAAGAATCCAGCAAGGACAAGGAAGAAATGTCGAGGGAAGAGGTGAAGTTCATGGATATTATGAATCGTTCGGCAAGGATAACAGATGAACATTATTGTCTGGACTGTGCGGCAGTCTTTAAGGGGACATCACTTAACTGCCAGCTGCTACAAGGTCCAAACCTAACTAACTCACTCATTGGAGTTCTCATCAGATTCAGGCAAGAGCCGGTTACTTTGATGGCGGATATTAAAGCAATGTTTCATCAGGTCAAGGTATCGAAAAAGCATGTTGACTATCTGCGATTTCTATGGTGGCCCGACGGTGATGTGCAGCAAGATATTGTGGAATACCGGATGAAGGTACATCTTTTCGGAGCCGTGTCATCACCAAGTTGTGCAAACTTTGCATTGAGAAAGACTGCTGAGGACAACGGAGCACACTTTTCGGAAGAGGTGGTAGACATGGTGAAGAACAACTTCTATGTGGATGACTGTTTGAAGTCCATGCCTTCGGAACTAGAAGCAGTCCGGATGGTAAAAGACCTGACTGACATCTGCCAAATGCGTGGACGTACGCTATCGAAGTGGATCACTAATAGCTGTGCTGTACTAGCATCCATTCCTCAAGCAAGTAGAGCTAAGGAGATCAAGGCGTTGGACCTGAATCAGGACAATCTGCCGATGGAGAGAGCACTAGGATTGTACTGGTGCGTGGAAACCCAAGGGTTCAAGATCAAAATTGCTGTACAGGAACGACCATGCAACAAACGTGGCATCCTGTCAGTAGTTGGCTCTATTTACGATCCTCTGGGATTTCTGGCACCATTTACTCTGCCTGCTAAGTTGATTATGCAGGAACTCTGCAAGGAGAAGCTTGGTTGGGATGACGATATACCCCAAACTTTCCATCAGAAGTGGACAGGATGGCTGATGGATCTTGACAAGATTGCGGAGTTTGAGGTGGACCGGTCGGTGCATGAAGCCTACCGACTTTGGTCAAATCAGAAATGTACAGCTACACCACTTCTCAGACGCAAGTGAAAGTGGTTACGACACTGTTTCATATCTGAGACTGGAAAGCCACAGTAAGAAAGTGCATGTTGCATTTGTAATGGGTAAGGCCAGAGTGGCACCATTAAAACAGATGACGATTCCCAGAATGGAACTAGCACCTGCAGTCTTAGCTGTTAAAGTTAATGTAATGCTGCGAAAAGAATTACAGCTTCAGCTAGACAAATCCGCTTTCTGGACTGATAGCACAACAGTGCTTAAATACATCAACAACGAAAGCAAATGCTTTCAAATGTTTGCTGCTAACAGAATCGCTTTTGTGAGGGATGTTACTGACGTATCGCGATGGAGATATGTTCGTACAAAGGAGAGTCCCGCAGATGAAGCCGGAGGACTAACGGCAGACCGCTTCTTAAACTGGAAAAGAAGAAGGCTGAAAACTCCTGGCTGATGGGCAAAATATTGGAGACCATACCGGACGCATGCGTGCACGGGCGTACCGTTCAGCTGCAGACTAAGAACAATATCTTGGAAAGACCGATAACTAAGATATGTCTGCTACTGGAAGCTGATACTTGAATTAACATGGACTGATGCAGGAGGAGGAGAAAGGTGGGATGAGGGGAACAGGGTAGAAGAGTGGCTGGGAAGAGGACAAGTGCTCATATAAGCTGGTGAGTTTGATGCAGAAGATGATGAATGTGAGAGGGGCCAGGAGGAACAAAGGAAACAAACAAAATGGTGGATCGGGATTTCTCTCAACAGTGGAAATGGGACAAGTTTGATTTAGGGAATGTCTCTGTAGCATAATAATGAGATTGAGGATTTGATAGTTTTGTAGATCAACATCAAGAATAATAATTATAGATAGATTATATACATCAGTAGCATCAGTAGGTGGCAGCATGTAGGTTATTCTTTCAATCAGTTGTTGAAATCTGTATTTTTATTGATAAATATGTTAATAAGATATTGATAAATATGTTAAATATTTCATGTTACATACAATAAAGCAAAGGCAGAAATATAGTAAATGCTGAGATCTCCAGATTATAAAATGCATGCACTTACGGTGATAAAAACGTGCAGGCCATTGCTTGGGGGTCGCTACATGTTTTAATGCAAGGATGGGTGCAGGCTTCATATCGAAATTCACACATTGTTCTGTACGGTATAACCAGGCTGCTTTCTGAAAGAAAACCCTCTGTATTAATATTGGCCCCTTTCTGGGTATTTAGAATCTCTAAGATATAACAATAGACAATAGACAATTGACAATAGGTGCAGGAGGAGGCCATTCGGCTCTTCGAGCCAGCACTGCCATTCAATGTGATCATGGCTGATCATTCTCAATCAGTACCCCATTCCTGCCTTCTCCCCATACCCCCTGACTCCGCTATCATTAATAACAAAATAATCAATTCATTATTTTACAAAGTAAATCAAATTCCTGTGCCCCTGGGTGAAAAATCTCATTTCATCACACGTTGTTTTGCTAGCTGCAACTTCCCAATGACGTCACTGGAAAGCATCACTTTGAATTCCCCAGGAACTGAGACAGGAATATGTCAAAAGTGAGGTAACCTGCAGATGAAGTGGGGAAAAAAAATCCATACGCTACTGTCAGTCTGTGCGGAAACCTAGCCTGGCTGAATTGGAGAGGAATGTATTAAGTTATGAAATTTGTTAAATTTCTCACAACTCCTGTCTCGAAACAACCACCAGCCTGAGATCCAGACACCAATAGCCAGGTCAATGTTTAGTTTAGTTTAGTGTAGAGATACAGCACGGAAACGGGCTCTTCGGCCCACCGAACCCACACCGACCAGCAATCTCCGTACATTAACACTTTCCTATACACACTAGGGCAATTTTACATGTTATACCAAGCCAATCCACCTACAAGCATGTACGTCTTTGGAGTGTGGGAGAAAACAGAAGATCTCGGGGAAAACCCACCTGGTCACGAGGATAACGTACAAACTCCCAACACCTGTAGTCAGGATCGAACCCGGGTCTCTGGCGCTGTAAGGCAGCACCTCAACCGCTTACCCAATGGTGGGTAAAAGTGGGGTCAACAAAAGTAACAAAGTAAAAAATGGGGTAAGAGTTTCAACAATCAATGATTTAGCTTTTATGTGTTTAGGAAGGAACTGCAGATGCTGGTTTACACTGAAGATAGATACAAAATGCTGGAGGAACTCAGCGTGACGGGCAGCATCTCTGGGGTGAAGGAATGGGTAATGCTTCGGGTCGAGACCCTTCGTCAGACTGGGAGGGGAAATGTTGGACTCAGGTTGCCAGGAACTGCTGAGTTTAATGAGTTTCTGAGCAATTATCACATTATAAAAGATGATTATCCTTGTTGGAACTGCAGCGGCAGGTCACGGTGGTTCGAAACCCATACCAGAGCGAGCACACTCAATCGAGACTAGAACCTCAATAAAGGATTATTGTATTAGGAGAAGCATTGAGAATTTTGGATGAGGGAAGTAAATATGCAGGCAGTGGTGTACCCATGTACCCGCTGAGCCTGTCCTCCTTCGTAGTAACGTTAATGGGTTAGGGAAATGCAGACAAAGCAGCTAAGGTGGGTGACCACAGCACATTTTGCGGATGATGCACATTGCAGCTACTAAGAGGGCTCTCGTGGTGTAGGAAGTGAATAGCTAGTGTACTGGATAGGGTGCCATTCAAATGGGCTTGATGGTCTCAACCTTCTTCAGAGTTGATGGAGTTGTGCTCGTATAAACAGAGAAACATAGAAAATAGGTGCAGTCGGCCAGTCGGCTGATCATTCAAAATCAGTACCCCGTTCCTGCTTTTCCCCCCATATCCCTCATTCCGTTAGCCCGAAAACCTAAATCTAACTCTCTCTTGAAAACATCCAATGAATTGGCCTCCAAACTCATCCAGACAAGTGCAAAGTACTCCATCACACTCTTGCCATGTGCTTTGTAAGTGGCGGAAAGGCTTTGGAGAGTCAGAGGTAATAATCACTCACCGTAGGTCATCCAGCCTTTAACTTGCTCATGTAGTCATTGTTTTTCACGTAGTCTAAATCTATCTTTAGTGCACTGAATGCCACAGGAGATCCTTTTCCCCTATGGCTATCAAACTGTACAACTACTCCCCTTCTGTCTGTTGTGGGGTAGACTGACTCCCCTTCCAACCCCCCCATCCCCACCCCCTCCAATCCCACACCCCCGCCTCAATCTTTGCACATCCCCAATTCTGGACTTTCCTCTCGGCATTATAATTTCATGTTTCACGTATCTTTTTGTGTTTTATAACTGTTGGCAGACCAATTTAGCTCCTGGGATCAATACATTTCTATCATATCATATTGTATCATCTCGTATCGCAAATAATAGAGTAAAAGAGCATTTGGGAGATTTGTACTATTTTTGCACATTTTCCCTACTTTGCTAAGCTTATGGGTTTTATTTCCAGAGATTCTGCCTGACCCACTGAGTTACTCCAGCGTTTTGTGATTATCTTATTGGTTTCAGACACTTCTTTTTGCTCATATTTATTTCTAATACCAGTTATGCTTGGATACCAATATGTCCCAACAATCAACAAAATTACTCAATAATAAGTTATTAAAGTTATAACTCCATCTGCATATTACATTTAGCAGCAGTGCGCTTGCCATTTAAATGGGAACCATAACATTGTACAGTAGAAGTAAAAACCATTGTACAATGAATCCACAAAATATGGTTGCTCAGCATTTTTAGAATAATGTAATTACTATAAAAATATGAACTTTCAGAAACAGACACATTAAAATATTTTCCTTATCCTACTATGTAGACAGCTGTGCCAGTTAGAAGATACAGTTACAAGCAACTTCCGTGAACAGAACAACCTTTTCCCCTTTAGAGTATTAGCTGACTCTTTATATGCAGAGGGTCATGGGGAAAAACCAAGGGCTAAATCTATGCAGCAACACAGCTTGAAGAGGGCATTGTTCTGACTGTTTTTGGTTGGCTCTCTTTGAGTAGTTTTAGTTTCAGTGCAATATCCCTGACTTGCAAGGCATCTCCTTTTACATTCCATTGCTTCAGGATTATTTCGTTGCTTTTGTACCTTAGAAAATACGTGGTATAATGAACGCTCCACAGTCAGAAAGCAAAGAGGCCCAGCCTTGTGCTTCACATGGCAATATCTATTTGCCATATGTGAGTCCAGCAGTTATTTTATAACCTCTATTACGCCGTAGGTGGAACAAAATGTTATTTATAAAAAGTTGGAAAAGAAGAACATGGATAATGAAGTCGGCACCCATTTGTTTCCCACAGGGATGGGACGTAAAGAATAAATCAAAGAAATCAAAACTGACAAGAACATTAAAAATGCATATCCACTAAGATATCTGTATACTATTTGGTATTTCTTGTGATAAATGACAATTAAAATAAATATGCGTAGGAAGGAACTGCAGATGCTAGTTTAAACTGAAGATAGACACAAAGTGCTGAAGTATCACAGTGAGGAGGTGACTGGAGGAGACTCATGGTGATGGATGTTTATTTTGTTTGGTGTTAGTTTATGATTGTATGTGTTATTGCATTTTTATTGATTATTCTTATTGGTCTTATTGTTGAACTGCGGGTAATTTTTCATTTCATTGCACATTTCTGTGTATGTGACAAATAAATGACTATTGACTATTGATTAACTCAATGGTTCAGGCAGAGAGACAGAATGGGTGACGTTTCGGGTCAAGACCTTTCTTCAGACTGAGAGTCAGGGGAGGGGAAGATACAGAGATAAGGAAGTGTAAGGAATTAAAATAAATATATTGTTTCAAGTCATCCATTAAACCCCATTTCCATTGACCAGAATGTTCAGAATGTCTGAGGCTTCCAAAGCCTAATAACAGAAATGTCATGATCTGGAATTTTAACATTAGCTGGAAATAAATCCTGACCAAGACCAGATCAGATATATTTTTGTTTCTCTCCTCACTCTTCAGTTTTGTGAAGATTAATTTTTATGTAACCAATTACTCTGGCTACTTACAAACAAGTTTTAAAAAAAAGGAAAATAAATGGAAGATCGTTTGGGCACTGAAATTAGATAATAATAAATACAATTTAAAATAGTAATTTTGTTGAATGCTCTGAAAGTGTAGGTCAAAACATTTAAGCTGCTAACCTTTCCACTTTAGCAATAGTAAGCTCCAACCTACATGCAGATTTGCAATGAAGTAATCTGGATATTATATTTAAATTAAAAAATTAGGTGAATTACGTTATGTAACATTAATACAATATATGTTTGTGATTTACTCCTGGTGGGATGGTTTTATATTTCCACTTCTAAAGCACCATAGGTATTTGATTTTCTTTCTCATAAGTAGTTTTCCAGATGCAATTCACACATTTTATTTGTAAGATGAGAAATACTAATACACTTGATGTGATTGCTCCATTACACTATTGTTCAGTGCATTTAATGGAATTACTAACAACATGCACTAAAATTAACTGTAGTCAGTTCATGGTATATTGCCTTTTTAAAGCTTCAATTGTGTATTTAATTTGTGATTTTGTAACATTTAAAAGTTGTCCTGGTGTCTTCAGGTAATGTGTGACGTGACACCTGGATGAAAAGATGAGGGTTGAGATGGTTGATATCAGGTATGCTGCAAGGTGGGGTTGCTCCAATCAGCTTCATTCTTTGATCTATATACTAAAACACTTGTTTCTATGTTTGTTTGTCCCTGAACTACAGCCAAAGCGGTACACGAGAGCGCAACAATTTTAGGCCCACCTTCGTCCCTTTGGTGCTAATGGAAGAAGTTTCATTGAAATCGGTGTTATATTTTTAAAGTTATTCACATTTTAAAGTTTAAATCTATCTCCTAGGGAGGGTGGGGGGAGGGAGGGAGGATAAGGGGGGTTGAGGGGGATGGAGTGGGGGGGGGGTAGGAGGGGACGAGTAAACCAGGGAGTTATGGAGGGAACGGTCTCTGCGGAATGCAGAAAGGGGAGGGGATGGGAAGATATGGCCAGTGGTGGGGTCCCATTGTAGGTGACGGAAATGTTGGCGGATGATTTGTTAGATACGCTGGCTGGTGGGGTGGAAGGTGAGAACGAGGGGGATTCTGTCCTTGTTACGAGTGGGAGGAGGGGGAGCAAGGGAGGAGGGGGAGCAAGAGCGGAGCTGTGGGATGTGGAAGAGACCCTAGTGAGAGCCTCATCTATAATGGAAGAGGGGAAGCCCTGTTTCCTGAAGAAGGAGGACATCTCTGATGCCCTAGTGTGCAACACCTCATCCCGGGCGCAGATGCAGCGTAGACGGAGGAATTGGGATAAGGGATAGACTTTTTGCAGGAGGCCGGGTGGGAAGAAGTTTAGTCCAGATAGCTATGCGAGTCAGTGCCCTGCAACCGCATGAGATACAACACCTGTCCCTTTACCTCCCCCCTCAACTCCATCCAAGGACCCAAACAGTCTTTCCAGGTGACACAGAGGTTCACCTGCACCTCCTGCAACCTCATCTATTGCATCCGCTGCTCCAGATGTCAACTTATTTACATCGGCGAAACCAAACGCAGGCTCGGCGATCGCTTCGCTCAACACCTGCGCTCGGTCCGTGTTAACCAATCTGATCTCCCGGTGGCTGAGCACTTCAACTCCCCCTCCCATTCCCAGTCTGACCTTTCTGTCATGGGCCTCCTCCAGTGCCTTAGTGAGGCCCACCGGAAATTGGAGGAACGGCACCTCATATTTCGCCTGGGCAGCTTGCAGCCCAGTGGAATGAACATTGACTTCTCCAACTTTAGATAGTTCCTCTGTCCCTCTCTTCCCCTCCCCCTTCCCAGATCTCCCTCTATCTTCCTGTCTCCACCTATATCCTTCCTTTGTCCCGCCCCCCCTGACATCAGTCTGAAGAAGGGTCTCGACCCGAAACGTCGCCCATTCCTTCTCTCCTGAGATGCTGCCTGACCTGCTGAGTTACTCTAGCATTTTGTGAATAAATACCTTCGATTTGTACCAGCATCTGCAGTTATTTTCTTATCTAACCACTCTAGTATCAGCCACAAAGTAGGCAAATGCGGAAGCACTGCGAGGACAGGGGACTAAGTTCAGGTTTGGTCAGAATCAACCATGTAGCTAAATAATACAATTGCTCTTCCTGCATTCAAAGCTTGGTCAGATGAGAGATTGCAAGGGTGTATGGTATGTTATAGTAACATCAGACACCATTTTTCAGAATTATACCAACAAAAGGGATGAGGTTATTTTGAATCATACAAAACCGGCATTTGGTAGCTCATATTATAACGTGAATGTCATGAGTGAAATATTATTGGGATTCATGATACCAGTAAAGGGGACTGATATAGGGCACGTTTTTAGGGTATTCATGAAGGAAACCCAAAAGGCATCTATATTTATGACAATGAGTCAAAACAGCAAAGTATCCTGGTGTTCCTTGAAAAAAACTAACTACACGATATGACTACTTCATTCCATAAAATAGGCGTCTTTAAACATTGGAACATTTTCCACAAATAGAGTTATCCCATCACTGCTAGTAAGGCCCTTTTCAAGCACGTTCATTTAGTTTCAGGAAGCTTTATGGGCCTGTGGTCACTTACCTTCAACTCTGAAGCTACTTGAGAGCTTAAATGATTCTGAATACTCATATTGAACTACTTTAACAGCTGATGTTGTCAGCGAGATGAAATATCCCTTCCTGCTGTATAATTCAAACGTGCTATAGCCTGGGATCCAGTTGCTTTGGTGATGAATGAATGAAGCAGCTTCACGGAAATGTTGGTTGTCTTCCCATTGCTCCAAGCGTAGATTATCACTTTCACCAATGTGTATGAAGTAATTTGGTCTTTCAGCAGACTCAAGGGAAACAACAGGCAATCCTGTAACATTACAACAATATATAAATCAATTCCTGGCCGCTCAACCATAAAATTAGGTTAAAAGTGTTCAAAATACCATGCAAAATGGTTTAGGTTCTAGCGTAGAAATGTAAATATCCTGCAGCTACGTACCATTATACGTTTAACATGAATATAAAAATTGATAAAAAGCGTTTTGTTTTCTCTAGGGCTCCATGTAAGTACAACAACACAAAATAGATATGTTAACCAAATGCAAACATATCACTTACATAGAGGAGAATCTTTCAAGACAGTTTTATCAATGAGTTCGACGAAATATCTGAGAGGGACCTTATAATGTTTGTAGAATCGCAAAACCCAATTGATAAAACAGCATCTGGCACAGATAAATTACCAACAGCTGCCAAATGAACACTTAAGAATGGTCCAAGGATCATCAATGCATTAGAGAAATTAACTTCATGACTCTTGTCAGAAATGATAAATAAGACATTAGGATCTGATTTTATTAATGCTTACACCAGCCAAATGCTGTCCTATTCAATTTTGGAATTTAATTTTTTTTTAACAAAATTGCTGTTTACCATCAGTTTCTTTTTAGTTCAATGTTTCTCCTGGTTGACAATTTAAAAGACATCCTACTTAAAATTGTTCATGATATTCAACCACAGAAATGCTTCTCATTGACAAAATAAACACAAGATTATTTTGCTATTATAGACAATACAGTAATTTTACATTTGGCTGCTCAGTCTGATGGGCATTTTGTTTTTAAATGGGACACAATAATAAAGTTCTGTAAAGCTAGAAATGTGAAAAAGGAACCAATATCACTAATTACTATGTTTATAGGCAGTCAATTTTAATGACATTTAATAACATATGATGAGCGTTTGACGACACTGGGCCTGTACTCGCTGGAGTTTAATAGAATGAGGGGGGACCTCATTGAAATTTACCGAATAGTGAAAGGCCTTCTTTTATTATGTTTTTAACACCAGTTAATCTTCTGAAACTTCCCTTATCTGTTGACAATGAGATTGCAGAAATAATGTAATGAAAATACTTTGGACTCAACACCATGTCATACCTGTGCAAAGCAAGAACAGGCAGATTTCATTCTATATGGTAGAAACAGCTTCTCTTCTCCCTTTGTCTGTATTTAAGATGCATCACTTTATTTTTTCCTTTACATGATGCAGAAAAGATTTAACTACACCTGATCCGATGACTCAGCTTGAAATTATACACATTTACGTGAGAATCAAACTCAACAGTCAAAAGCCTCTCAAGATAAGGCGAATATGAGGTATATTCTTCAGATAAACTGTCACATATCAGAAGGGTCTCGACCCAAAACGTCACCCATTCCTTCTCTCCAGAGATGCTGCCTGTCCCGCTGAGTTACTCCAGCATTTTGTGTCTCTTCGGTGTAAACCAGCATCTGCAGTTCCTTCCTACACATATCAAAATCCATTCTTTCCAAATAAGAGGATAAGTAAACCATCTCTGATTGAATGCTTTCATGACATGTATTCTGTGTAAAGATGAGGTGGCAGATCTTGGAGGTGCAAGGTAGTGCGGAGTGCTATAACATTTGAAATGTTTTTTCAGATTCTGAACAATTCACAACACTACAGAACATTTTAGGGCATCCAAATTTCCAGGTTTCAGAATTACTGAAAGTTTGCAGTAATAAACATTGTATCTTTTTGATTTTTGACCTCTGTAGTTGTGTTTTCTACTGTGATTATTGTCAAGTTCGTGACAAAGCTTAGTTTAGTTTAGAGATGCAGTGTAGAAACAGTCCCATCAGCCCACCGAGTCCGCACCGCCCAGCTATCCACGCACACCAGCGCTATCCTACACACTAGGGACAATTTACAATTTTACCGAGCCAATTAGCCTACAAACCTGTACATCTTTGGAGCGTGGGAGGAAACCGGCGAAAAGGCTCTGAAGAAGGGTCTCGACCCGAAATGTCACCCATTCCTTCTCTCCAGAGATGTTGCCTGAGTTACTCCAACATTTTGTGTTTATCTTTGGAGAAAACCCACGCAGGTCACGGGGAGAACGTACAAACTGCATACAGACAGTACCTGTAATCAGGATTGAACACGGGCCTCTGGCACTGCAAGGCAGCAACTCTACCTCTGAGGAAGAGATTGACAACTTTATCGTGATTGGGATAGAGGAATCCAGGGCACTGTGCCTCCATGCAACACGGTGGCGCAGCGGTAGAGTTACTGCCTTACAGCAAATGCAGCGCCGGAGACTCAAGTTCGATCCTGACCACGGGCGCCGTCTGTACGGAGTTTGTACGTTCTCCCCGTGACCTGCATGGGTTTTCTCCGAGATCTTCGGTTTCCTCCCACACTCCAAAGAGGTACAGGTATGTAGGTTAATTGACTGGGTAAAATGTAAAAATTGTCCCTGGTGTGTGTAGGATAGTGTTAATGTGCGGGGATCGCTGGGCGGCGCGGACTCGGTGGGCCGAAGGGCATGTTTCCGCGCTGTATCTCTAAATCTAAAAAAATAATAATGTAGGCACCAACACAGGGGATACCTGATGGACTTGAGTTATCCCAGCCTGCGTACACTTGCCTTCATTAATGAACGGCACTTTATTTTATGACATTCAACTATCGGCTAAATCTTTAATGTTTACCAAGAGCTGAGTGAAGGTCAGCTCTGAAGCAAGCTAGGAGATTGAAATTAAATCACTTTCAATTTGCCAGTTTTGTAGGGCAGCTGGTATGAAGGATGAAGGTGTGATCTCACACGACCACATCCTATTGCAAATAGGTGCTCAGCTCCACGGTTACACCTATTCCCTCATGCAAAACTGCTACTTGACTTTCATATGAAACTAAATAGTTTAGCTATTACGTTATTTAGCTTTCATAGTTTAGCTTCAACTATTTAGCTTTAATAGTTCTGTATAAACACAATAAGAAGCTGAGGGAGATGAGCATTTCCATAACTCCTACTTAGCACCCTTGCAATAACTTCTATTTACATTTTTATCTGATTGCAGCCTATAACTATTAATTTTCTTGTCCAGACATGGGCGTTACGTAAAATGTCACTTCCTGCTGCATAACAATCTCTCGGTAATATTCCGGGTATTAATTCTTTAATAGGATTTACCACAGCAAAAATTGCTGAATAGAAAAAATATACAGGAGACTTAATCCAAATGATACAGTGGTCGTATCTCTTACTTGGCTGTTTGACATTTTCAACTTTGTGAGGCTGCAGTGCATAGAGTCTTATACACAGATTCAGTGGAATTTAAAAAATACCCTTCCCCTACATTCACTGACTGTCGATAAGGCATTACCATTTCGGCAATATTTGATTTTCTCCATGTGTTTAGATCATGACCAGGGACCTTTAGTTTCTTTTAGAGATACAACTTGGAAACAGGCCCTTTGGCCCATCGAGTCCGCACCAACCATCTGTTCAGACCAACTCCATGTTATCCCACTTTCCCATCCACTTCCTACATACTGTGCAGCAATTCCACTAGAGCTGGCTTAACTGAAATTTCATCTCCCTATTGCACAATTAGAGTGAAGGGCAAGGCAACTGAGAGTAAGAAACCCTGGATGATGAGAGACATCGAGGCTCTGTTCAGGAAAAAGAACAAGACATGGCCCAGGTGAAGGCAGCAGGGACCAAATGTTTCTCTGGAGTGGTTTAAGGGACTGAGGAGCATACTTAAGAAGGATATTAGGAGGGTGTATAGGGGCAAGAGATAGTTCTGTCAGATAAATTTAAGGAGCATCTAAAGTACATTAAGGGAAAGAGAGTAACCAGAGAGAGAATAGGGCACCTCAGAAACCAAAGCCGTCTTCTTTGTGCAGAGCCCCAGGAGACGAGCAAGGTTTTCAATGAGTATTTCTCCTCTGTTTATAGGGAGAAATACTCATTGAAAACCTTGAGTTTTCAAGGGGGAAAACATGAAGGCTAAGGAACTTGGGACAGTTAGCGGAGATGTCTTGTAGTATTATGATGGAGTAGGTGCTGGATGTCCTAGAGTGTACGAAGGTACATAAATCTCCCTGGCCTGATCAGGTAGATCAAAGGACACCGTAGGCAGCTCGAGAAGAAATTACAGGAGCCCTGGTTAAGATATATAAAATCATCGTTAGACACAGGTGAGGTGCCAGATGACTGGAGTGTGGCTAATGTTGCGCCTCTATTTAAAAAGGGCTGCAAGGAAAATCCTGGGAATTATAACCAGTGAGCCAATTGTCTGTGGTAGGCAAGTAACTGAAGGGGATTCTGAGGGATAAGGTAAATATGCACTTAAACGGACAGGGGCTAATTAGGGATAGTCAGCATGGTTTTATATGTGAGAGAATCTGTCTTACGAATCTGATAGAATTCTTTGAAGAAGCAACTAAAAAGGTCATAAGGGCATGGTCGTAGATGCTGTCTATATGGTCTTAAGCAAGGGCTTTGATAAGGTTCTGGAAGATTAGATCACAAGGGATCCAGGGAGACCCAGTTGACTGAATACAGAATTGGTTTCATGGAAGGAGGCAGAGGGTGTTGGTGAAAGGGTGTTCTTCAGACTGGAGACTTGTGCCTGGTGGTGTGTTTCAGGAATCAGTGCTGGGCCCATTGTTGTTCGTGGTTTAAATCAATGATTTGGATAAGAATATACAAGACACGATGAGTAAGTTTGCAGATGGCACTAAAGTAGGTTGTGTCATAGACCGTGAAGACGTTTATCAAAAATTACAGCAGGATCTTGATCAGCTGAGCAAGTAGACTGAGATAATGGCTGTTGGAGTTTAAAGCAATAAGTGTGAGGTGTTGCATTTTAGGAAGTAAAACCAGGCAGGATCGTCACAATGAATGGTTGGGCATTAGACAGCGTTGTAGAGCATTTGATCTAGGAATACGAGTACATTGTTCTCCGAAAATTGCATCACAAGTAGATGGGGGAAAGAAGGCTATTGATACATCAACCTTCATCACAGGGTATTGAGTTAAGAGGTTGGAACGTTATGTTACAGTTGTACAAGACATTGCTCACACCACATCTAGAGTGCTGTGTTCAGTTTTCAGTTCCAGCTTGAGGGAGTATGTCATTAAGCTGGAAGGAGTGCAGAGAAGATTTACAAGGAAGCTGCCCGGACTTCGGGGCCTGAGCTATTGGGAGATGTTGGACAGGCTAGGGCTTTATTCCTTGGAGTACAGGAGGCTGAGGCTTATAGAGGTGTATAAAATCGTGAGGGAATAGACAGGGTGAATGCACAGAGTCTTTTACCCAGGGTAGGGGAATCAAAAACCAGAGGCCTTAAGTTTAAGGTGAGGGGCAGATTTAATAGGAACCTTCAGAGCAATTTTTTCACTCAGAGGATGAGGAGCATATGGAACGTGCTGCCAAAGAAAGTAGTTGAGGCAGATGCTATAACAGCGTTGGAGGACAACTACATGGATAGAAAAGGCTTTGGGAGAATGGGCCAAAGTAGGACTAACTTTGATGGGGTATTTTGTTCGCCAAGGACTAGTTGGGTCTCAGGGTTTGTTTCCATGCTATATGACTATTAAAAATCAAAAAATGTGCAGATGCTGGAAATCTGAAATAAAAACACCAAATGCTGGTTGCACTGAAGAAGGTTATGCTGTTGGGAGGGAAGTGGAGATGTGTGAACAAAAATGCCTAGTTTTCTGTGCTTTCCCAGCATTTACTCTTTCCGTATCAAAGCCATTTTCAACGAGGTTAAAGCAAAAATGGGACAACATCATTTAGAATTAAAATGAAGAAGAACCAGATGAAGTGTGGCCATTGATACAGTGATGCCAAATGGTGAACTGCAAATAGATTCACCAGCCATTTTTATCCACAATGACTAAAAATAAAAGCTTTCTACCTTGTTGAATATATGTTTCATTTTTTTTTCCTTAGTACCTAATCAGATGTACAGCACTTTGGTCAACGTGGGTTGTTTTTAAATGTGCTATACAAATAAAATTGACTTGACTTGACTTGACTTATACAGAAACAAAAACAATGTATTTCATACTCATATATTTGACAGGAAATATACAAAATCATTTGGCCATCCATTGCGTTTTTCAAATTGAATTTGAAAAATGCTCACCTGATTGTTTTGCTTTGTACATTCCAGGTGTAATCATGAAATTCATCAAATTGTTCTCTCCAGCATTGCCGATTTGCAAAGGTAAAATGCTCCCATTTATCCTGTTGCTTGCAATAACTGTATCATTCCACAAGTAGTTTATGAACATAAAGGGCCCTTCTCCAAGATCTGAAATGATTCAAGTGTAACTTAAAATACGACATCATTACTTTTTGGTGAAACTAAATGTCAGGGAACCACAAAATGCTGGAGTAACTCAGCAGGTCAGGCAGCATCTCTGGAGAGAAGGAATGGGTGACGTTTCGGGTCGAGACCCTTCTTCATCCATTCCTTCTCTCCAGAGATGCTGCCTGACCTGCTGAGTTACTCCAGCATTTTGTGATACCTTCGATTTGTACCAGCATCTGCAGTTATTTTCCTGCACAAATGTAAGGGAACGATACATTCAAATGCAATTTTCCTCTTCTCTCCCACCCAAGGTATCCAAGACTAGCTTCTTCCTTTGTTCCCACATTAAACTGGTTCACTCCTGGATGGAGTAATTCATAGAGACATGGCAGGAAAGCCCTCAAACCTTTCGGGACTGTAAAGGTTTCAGTGCCCCCGACCTTAATGTCACCCCAGTCTGTCACCTGTTGAATAAAAAGAAGCAGAGGATGAAACGTGTTGACAGGATTTTTAATGGTTCCTGGCGTGGGATAATTGGGCCAGCAATAGAACATATAGAATATAGAACATAGTACAGCACATACACAGGCTCTTCAGTCCACAATGTCTAGGCCAAACATGACGCCAAGATAAATTAATCTCATTTGCCTTCATATGATCCATATCCCTCCATTCCCGTGTAACTATATGCCTGTCTAAAAGCCTCTTAAATGCCTCTCCCGTGATTGCCTCCACCACCACCTCTGGAAGCTTATTCCAGCCACCCACCGCCCACCATGTAATAAACCTGCCCCACACTTCTCCTTTAAACTTTGCCCCTCTAACTTGGCCTCTCTAAAGCTTATGCCCTCTAACATTTCCTCCCTGGGAATATTTCCACCCTGCATAAAAGGCTCTGGCTCTCTACCCCTCTCAAAGCCTGTCATCATTTTATCTACTTCCTCGAGCTCCTCCTTCAACCTCTGTAGTTCTGGAGAAAGCAGCAAGAGATAACGAGCAGTGAAAAGAAAAAAAAATCATTTTCAAAGTATCCACAACAAGTACAGCACAAAATGTGCCACTGATATTTAAAAAAATGTTTAATTTTCCAAATGGGATGATTACTGTGTCCATTTCCAAAACTAGAATAAATCAGAATGTCACTACTGATCAAAAAGAACACACTGAGATAACTTTCCCTTCTCAATGACTATCTGTAAAATATTCCATGGATGCAATTGAAGGTAAAACACAACAGAACCAGTCTGACTTTCCTTCCACCAGGATAAAATTTACTTGATGAGCTGCCCACATTTAAACACAAGAGTAATCCACACATTCAACCTGGGAAAACCCACATTTTGATATTTGTTATATTCTGGATTTTAACCAGCAACAGCCTGAATAGACAATAAATAATAGACAATAGGCCATTCGGCCCTTCGAGCCAGCACCACCATTCAATGTGATTCAATTTTGTCTTCTCTATATTAACTTTATTAACTTTATTTATATGCTGTAAATGTAATTCTTTTTTGTGCACAATCCGCAGGCATTGCCACTTTCATTTCACTGCACATTGTGTATGTGCATGTGACAAATAAACTTGACTTGGGCTGATCTTCCACAATCAGTACCCCGTTCCTGCCTTCTCCCCATACCTCCTGACTCCGCTATCCTTAAGAGCTCTATCTAGCTCTCTCTTGAATACTGCAAGACCCTTGCATGTCTGCATGTGGAGGTGTTTGTCATCTACAGCAAGACATCACAATGTGTGTTACTTTGAAGAAAAACGCCTTCTGTACTGAGATGGAACAAACACAAAAGTGGAGAGGTTTGGAAAAGACAGGCGGAGATGAGCTTTAAGGTGCCTGTCAAAAATAGGTAATGTAACAAAAGAACTACTGTGTAGCAGATCTTTAAAAAATCACTTCTCATTGACATTTGTAGAGAGGTACTTAAATTCATTTAAATAAGTTTAAAAATGTACATACCTCGATTGTAATATTCACAGTCAAAAGCTGAAAGATGTCAAGAATATCAAGTAAGTGAAAATCATTCTAAATACTGTTGCTGCAATTAAATATTTATTTCCATTGAGCTGGTTTGTCTTTTTTGTGTCTATGTTTAAGTCAAAGATCAATGACCAATATAATGTAAGATGATGGTAG
Source organism: Rhinoraja longicauda (assembly GCF_053455715.1). Lineage (NCBI taxonomy): Eukaryota > Metazoa > Chordata > Chondrichthyes > Rajiformes > Arhynchobatidae > Rhinoraja > Rhinoraja longicauda. Next base: position 33,512,912 of record NC_135972.1, read on the forward strand.
TATTGACTTTAAAATATATTTAGTGGATGACTGGTATATATCATTTTAACCAGTTTTTTTTGGACTTTGTCAACATTGGAATAACATGTCTGAAGAAGGGCCTCGACCCGAAACGTCACCCATCCCTTCTCTCCTGAGATGCTGCCTGTCCCGCTGAGTTACTTTAACTTTTTGTGATACCTTGGAATAACATTGATTACTCTCATCTCAATCAATGGAGTAAGGCTTACTGGAAGCTTTAATAACATAAGGCTTCCAATATTTAGGATATTACTACATGATATCCTAATATAGTGGAAGCCTTAAGTTAATAACATTAGAATCTCAATAAATTTAGATTTAGATTTTAGATTTAGAGATACAGCGCAGAAACAGGCCCTTCAGCCCACCGGGTCCGCGCCGCCCAGCGATCCCCACACATTAACACTATCCTACACTCACTAGGGACAATTTTTACATTTGCCCAGCCAATTAACCTACAAACCTGTACGTCTTTGGAGTGTGGGAGGAAACCGAAGATCTCGGAGAAAACCCACGCAGGTCACGGGGAGAACGTACAAACTCCGTACAGTACAGCACCCGTGGTCAGGATCGAACCGGAGTTTCCGGCGCTGCATTCGCTGTAAGGCAGCAACTCTACCACTGCGCCACTGTGCCGCCTAATGGAATTACCAACACAAGAATAATAAATGTTATTATCATTACTCTAATCTATTATTTGACTATTGTGTTTTCAATTTTGTTTTGATTATGGAATATGGCACTTTCTATCCACAAGTTCACTGATTTATATTCAGTTTTATGACGGGCGACTTTAGAGAGAGGACACAAATGAAATCATGAAAATGTGCTGTAAGTGAAAATAGATCTATTGGAATAATTTCTATAAGCTAACTCATATAGTATTTACATATTTGATTGAAGTTACAAATGTATTCCTACAAGCCACATTGGCTGAATTCCTATGCATCTGATCTTTTGTTTTTTGTACTTCCTGATAGTCAAATAGTGAGAAATGTTCACTTATTCACCTATTCCTAGGAATTAAAAGCACACCCAACTGTATTTGCTCCCAAACTATTATAAATCATAGCCTTACCAGATTGCTACCATTTCAGTAAGCCTTCTTCTGTTGTTTGAGATGAGTTTAATCAATGTTTTTTTCAGTTGGCAATGTCCAAAGAAAATGATACTTGCCAGTCATCCACTAAAAATATTTTAAAGTCAGTACAACCACCAACTTATATTATATTGTGTTTCTTCATCTTTTATATTGCTGCATATTTTGAAGCACTTATTTTTGTGTGAGCCATTATTCCTGTGACAAACCTAACATAGAACATAGAACGTGGAACAATACTGAACATATAATAGACCACAAAATGCTGGAGTAACTCAGCGGGACAGGCAGCATCTCTGGAGAGAAGGAATGGGTGACATTTTGGGTCGAAACCCTTCTGCACACCCGAAACGTCACCCATTCCTTCTCTCCAGAGATGCTGCCTGTCCCGTTGAGTTACTCCAGCATTTTGTGACTATCTTTGGTTTAAACCAGCATCTGCAGTTCCTTCCTACCCAATACATAACATACACCGATCAGCCAAAACATTATGACCACTGACAGGCGAAGTGAATAACATTGATTATCCTGTTACAATGGCACCTGTCAAGGAGTGGGATATATTAGGCAGCAGGTGAACAGTCAGTTCTTGAAGTTGACGTGTTGGATGCAGGAGAAATGGGCAGGAGTAAAGACCTGAGCGACTTTGACAAGGGCCAAATTGTTATGGCCAGATGACTGGGTCAAAGCATCTTTGAAATGACAAGGCTTGTGGGGTGCTCCCGGTCAGCAGTATCTACCGACAGTGGTCCAAGGAGGGACAAACCACAAACCAGCGACAGGATGTTGGGCGCCCAAGGCTCATCGATGCGCGAGGGCAACGAAGGCTATCCCGTCTGGTCCGAACCGACAGAAGGTCTACTGTGGCACAAGTCACAGAAAAATGTAATGGTGGTCACGGGAGGAATGTGTCACAATGCACAGTGCATCGCACCCTGCTGCGTATGGGGCTGCACACGTAGGGCCAATAGCATATTAGGCAGGTGGTCATAATGTTTTGGCTCATCAGGTCATAATGTTTTGGCTGATCGGTGTGTGTCTGATAATACTCACGGCAAACACTAGGTGACCTCCAATAGATCGCCACTCCTTTCTGACAGCACTTGTGAGCATAAGCAGTAACACTGGTACAGAAACATTCACAGTCCCCACCACGGTTGCAGTTACATGTGTCAGTGAGACAATTCTTGTAAAACCAGGTGACATCAACCTAGAAAAAAACCCAATATCTTTATTACTTTCGCAGAAAATGAAAATAAAGTCAATCTTAAATCAAAATGAATTCTGTACAAAAGATATTTTAGACATTTTTAAATATGCACAAGATTTTCAAGACCACAGTTATATGACTCAACACTGCCATCTAGGGGATGGTGGATAACTAATAATAATGTGTGTCATTTCATTGCCCTATTTAAATAGCGTTTATGAAAAACTGCTCTGAATAGAATGCAGACTAAATATTCAACGGTGGAGAACCCTTTGCTTCCATTACAGTGGAAGCCCCGGAATTGTAATCACAGGGCTTTGCCTTTTTTTAGTTTTTAGAGAATACAGCGCGGAACGGCTGTGCAGCACGGTGGCGTAGCGGTAGAGTTGCTGCCTTAAAGCGAATGCAGCGCCGGAGACTCAGGTTCGATCCTGACTACGGGTGCTGTACTGTACGGAGTTTGCACGTTCTCCCCGTGACCTGCGTGGGTTTTCTCCGAGATCTTCGGTTTCCTCCCACACTCCAAAGACGTACAGGTTTGTAGGTTAATTGGCTGGGCAAATGTAAAAATTGTCCCTAGTGGGTGTAGGACAGTGTTAATGTGGCGGGGAACGCTGGGCGGCACGGACCCGGTGGGCCAAAGGGCCTGTTTCTGCGCTGTATCTCTAAAATCTAAAAAAAAATCTTTAAAAAATCTAAAAGAAACAGGCCCTTCGGCCCACCGAGTCGTCCCGACCAGCGATACCCCCAAATTAACGCTACCCTACACACATTAGGGACAATTTACACTTATACCAAGCCAATTAATCTACAAACCTGTACATCTTTGGAGAGTCCACAGAGTACAAGGAAGCCATGTGCCCAGCTTGCTCAAACCCAATTTGGCTTTCTCTGTGATTGTAACACCATATTCAGCATTCTGTTCAGTTTTTTCTCGTGCACTACCTTGTTGTACTTATGTATGGTATGATTTGCTGGACAGCACAGAAACAAAGTTTCTCATTGCATCTTAGCCCCAGTGACAATAATAAACCAATACAAATACCACCCATCGGGAAATCGGCTCAGGCCTCCTGAGGGGGACAAACTAAAGCATGAATTGCAAACATGAATAAAGAGACAATAAAAACACTGGACTGGAAACAATCGGCATTTGGTCATAGTCAAGGCAAAAACCGTCTAGAGTGAGGTGAGTAAAAGAAATAAAACTCTCACACTTACCACATTATGACAAGCAGCAAAAACCTCACTGTACAGAATAGCACATTCTCTCTTTGCAAAAGGCTGCCTTATCAAGTCAGCCTCACATGGCCTGGTGATACCATTCCTGCTGACACACTCGAATAAAATAAGAAGGTAAAATATTAATTATCAATCATAAATAGTGATTAATTAATTCGCTCATAAATAATATTGGGAGAGGTGCATAACAGGTAGTCAATTAGATTTCATTTGTCTCCAACTTGCCTGCTGAATTACTGATGGCGATGAACAAATTCTCCGACACCTGCCATCCCACCCCTATACTATGTCAATACAGTCACTCTGGACTATGAGAATCAGTTCTGGCTGTTCAGCTCGAATCTTACCAGCTCAGTCACCACTGTAGAGCAATATTAGATAGAAGGCTGGATAACCCCGTCATCCTTAGTCCACTGAACACAAACGTCACCATCACATTACATCCTCAGCACCCTCCATAATGACTGGAAGACTGGATTCTGGATTCCAAGCAAGGGCAGAGATACAGACATTATTGTTATTTCAAAGATGCCCAGGATCAATTCATCACCGATAGTGAGAACCAGGGAGAAACTTCCTTCCTTTTGCTGACTGGGCTAGCTGTTGGCAGGCTTTGCTGTTTGCATCGCTTGAAGCACATGCCAAAGTCTATGCTTTGTGATCCACTCAAGGACTATCGATGAAGTGGAGAAAAACAGCAATAAGTTCTCGCGACATTCAGCATTCCCAGAAGGAACCGTGTGGACATGCCCAGTCTGGAGAAGCTGGGGCAAGGGTGGGACAACCACCATGGTAAGACATCAGTGTACCCAGGCTGAGGCCAGTCAGCAAACCAGACTGTGCCCAGGTGCCTCCTGTAACCATGGTGGCAAGAGTTGCCATTCAAGCCTCTGGCTCTTGATCTGCAGCACTGGCTGACTGACTGGCTGATTAGCTGTCATGTAGCCCTCCATCTTTGGAGAAGCAGGATGACTTCCATTCCTCTGCCAATCTGCTATCCGCAGTTACTCAGGGTAACAAGGGTAAGAGTCATCCTGAACGGCAGCTCCAATTCACCTCCATTTCTCTGGGCAGTTTCTCGAGATTCCTGTAACCTACCCTGCACGAGTTAAATTTCCAGTCAAATTAACAACAATTTAAGATATCTCAATGTCACCTTAGATGTTAAAAGTGCCTCAGATTACCTGCATATATTTGATTAGTAAATCCTTATATTCACCAAGTCGACTTTATACCTGCATCAAGCAAGTATCCATTACATGCTGGGAGGGGCTCATTGGAACTGGCTCCTGCTCTAAAAATCAAAGCAATTTATAGGCCGCCCACTCACCTCTGTCGTAAGGTTATAAGGGATAGAAACAGAATTAGGCCATTCGGCCCATCAAGTCTACTCCGCCATTCAATCATGGCTGATCTATCTCTCCCTCCTAACCCCATTCTCCTGCCTTCTCCCCAGATAGAAACCATGACAATAGACAATAGGTGCTGGAGGATGCCACTCGGCCCTTCGAGCCAGCACCACAATTCACCGTGATCATGGCTGATCATCCACAATCTGTACCCCGTTCCCGCTTTCTCCCCATATCCCTTGACTCCGCTGGATATGGTTGAAGTGGTCTCCAGTTATTTCTGCCAGGCAGAACAGGAATGGCAAGCTCCCGGCTCAGTGTTAGAAATTATCCACAGAACTGTACAATTACAATACCCCAATTCAGATATTGCCTATTTTAAACCAGAAGCTACTTCCAAAATTCTGTTGGACGGACTCAAGGTCAAGTCAAGTCAATTTTATTTGTATAGCACATTTAAAAACAACCCACGTTGACCAAAGTGCTGTACATCAGTTCAGGTACTAAGAACGAACATACAATGGCACACAAACATAACAGCACATACATAAACAGTTCACAGCGCCCCCTCAGAGGGCCTCAAACGCTAGGGAGTAGAAATAGGTTTTGAGCCTGGACTTAAAGGAGTGGATGGAGGGGGCAGTTCTGATGGGCAGAGGGATGCTGTTCCACAGTCTAGGAGCTGCAACCGCAAAAGCGCGGTCACCCCTGAGCTTAAGCCTAGACCGCGGGATAGTCAGTAGCCCCAAGTCGGCTGACCTGAGGGACCTGGAGATAGAGTGGTGGGTTAGAAGATTTTTGATAGGGGGGGGGCAAGCCCATTTAGGGCTTTGTATGTGAATAGGAGGAGCTTGAAGTTGATTCTGTACTGTACCGAGAGCCAGTTGAGAGAGGCCAGAATCGGGGTGATGTGGTCCCTTTTACGGGTACCCGTCAGGAGTCTCGCTGTGGCGTTTTGGACCAATTGCAGGCGGGACAGGGCTGATTGGCTGATCCCAGTGTATAGGGAGTTGCAGTAGTCTAGGCGGGAGGAAATGAATGCGTGGACGGTGTGAGTAAGCCGGTGATTTTTTTTGGTCTCATTTCCAACTGCTGGCTGTCCTGTATTTCTGCATAAAACAGGTGGTATGTTGAAATAAAATACCCTAACCAATTTTAAGTCAGGCTATTTTAATAGGTTTTTATAACTCAATATTGCATGTTTCAAACAGAGAGAATAGCTTTGTTCACTCTGCTTTTTAAAAAGCAGTGGTGCATGAAATGGGTTTGCACCAGAAAATGATTCTCTCGCTTCTAAATGTAAAGTACCAGAGGCCTCAGTTTAGACGGATCCACATTTTAACACCGAACAAATAGGCACAGAAGATTTACCTCCATTGAGAAGCTTTTCTTTCCTTGTTGAGGTATGGAAATATTATTTGTTACCCAGAAGTGACAGAATTAAATGTTAGATTATAAAGTCATACTGGATCACATTGCGGGTCTACCTTTCACCAATTTGAGAGTTTTTTCAGCAGTTTTTAATGAGACCCAAAAGATTAAAACAGCTGTGATTTACTAAAATGTAATAAATCATAGTCTGCAACAAAAATGCCACTGTCTTATTCGGAACTATTTTTTGTCCTTTAGGTGCTTACCTGTCCAAGAGCCCAGCTATCTCCAAACGCTTGGGCATTGCTTACTTCCATGTTGTTTGATGTAGTCATGTCATTCGCTGTATTTTTGTCAAAATTTCCACACAATCCTATGACCTTACCCTGTCAACAGTTGAAATAATAATGATTATTACAACACAACTGCCTAGAATCCATCATATCTCTAACGGCACATTAGCTGGCCACTGCATGTTGATCCAATGACTGTTTTGGTTGGGGGCAACCGCCAAGAGCCTTTCCTGCACGCATGTAGGCCATGCAAAGGCTATTAGGTACATCTAGTGTTCCAGCCGGGGTTGTGGCCGGGGGGATGAAGATTAGGAGTAACACAAGGGTAGCGGAGGGTTGTAAATTAGATGGAACAGGGTGAATGTCAGATGTAAGGAATCTGAGAATCCAAAGTCTGTGATCAGAGGTAAGAATGTCACTCCAACTTTACATTTCACTCCTCCTCTTCTTCCCTTATCTGACACACATTTTTCTCCTTTTCACCTCCAACGTTTGTAACTTACACCACCCCCTCTGCCAAGCACGCTCTCCCCCCTCACACACCTGGATCTCCTGTCACTTGCCTGGCTTTGTACACCCCTCCTCTCTTTTCCAGCTTTCTTTCCCCCCCCCCCCCTTTTCCCATCAGTCTGAAGAAGGGACCTGACCCGAAACGCTGCCTGTCTACTCTGTCTACAGATGCTGCCTGACTCGCTGAGGTTATGTTGAAGACAGGTTAGACCACAATCGGAATATTGTGTTTAATTTTGTACACTTTAGAAGAATTGTTAAGGTGCTGGAGCGGTGTGGGAATGATGTATTGGAATTATTCCCAGGTTGAAGGATGTTCTCGGCCCACTGCATATGACAATTAAATTCTTGACTCTTGACTCTCTTTTTTCATGACCAGAACACTTAGAAGTGTATGAAACCCTGATGGGTTTAGTTTATGATAAGTAAAGAGAATCCTGATGCCATCATCAGGAAGTCAGGATGGGTGGCATAGGGCCACACTTAGTAGAGCTGCTACCTCACAGATCCTGCAACCCTCTTCAATGTCCACTGCCAGAGTGAGGCCCAAGCAAATTGGACGAACAGCACCTCATATTTTGCTTGGGCAGCTTACAACCCAACCGTATGAATATCGATTTCTCGAACATCAAATAACCCTTGCTTTCTCTCCCTCTCTGTCCCTCCCCCACCCTAGTTCTCCAACTAGTTTTACTGTGCTCCTGATTAGATATTACTGATTGTATGCCTCCTTGTCACCTTCCTCTTAGTTAACAATGAACCGTTCTACATTTCCTTGAGCATCGTCTGCTTTGATCTATCATTTCCACTCATCGTCCTTCCATATCTCTAGTCTCTCTGTCTGACACTCTGTCGGAAGAAGGGTCTCGACGTGAAACATCACCCATTCTTTCTCTCCAGGGATGATGCCTGTCCTGTTGAGTTACTCCAGCATTTTGTGTCAATCTCTGGTTCAATCTTGCATGTTCTCCCCGAGACTGCTTAGGTTGCCCCTGTTTCCACCCAAATCTCAAAGACATGGAGGCTGCTACGTTAAATTGCCACTCTAAATTACCACAAATGTGCAGTGGATTGGTAGAATCAGGGCCAGTTTACGGGAATGTTGGGAAAATAAAGGGGCCCCTGCAGCGTTAATGTAAATAATGCTGATTGGTCAGCTAGGGTTGCCAACTTTCTCACTCCCAAATAAGGGACAAAAGGTGACATCACCGCCCTGCGCCCCACGTGATCTCATCCAGCCATTGGCCACGTGCTCCCGCTCCACCAATGGCGCGAAGGATACCTCCATTAGGCGGCACTCGGACCTCCGGGCCTACACTGATCAGGCCGACAGCAGCCCCCAGGCCTCCTGTGGCTGGGCCTACAGTGTCCAGGCCTACAGTGTCCCCCCGGCCTACAGCACCCCCTGGGCCTAATATGGGACAAGAGCGGTCCCGTACGGGACAAACCAATTTAGCCCAATATACGGGATGCCCCTGCTAAGACGGGACAGTTGGCAACCTTATGGTCAGCATAGACTTGGTAGACCGAAATACCTCTTTCCATGTTTAATTACTTTATGACTCTTCGGATAAAGAAACAGACCGAAAGTAATTGACAAAAGGTGCAGAGGGAACATGAGAAAAATCCTCCATGCAACATGGATTTCCTGGACTTCCTTCAGAGCATCCTGGACAATACAGCTCACCCCCTCCATGACACACTGGTCAACCTGAGGAGTTCCTTCAGCAACAGACTGGCTCCACCAAGATGCAGGACAGAACGCCACAGGAGATCCTTCTTGCCTGTGGCTATCAAACTGTACAACTGCTGCCCCTTCTGTCATGGGGTAGTCTGACTCCCCTCCTCTCCCCCTCACTCCCACCTCCCCCCCCCCCCCCCCCTCAATCATTGCACATGCCTCAAGCCTTTCCACTCGTCACTATAATTTAATGTACCATGTATTTTGTGTTTTATGACTGTTGGCAGATCAATTTCCCCCATGGGATAAATAAAGTTCTATCGCACAGTGCCATATCATCTCGTATTTGCAATCAGGAGTGCACCATCTGAAAGCCTGCTGGATGCAGACTCAGGTGCAGCTTTCAACCCGTAATTGGATCCCATACTGGGAGGAAACGGAGTTGCCGCAAATAACCTGGAGAGAGAGTGGGGAGTAACCTAATTCCTCACTCAGCCTCCACTTGCATTTACAAAGATGCCATAATTTTATAAATCAGTTTTATAGACTTCATCAGGATGCAATCTAACGTAATGACAGGCTGTTCCACAGGCCCACTTACCCCTCCCTCACGGCAAAGTGCAGTTAATGTTTCATCTACATTCAAGGGAATGAACTTTGCAACCCACAGTGTGGAAGGAAACTCATTTCATTGACATTTCTATGTTTCTATTTTTTTTTCTCAGGAAAAAGCAACAGCTGAGAATGCTGAGATTTATCATCATAACAAAATGATCTAATTTTTGTATATTTTTACTTGGACACTCCAAAGTTTCTTTCCAGTGAATGATTATAAGTTTGACTGTCAGTGCCAAAATGTATCTCCATGTAATGCAGAAACTTCCTCTGCATACTGCGGATGGTTTCAAATGGCAATTATTGGCATAAAGCATTCCTCATATAACATCTCACTCACGCATTGTTCTTTGTTGAAGTAAATGATTTAATGATAGATTAATTGCAACTGCTTGTTATTAAATTAGCTACTCACGCGGCTCCTTGGTTTTGTGTTCGTAACAATACAATGAAAGATATTGGCCAAAGGTACATGCAGCAATGAGGTGTGAGCCGAATCCCACAAATAACAGAAGCAACACCTGGCTACAGCACACTGGGGGATTTACACCCAGATTTAATTTCTCAGGTAAAGATGGGTTGCATGATGGTAAAACAACGTTTGGCTGCAACCTTAACATTGTTTTGGGGGCAAGTTAAATCTGCTTAGTTACAAGGTGAACTTGGGAAATCACCTCATTCATAAAGATACAAAAAATACACTAGTGTCACACATTAACCACCAACCACCTCATTAATGAAGATACAAAAAATACAAAAGTCGGGCCATAGACCATGGAAACGGGCCAGTGAGTCCACGCCATTTGCACAAATTGTATTTTATCCTTCCCATGTTCCCATCAACTTCCCTCTATCACTCACCCTACACAGGGGCAACTGACAGTGACCAAATAACCAACCTACCTGCATGACTTTGGAATGTGGGACAGACAGGCAGACAGACCAGGCAGGCAGACCAGACAGACAGACCAGGCAGACAGACCAGGCAGACAGACCAGGCAGACAGACAGACCAGGCAGACCAGGCAGACCAGGCAGACCAGGCAGACAGACCAGGCAGGCAGACCAGGCAGGCAGGCCAGGCAGACAGACAGACCAGGCAGACAGACAGACCAGACAGACAGACAGACCAGGCAGACAGACAGACAGACCAGGCAGACAGACAGACCAGGCAGACAGACCAGGCAGGCAGACAGACCAGGCAGACAGACAGACCAGACAGACAGACAGACCAGGCAGACAGACAGACAGACCAGGCAGACAGACAGACCAGGCAGACAGACAGACAGACCAGGCAGACAGACAGACCAGGCAGACAGACAGACAGACCAGGCAGACAGACAGACCAGGCAGGCCGACCCTTCGAGGCAACAACTCCACGCCAACCACCGATGATCTATTCACACTGGTTCTACATTATCCCACTTTCGCATTCACTCCCCACACACTTGTGGCAATTTACAGAGGCCAATTAGACTTTAAACCCGCCAGTCTTTGGGACGTGGGAGGAAACCGGAGCATCCGGAGGAAACCCACGCAGTCACAGGAAGAATGTGCAAACTCCACGCAGACAGCACCCGAGGTCAGGATCGAACCCAGGTCTCTGGCACTGTGAGGCAGCAGCTCTACCACCTTGATGGGATGAAACCAAAGCACACAGAACAAACCCATGCAGTCCCAGGGAGATTGTGCAAACTCCACACAGTCAGCACCAGAGGTCAGGATTGAGCCTGGGTTGTGGAACTGTGGGAAAGCACTGCCAGTAACTGCATGGTGCTGTTATTTATCAATGGCACTGGCTGGAAATGGTTTACCTCTTCGAAAGGTGAATTCAACTGGTCGAGCATAGGGGACTTGTGTCAGTTTTGTTCCTGACTTACAGACAACAGGCATAGCATACCCAAGGCATTGTGCACAATATTACAGCTTTGATATTTCCCATTTGAAATAATCACTGATTCCTGCTCTTTGTTAATATAATATACTTCAGTTGGGCACGATGAGTTGAAAGAATCTACTTACTTGCCACTGTGGTCCAAGCTGAATGTGAATGGTTGTCTTTTTATCCCAAAACACTGTAATCTCCTGCTGTGGGTAGTGTACCACTGAGTAATAACCGGCCTTCCAAAGCTGAAAGGCAATCGCTTCCCTCCTCACTCCCGACAAGCTCTAGGATCAACAACAAGCACATGGGAGAAATTACACTGTTCGCCTGTTTGCAGGTTTCTTAAAAGCATTTTCACTGAAGATCAAAATTTGTATCAAGTATAATTGAGGCATTTAACAATTTAATAATTGTTCAGTTTACCAATATATTGATAGCCATATTTTTCAAAAAACTAACTAGCTTCTGAAAAGTAACTGCAAACACTGACTTGTGGCAAAATAAGGACAGTACAATATCTTCATTGTACTGCTATTTCATTGTCATATTGTACTAGTAAGTAAACAATAAAACTATGCTTGGTCCTATCTATTGCAATAGTCACTTAGTAGTGAGACCAGAGTATTTTTAATATCATTCATTCATTTCAGACTCAGATTACAGATAAAAGGTATTGCTTACGATAAATCACGTGCCATGATTGTTTTGAAACATCAAATGTAATATGTAGATACCAAGGAACTGGAGATGTGGCTTGACAATAAAGACAGAAATTGCTGGAGTAACTCAGCGGGTCAGACAGTATCACTGGAGAACATGGATAGGTGATGTTTCGGATCGAGTTTTCTTCAGAAGAATGTAATATTCTTCTTGTAAAGTGAATCTTTGGAGCACAACTAATTTTGGATAAATGAAGAAGTTTAAATTTAACGAGATTCTGACTGTAGGAGAATCGGAAGAGAGCAGGGCTGAGAGTGACTTCCTTGGTTTTGATGTGATCAACCACTGTGGCCTTACAATACTTAGCTTCAGCTGCCTGCTATAAAACAAACCAGATAATCTCTGGAAATTACCTCCATAACTGACTGGGAAGTTCAGGACTTCTGCATTGATGATTCTGTGAGTTCTGAGTGGCTGGTTATGTACACCCAGAGGTCTCTTTGTTGATAGGAACTGGCTCCCGACAGGAAGTCCACATCATGTGACTCAGTCAAAGGCAGGTTTCATTGAGTAGACACCTTGAAAATATAAGCAGCTGCCCACTCTGCTAACAAACTGAACTGAAGTCTTCTAAGGGTACCAGGGGCTTTCAATAACCCCTCCTCCCTTCACTCATTACCTTCTTCCCTGAGCCCCACCTACACTTGCACCCATTTCTCCCCTTCTCCCCCCCCCCCCATCCATCCATCTACATCCCTTCCTCTGCCTTCACAATTCGCAACTCTTCTATCCTTCTCTCACGTCTTTTGTCCAACCAACTACCTATCAAAACCTCCCTCACCTGTACCGATCTACCACTTGCCAGGCTTTGTCCTGCACCTTCTCTCTTCCGGTTTTCTTCCCCTCTCCACCACAATCAGTCTGAAAAGGGGTCCTGACGTGAAACGTCACCAATGCACGCTCTCTACAGAGGTTGCCTGGCCCACTTAGTTACTCAAGCACTTTGTGTCTATTTTTGTAAACCAGCATCTGCAATTCCTTGTTTCTGCAGTCTTCTAGTCTTTGAAATCACAATAAGGGTTGCAATAACCTTCTGAACAATTGAAACCAAGCTTTTTTAATTGATTTTTTATTCATGGATTATGAATATTGTTAACAAAGAGAGCATTTACTATTTATCCCTGGTTGTCCCTGAACTAATGGGTAGTTGAGTCTGGAGTCACATATAGACCACAGGGTAAAGATGGCAGATTTCATTCTAATGAGCTAGTCATTTTTTTAACTACAATGTTATAGTTTTATTACCATTATTGAGACTTGCAAATTTTTAATTGCAATTTTTTTAAATTCTTGAATTAAAAATTCTTAGCTGTCACTGTGAATGTGTGTCAATTGTTTACATTTTAATCATTAATAAATATGTAATTGTTCCGCCCAAGATAACAAAGTCTACAGTCTTTAACGCTTGAAGCTATAGGAGTCCCTTCCATCACTTCCCTCCACATTTCTTAAAACCTAACTGTTTGACCAAGATTTTGGCCATTTGCTCTCATTTTCCAGGTGGTTCAATCTCTGTAAATCTTGGTGATGCATCATTAGACAGCGTGTTGTGTTAAAGGTGTTATTACCTAAAGGTTGTTGTTGCTGTTGATTACAAACCTGAGCAAACTGTTTCCCACCAATAAACCAATATAAACATAGCACAAAAAGTAAGGAAATGTGTGTTTGGTAGATTATTTCTTTGTTGCAACAATGCTTCTTGGCAATAAATCTTATACCGTTGGAAAGCCTGTTTATTTCCCTTTTAAATGGTGCCACATTTGTAAGGAACATGCATTTGTGGGATGAGCAGCAGAGCTGAGTATATGGGTTGCGCCCATGAAAAATTTGCCAAATCTTCTCTGCCAATGCCAAACAGCTTATTCTGCTGTTGCTATTGACTCTTGTTTTGGGCTGCCTGATTGGCACCTGATTGGCAGCATCTGTGAGCATGGGCCCTGCTACAGTGGTCAGTAGGTGTCTGCTCCAAGAATCGGCATGCCACGTTTGACTGATCTGGATAGGGCCCGTGCGATAGGGCAACTTCAAGCTGGTGACATTGCTCGCCCCCACAGAGCAGGGTTTCTCAGAGACTACCTCCAGAATTTGGGAGTGGAGAGCATGGAATGGCCTGCCAGCAGTCCTGACCTCAACCCCATTGAACACTTGTGGGATCAGCTTGGGCATGCTGTTCGTGCCAGAGTGACCAACACAACCACGTTGGCTGACTTGCAACAAATGCTGGTTGAAGAATGGGATGCCATCCCACAACAGTGTGTGACCAGGCTGGTGACCAGCATGAGGAGGAGGTGCCAGGCTGTTGTGGCTGTGTATGGTTCTTCCACACGCTACTGAGGCTCCTGTTTATTAAATGAATAAATTGTTAAATTGCCAATATGTCTTGTTTCTTCAGACTTCAATCATCCAATCCACCAAACAACACCGAACAAGAGTCAATGGCAGAATAAGCTGTTTGGCATTGGCAGAGAAGATTTGGCAGATTTTTCATGGGCGCAACCCACATACTCAGCTCTGCTGCTCATCCCAGAAATCCATGTTCCTTACAAATGTGGCACCATTTAAAAGGGAAATAAACAGGCTTTCCAACGGTATAAGATTTATTGCCAAGAAGCATTGTTACAACAAAGAAATAATCTACCAAACACAAATTTCCTTACTTTTTGTGCTATGTTTATATGTACACATGTGTAGGAAGGAACTGCAGATGCTGGTTTACACCGAAGATAGACTCAAAATGCTGGAGTAACTCAGCGGGACAGGCAGCATCTCTGTGAGAATGAACGGGTGATGGACATTTCGGGTCGAGACCCATCTTCAGGCTCCTGAAGAAGGGTCGAGAACCTGATACTTCTGTCACCCATTCCTTCTCTCCAGAGATGCTGCCTGCCCCGCTGAGTTGCGTCCTTTTATATATGTACACACAGTTGGCGTGGGATGAGATTAGAAGTTTAGAAGCAGTACGTGATAACTTTTTTAGTTTACTTACATCCAGATCAGTTTGTGCTTAACTAAAGTGTATACTTACTGGTTTCCCAGAGTTGTCATTGAAATAAAGATTGGTGCCTCCAACCGAAATAACAAGGGACTTCATGCAAATAATTCCACTGTCATAACAATCCTCATTTTGTGCAGTTATAAGAACATTCAGACTGGAGGTGCTCTGGAAAACAGATAGAAAAATTTGTTAAATTCTTCATGATTACACGTTTTCTTTCATTACATTACAGGATATGTACATACTTTTTAAAATCTGATCTTATCACTTATCCTGGCGATGTCACTCCATCGTTGATTACTGTCAGAGCTCCTTTAAACCATATTTCAGAAATACCGCTTTTTGTCAAACAAGCAGTTATTCAAAGCAAGAGGTTCTGCCTTGAAACTTGGATGTTTTGACTGACTAATCAATATGAAATAGTCACACATGCAGTAAGATACAAAAAAAAACATGGAAATTTAGATCCATGGATCTATTTAATTCCAGCACAATGTAACTGAAAATGGTTCATTTCTAACATGGAATGGAATTGTAATTATCTTAGTTTAGTTTGTTTTAGTTTAGAGATACAGCGCGGAAACAGGCCATTTGGCCCACCGGGTCCGCGCTGACCAGCGATCCTCACGCATTAACACTATCTTACACACACTAGGGACTTTCTTTTAACATTTACCAAGCCAATTAACCTACAAACCTGTACGTCTTTGGAGTGTGGGAGGAAACCGAAGATCTCGGAGGAAACCCACGCAGGTCACGGGGAGAACGTACAAACTCCGTACAGACAGCGCCCGTAATCGGGATCGAACCCGGGTCTCCGGCGCTGCATTCACTGTAAAGCAACAACTCTACCGCTGCGCCACCATGACCGCCCAAAATTCCTGGAATGAGCCATTCCAGAAATGGGCTGAAATGAGCTATTCCAGATATGTAACCAGGTACTTCCCATTGCCGTGATCTCCTGCACACTTTATGTGAACTCCACTTCAGTCCCACAAAGGCTGACAGCATTGCCTCTGCAACACCTCTATATCTCCTGGTCTTGCTGTTCTGAGGAGTACCCACCATAAGGGCACTCCCTAGAATGACTGTATTTACATAATGTGATTTCCAAGTCCACCAGTTAAAGGAATAGAATTAGGCCATTTGGCCCATCGAGTCCACTCTGCCATTCAATCATGGCTGATCTCTGCCTCCTAATCCCATTTTCCTGCCTTCTCCCCATAACCCTTGACACCCATTCTCATCAAGAAATTGTCTATCTCTGCCTTAAAAATATCCACTAACTTGGCCTCCACAGCCCTCTGTGGCAATGAGTTCCACAGACTAACTACCCTCTGACTAAAGAAGTTCCTCCTCACCTCCTTTCTAAAAGAGCGCCCTTTAATTCTGCTATGATCTCTGGTCCTAGACTCTCCCACCAGTGGAAACATCCTTTCCGCATCCACTCTACCTATGCCTTTCATTATTCTGTAAGTTTAAAGAGAGGCTCTTCCAGCAGATCCCAACCCAGCACTAGGAAGCTGCCCCAGATAGATTCCATTTAACTTCCGGTCTTCTTGGGTGGCTCCAGCAACACCACCTTCCCCTCTGCACAACCTTCCCAAAGTTTGTGCCCCCAGTTTTCTGACGCATGCTTCAATTTCTGGCTGCACCATGAGGAAACCCAATCTCAAGTCATCAGTGTCACTCAGGACCCTGTTCTCCATACCCTAAACAGTGATAAGCACTGTCCCATTCACTGGGTCCTCTCTCCCCCCCTCCCCCCCCCCCCCCCCCCCCCTCCCCCGGGACAAAGTTTAAAGAAAATGTGTGTGGCAAGTCTTTTTTACACGGAGGGTGGCGGATGTTTGAAAAGCACTGCCTAGTGGTTGAGAGAGATATGACAGTGGCATTTAAGAGACTTTTGGAGAGGCACGTAGATATGCAGAGTGATATGGATTATGTGAAGGCAGATAAGTGTTGGTCTTGGCATCATGTTTTGCACAGATGTCGTGGGCCGAGAGGCATGTTCTTGCATGTAATTGGTCTATGCCCTATGTTCTCTAAAATCATAGCTGATGTGTGAACAATTTTGCTCTCTTCCTTAATAGTAATAAAGAAACATTTTCTGACTGTCAAGTCGACCCGAATGTTATGGTTAAAGCTGAAAAAGATGCAGATCCAGTGAAAGAAATACAAGAACTTTAACAAAGAAAAAGACACCAATTAGAAACCTCCACTATGTGTTTAGCGCTGGGAAACAGAAAGCATAAAATTACTGAAACAAGTTGCCCTTTGTTGTCTTTTCTTAACTTTGACCTGTTTATCCTTTGGATTTGACATTTCGTGGGGTTACGTTACTGCAATCCCGTTCTAATTAAAAATGCCTCTGATTTAACCAAGATTAAAGCTTTGGAAATGTGCAGGTATCTGTTTCTGAAGGATATGCTAGATTGCTGTAAGGTAGAAATGTCTTCTGGTTTTCATTCCCCTTTCCTCATAATTTATATTTCAAAATGATAGGTGTTATGGAAATTCGACAATGCTTCCAAATGGTCATTAACGTTCAAATCAAGCAGCTAATTGAGACATTGTAAGAGCATAATGAGTATTGCTGTTTGCTCTATGACAAAGTGCCACCCTTGTGTCTCATTCACATTCACACCCAGGTTATCGGAGTGTGAAGGACAAAATCTCGGTACAGTCAAACAGCTGAGCGAGAATAGAAATATGAGGTGATTGTGTGTGACCCATTTTCATTCAAGTCCTACATAAAGGCAGTAAACAGTCCTTGCAGGGAATTGAAAGCATGATACCTACCTACCTGCTTGTGGTCCAAGGAGTTTGAGGTGGGATAGTAGTAACAAAAAAGATTAAGTACATTGACATAGATACAAAATGCTGGAGTAACTCAACGGGTGGTAACTCAGCTGGAGTCACTCGGCATTCTGCCTATCCCGCTGAGTTAATCCAGCATTTTGTGTCTACCTTCGATTTCAACCAGCATCTGCAGTTCTTTCCTACGCACAAGTACATTGACATGCCCTTCGGGGTTTTTTGTATATATTGTATGATGCCCGAATTCACTAGTTAACTGTCCTTAATCTGCCAATGCCAAGAGTCTCCCAGGATCATAACAGGTGGAGCATCAGGAATCTTCGCAGATAAGTAAGATGGATTTGTCACTGACCATTTCCCAGGGCCTTGAAAAATGTTCTGCCTGCCCCATTCAGTAATCTGCCAGTGATCTGCTCCATCAACACAGGTCAATGGTTGGAGTCGGTAGCAAGGCTCTTTTACGTTGTACTCCTGTGGAGCTATGTTGCACACTTAAAAAGTACATTGCCAGCAAATTGGATGCACATTTACATCGCATATTCTATTATTTTCATTGATGCACAATTTCCATCTACTGATTTCAATCTATTTGAACAGGCATAACACCTGCAATTTTACAAACCTGTGCCAATCAAATATTTTGATTTACCAGCTTCATGGAGTTATACCAATGTCCTTGTATTATGACATAAATTACTGCAAAACGTGAGCAACTTTAACTGTTCTTGGTGGAGATTTGTAATCATCTGCATTTTTGCCTGCAAATAACATTAAAATTACCTTTAGTGTAGTGCACTGCTACGATAGAACTGATGAGTAGTATAATAGTCATTTTTGTGGCAGATTTATTTACTTTATTCATACTTCTATCAAGGACTTTCTGCTGAAAAATGATAAATGCAATTTACACCCATGTATGTGTGGATCTACCTGTGCTGTCCACCAGAACTTTGTTGGAGTTCAGTTGCTTTCAGATATTACAGGTCTCTGATGCAAACGTAGCTTGCTCACCAAATGTGCACTAAACTTTTCGACAGATTTTTAAAAATAGTTTTCTGGATTTCATCAACATCACCTTTTTTCTTTGTTTATCTTTACCCAGACTGACTGCTTTTGTATTATCAGCCTATTTGAATGGATATTTAGGGGCAACTATAAAAATTGACACTTCCACTCATTGTAGCTCCTAAACATTTTATTCATGAACTGTGATCAAGCTACATTGAGTAAAATCGGTCCAACATTGAGCATTCTCTATTCCAACTCTTCCTCATTCATAACATTCACACCATTAAATTCAATGAGAAATATGTTGACTGTAAATCCATGTTTGTAGTAATTTGGACAGAACAACTGTTCTCCCTGGATGTCCATGCAGGTATAGTTTGAATAAAAAGTCTCTGCATTGTGATTAGTTTCAGGCGATCTTGGCTGACTTTTAATTCCAAACAAACTAGGGAATGCACCAAATAATGAAGGGCTTGGATAGAGTAGATGTGGAGAGGATGTTTCCACTAGTGGGAGAGTCTTGGTCTAGAGGTCATAGCCTCGTAATTAAAGGCCGTTCCTTTTGGAAGAAGACAAGGAGGATTTTTTTTAGTCAGGAGGTGGAAAATCTGTGGAATTCATTGCCACAGAAGGCTGTGGAAGCCATCAATTGATATTTTTTAAGGCAGAGATAGATAGATTCTTGATTAGTATGGGTGTCAAAGGTTATGGGGAGAAGGCAGGAGAATGGGGTTAGGAGGGAGAGATACATCAGCCATGATTGAATGGCGGAGTAGAATTGATGGGCCGAATGGCCTAATTCTGCTCCCATCACTTATGACCTTATGAATGTAACACAAAGTGTTAAAATGTTTAGTTTAGTTTACTATTGTCATGTATACCAAGGAACAGTGAAAAGCTTTTCTTTTCATCGTGGTTCTTCAAATAATCATTGATTTTGAAATAACTGATTGAAATGTCCTTAATGCTATGGTTCTGAATGATCTTTGCTGTCTCTAGAATATTCCAGCAGCTGAAATGGCTCGGTGATATTTGGCTTAAAGACCACTTAGCATGACTACATTGCATGCATGGCTAAAAACAAAGCACTCTTTCAGTAAAAATTAATGAATGCAATGGAGTTTCATTAATGGCTGCAGAAATTATGGAATAGTGTACAATTGTCTGAGCTCAGAAGTTCCTCTCAGCTTTCCTTGATAATAATATCAACTTACTCGTAAACTAAATTAATAGAATGTACAACTGAAAAAAATAGCCTCATCACTATATTGCTAAATAAACTAGAAAACTTGCAATTCTTTATTCTGGTTGAAATTTCCTCAACTTTAGCAGTACCCCTCTAACCTATTTTTCTAATGTTCTAACTTATTTTATGTTAAATCATTCACAAAAACAAATACTTTGAATTGCTGAACGAGAAGTTAATGACAAATTCAACGACAGACATGATTGCACAATTAAATTTAGTCTGCCGTACTGTTGAAAGACGAATTTCAACTTTAATTCCAGTTTATTTCTATTAATTCAAAATAAATGACAGAGGTACGGCATAATTTTATTAAAGTTTCATGGCTAATTTAATCTCAAGTGAACTAAACCAGACCAAGCGCAGGCTCGGCGATCGCTTCGCTGAACACCTGCGCTCGGTCCGCATTAACGCAACTGATCTCCCGGTGGCCCAGCACTTTAACTCCCCCTCCCATTCCCAGTCTGACCTCTCTGTCATGGGCCTCCTCCAGTGCCATAGTGAGGCCCGCCGGAAATTGGAGGAGCAGCACCTCATATTTCGCCTGGGCAGTTTGCGGCCCGGTGGTATGAACGTCGACTTCTCCAACTTCAGATAGCTCCTCTGTCCCTCCCTTCCCCTCCTCCTTCCCAGATCTCCCTCTATCTTCCTGTCTCCACCTATATCCTTCCTTTGTCCCACCCCCGACATCAGTCTGAAGAAGGGTCTCGACCCGAAACGTCACCCATTCCTTCTCTCGCGAGATGCTGCCTGACCTGCTGAGTTACTCCAGCATTTTGTGAATAAAAAGATTATTCGCAATATGAATATTCTCACTTATGACCTAAGAGAAATGTAAGGCTTCAGGATATTTCAGAAGAATTAAAAACATCACCATTTAATTAAGAGATCTGCTGTGGCACAATACCACGAATAAATATTGCCCGTCAATTCTATCCACTATCCCATGAATAAATAAGTTAATTAAAAGAGGTTTAAGTAACTCCACCAATAGAAGCTGCCTCCCAGTGCCCCAGCTAATGCTCTGTACACCTGCAGTCAAACTGTATATGGTTACAGTTGCAGCCAGTTATAGTCATGTGGCACGGAAACAGGCCCTTCAGCCCACCAGGTTCCTGCTGTTCATCAAGTAGTTTAGTTTAGTTTGGTTTAGAGATTATAGAAACAGGGCCTTTGGCCCACCGAGTCCACACCAACCAGTGATCCCCACACATTAACACTATCCTATACACACACACTAGGGACAATTTACATTTATGCCAAGCTGTTTGACCTATAAACCTGTCCGTCTTTGGAGTGTGGAAGGAAGACAAAAGTCTCAGAGAAAACTCATGCGGTCAAGGGGAGAACGTACAAACTCCATACAGACAGCACCCGTAGTCGGGATCGAACCCAGGTCTCCGGCGCTGCAAGCGCTATAAGTCAGCAACTCTACCACTGCGCCACCGTGCTGCCAAGTACCTATCTATACTAATCCCATCTACTAGCATTTGGTCTCCGGATTTCCATCCTTTGATAATTTAAGTGCTCATTCAGCTTCTTTCTAAATGGTGTTCGAGTACCTACCTCCAACTCCTTCTAAGGAGACTACAATCACTCTCTTGGTTTGAAAGAACTCTTCCTCTAGCCCCCTTGCTCCTCATTTTAAAATCATGTCCCCTGGTTTTAGAGGATATACGGGGAATTTCACACTTTCTAACAAGATGGAGACCAACCCAGGCGACTATATGTGTGCTACCCACAGAGGCAGATCTACAAACTCATATTACAATCGATCCACACTCTTGAATCTCTATTCCTACAGCAACATTTCTCCCTTATCATGTATCGAAACACTGTAAATGGACCAATTGTCATCATGTATCGTCTTTCTGCGGACTGGTTAGCACGCAACAAAAGCTTTTCACTGTACCTCAGTACACGTGACAATGAACTAAACTGATCTCTGCTCTCCATAATTTTGTATCCCTCTATCAGGTCCTCCCTCAGCCTCCTCTGTTCCAAGGAAAACCAACTCAGCATTCCCAATCCCTCCTTCCAGCCGAAACATTCCACCCCAAAAACATCCTGATGAATTTCTTCTGCATTTACATTATTCCAGTAGTGTGGTGAACAGAACTTGACACAGTATTCCAACTCTAGCCCAAACAAAGTTTTATAAATAGGTACCATGATCTTATATTTTATACCCTGACTAATGAAAGCAAGCAACCCGTATCCTTCTTCATGACCTTCTCTACCTGTTCTGTCACCTATAGGGATTTATGGACTTACACACCGATTCCTAGTTCCTTCTGATTCATGGTGTACGTCTTAGACACCCCAAAATGGACGGCTTCGCATTTATTAGAATTAAACTGTATTCATCATTGTTCCTCCTAATTTATCTGCTGAATTATATTTTTTTGTAATTTATAACTCCTCATCATCAACATAATAAAATTGTTGTTGTCTATCGACTCATTAATCATATCTCTTACATTTATATCAAAATCATTAGTGTTTATGACAAACAGCAAATGATGGAATAGACTCGATGGGCCGAATGGCCTAATTTGGCTCTTGTGACTTATGAAATGTAGCTTCACCAATTTCTTCTACAACTGTAATATAACATCCCTACTTTTATACAATACTCTGACTGATGAAGGCCACAAGTACCAAAAGCCTCCTTGACCACCCTGTCTACCTGTGACGCCACTTTCAAGGAACTATATATTTGCACTCTTCTGCTCTGCAGCATTCCCCAGAGCTCTCCCATTCACTGTGAAGGGCCTGCCCTGGTTTGACTAAAAAGCAATACCTTGTACTCATCAGTATTAAACTGCATTAACCATTCCTCAGCCCACCTGATCAAGATCCTGCTGCAATTTTTCATGACCATCTTCGATGCCAACCACTTTTGTGTCAGCTGCAAACTTATTCATCGTGCCTTGTACATTCCCATCCAAATCGTTGATGTAAACCACAAACAACAAAGGGCCCAGCACCACTTTAAGGCACACCACTAGTCACAGGCCTCCTGTCCGACAAACAACTTTCCACCATCACCCTCTGCTTCCTTCCATGAAGCCAATTCTCCATCCAGTTGGTTGGCTCTCCCTAGATCCCATGCAAGTTAAACCATGTAGACTACATCAACCTCATTGCTTTCATCAATATATCTTGTTACTTTCTAAAAGAAACTCAATCAAATTAGTCCAATGGGATCTTCTACCAATTAAACCATATTTAATATTCCTAAATAATCCTGCCTTTCCCTATATTGATTAAACCTGTCCCTCAGAATGTTTTCCAATGACATTTTGATCATTGATGTTGGACTAATACACCTTTACCCCTTTACTGCCATGCCTGTCTCCTTTCTTGAATCTATTCAAGAAAGTACCACATTTCTAGTCATCTGGTACCTCACCTGCTGTTGAGATTCTCTATCAGGGCCCCAGTAATCTCCCTTACCTTACACAGCATGCTGGGACACATCCGACTTTGTGCTGATGAATACATCTAATACACACTCCTTTTTTTTTATGCTACCATACTGCCATGTATCCTCAATCGCTTGTTGAAATCCACAACTGCAATGTTTTTGGTCTTAGTGAGCCTGAGCCACTTCCTCACTCACTGATGGCCACTTTAGTCCCGAATGGGTAATTGAGCCACACCTTTATGCCGATGTTCTTTAGATTAAAGAACCACTGATTCACATAAAACCTTAAAATGCTGGATTGTAACAACATCATATTGTAATCTGCTGCTGAAATTCATCTATTAGTCAATGGAATGAAATTTAAGAGGCAGAGTAGGAAGGGTTATCTCTATCAACATTAATCTGACATGTTTGTCCTGTGGCAAATGTTACCAGATTGCTCTGTAGTTCTTTGGTTGTTTCGCCAAGCTTATCTACCACTCTGCGATGTTAACTTTGACCCGTCTGTGCTGTTTCTCTGATTCAGGTTATTTCTGTGCATTAGAAGTGGAAGTGATCATCCTTGGCCGGACACTACTGCCTTTGCTTTCTTTTGTGTTCACACATCTAGCAGAGTGTAGTGACAGATGTAGCGGCATCAGCCAGCCTGCAGACCCTGGACTAACACCGATCAGCCAAAACATTATGACCACTGACAGGCCAAGTGAATAACATTGATTATCTTGTTACAAGGGCACCTGTCAAGGGGTGGGATATATTAGGCAGCAGGTGAACAGTCAGTTCTTGAAGTTGATGTGTTGGATGCAGGAGAAATGGGCAGGAGTAAAGACCTGAGCGACTTTGGCAAGGGCCGAATTGTTATGGCCAGACGACTGGGTCAGAGCATCTCAGAAATGGCAAGGCTTGTGGGGTGCTCCCGGTCAGCCGTGGTGAGTACCTACCGACAGTGGTCCGAGGAGGGACAAACCAGCAACAGGGTGTTGGGCGCCCAAGGCTCATCGATGCGCGAGGGCAACAAAGGCTATTTTGTCTGGTCCAAACCGACAGAATGTCTACTGTGGCACAAGTCACAGAAAATGTTAATGGTGGTCACGGGAGGAATGTGTCACAATACACAGTGCATCGCACCCTGCTGCGTATGGGGCTGCACACGGAGGACCAACAGCATATTAGGCAGGTGGTCATAATGTTTTGGCTGATCGGTGTACAGCAGGTTTGCATGTCCATACTTACTCCCATTGGAACGGCTGATGCCATGGCTCCAAACACATCACCAGGACAATATGCTCATTGAAGCAAGCAGCCACATTCTTCTATTATCCATATATCCCAAATCCTCTTTAAAAATCCCATGTCTTTGGATTAATTATTCTTTTATATCTGACTTCATTCACTTTGTTTACAATTATTACTTTGGTCTCTTCAACCAACCTTTTTATTAATTTTTTGAACATTTCTGTAATCGCCCTGTTAATCTTATCGTCCTCTATTTAGTTCACTTGGTACTGTCTTGTGATTCTGTTCAGAATTACTGTGGTTAGTCTGCACTCATGCTTTCAACATACTTTGCTTTCAAGCATCCATCTTCAATGTGGATTTTGAGTACAAGCTCATCATTTGAGTTGACCAACTCTTCTTCCTTGAGAGCAATATGATTTTCACAATTCAAAGCAGCAATTGTTAAGAACTTCCCTAAAATCTTATATTTTTCCATCAAATTGCTGTTCCTTTTTCCATAAAATGTGTTTAATCTACTATATGAAACATGATTGGAAAATAAATATAAAACTCATGTTTATCTTAAGAGAGAAGATCTTGTTCAACTTAATTGGCGGTGTTGCACTTGATATATAAAGCGTGGATAGATATTTTAAGGTAAAGAATTTTGGGACTTTTGAAGTTATTGGAATAAAGTGCAAACATAAATCCAATAAAATATTCCTATGATCAAACCAAAATTCCAGAAATCTAGAGAATATACTTAAATCCTATTTATCACACTCTTTCATTTAGCTTTTGATACTTTCTTGGCAAAGCTGCAAATCAGACATTGTAATTTACCTCTTTAATTCAGATTTGCATCAGAATCTAGCAATGAAAATAAATATTGTTTCACTGGTGGCTTATGAGAATACTAAAATCTGTATTTAACTGATCTAATGGACTCGGAGAAAGTGGACCTTAAAATAATCAGTTGATAAACATTTGCCATCACAACAATCTCTCTCAACTTCATACTCTCAATGCAGAAAACATTTAATATTGCCATTTTTCTCCTGTAGATTAAAATTCTTCCACCAGTAATCTCCATTCCACCATCTTCTCTGGGGCCAAAGCATTTTCTCCGATGGACAATATCATTTAGAATGTAGACACAAAATGCTGAAGTAACTCAGCGGGTCAGGCAGCATCTCAGGAGAGAAGGAATGGGTGACGTTTCGGGTCGAGACCCTTCTTCAGACTGATGTCAGGGGAGGGGGCAGGACAAAGATAGGATGTAGTCGGAGACAGGAAGACTAGTAGGAGAACCGGGAAGGGGGAGGGGATAGAGAGGGGAAGCAGGGACTATCTGAAGTGGCAGAAGTCAATATTCATACCGCTGGGGTGTAAACTGCCCAAGCGAAATATGAGGTGCTGTTCCTCCAATTTGCTCTGGGCCTCACTCTGACAATGGAGGAGGCCCAGGACAGAAAGGTCACATTGGGAATGGGAGGGGGAGTTGAAGTGCTGAGCCACCGGGAGATCGGGTTGGTTGAGACGGACTGAGCGGAGGTGTTCAGCGAAACAATCGCCGAGCCTACGCTTGGTCTCGCCGATGTAGAGAAGTTGACATCTGGAACAGCAGATACAACAGATGAGGTTGGAGGAGGTGCAGGTGAACCTCTGCCTTACCTGGAAAGACTGTTTGGGTCCTTGGATGGAGTCAAGGGGCGAGGTAAAGAGACAGGTGTTGTATCTCCTGCGGTTGCTGGGGAAAGTACCTGGGGAGGGGTTGGTATGGGTGGGAAGCGACAAGTGGACTAGGGAGTTTCGGAGGGAACCGTCTCTGCGGAAAGCAGAAAAGGGTGGAGATGGGAACGGCCAAATGGCCTCCTCCTGCACCTATTTTCTGTTTCTATGTGGCCATTGTGGGATCCTGCTGGAGGTGACGGAAATGTTGGAGGATAATTTGTTGGATACGCTGGCTGATGGGGTAGAAGGTGAGGACTGGGGGGATTCTGTCCTTGTTACGAATGGGGGGAGGGGGAACAAGAGCGGAGCTGCGGGATATAGAGGAGACCCTAGTGAGAGCCTCATCTATAATGGAAGAGGGGAACCCCCATTTCCTAAAGAATGAGAACATCTCCGATGTCCTAGTGTGGAACACCTCATCCAGTGCGCACATGTGGCGTAGACGGAGGATTTGGGAGTAGGGGATAGAGTTTTTACAGGAAACAGGGGATTGGGTTATATCAGAAGCTCCTTACCTTCACCAAGTAAACTTGGCAGTCACTGACATAATCATACTCAAGTCCATCAAAGCTATGATAATGCCGATCACTGTAGATGGTGCACACAGCAGGACATGGATGGTATGTGCAGTTAAAAGCTCCTCGTTGACATATACTAAGGAAGGAAAGTATCATTAAAGTCCGACAAAACTGCACCATTTTACTCAAATTAACGGAAGAACTATAATAATTAATAGCACGAGTAAATATTGAATGCCAAACAATCTGCTGAAGGAACTTAATGGGTTGAAGAACATTTGTGGATGGAAAGGATTAGGTCAAACGGTGCATCAGGATGGAGAGTGGAAAGGGAAGATCTCTTCATTATCATTTCAATAGATTCAGAGCCATGCAGGCACCAGAACAAACCATCAATAATTAGACAAAATGTGCAAGAAGGGACTGTAGTTGCTGGTTTAAACCAAAGATAGAGAGCATCCTGTCCGGCAACATTACAGTCTGGTTTGGGAACAGCTCTGCCCAGGACAGGATGGCCCTGCAGAGAGTAGTGCGTTCGGCAGAACGCACCATGGGAACTACACTCGTCCCCCTGCAGGACCTATACATCAGGAGGTGCAGATCCAGAGCAAGCAAGATCATGAGGGACCCCTGCCACCCCAGTAACGGACTGTTCCAGATGCTACGGTCAGGCAAACGCCTCCGCTGTCACGCTGTGAAAACGGAGAGGATGAGACGGAGCTTCTTCCCACAGGCCATCAGGACTGTCAACTTTGATAACCCCAGAGACTAAATTTTTGTCGACACTTTTGGTGCTATGTTTAGTAACTTATTAACTTTATTTATTGTAACTGTAATTATTTTTGTGCACAACCCGCAGGCATTGCCACTTTCATTTCACTGCACATCGAGTATGTGTATGTGACAAATAAATTTGACTTGACTTGAAATAAATTTGACTTGAAAATGTTGGAGTAACTCTGAGACAGGCAGCATCTCTGGAGAGAAAGAATGGGTGGCATCACCCATTCCTTCTCTCCAGAGATGCTGCCTGTCTCACTGGGTTACCCCAGCATTTTGTGTCGATCACCACTAATTAGACTGGCCAATGGAGCATCAATAAAATTTGCAAGGGAAATAAAGTCTCATAATTACACAACCTGTGAAATAAGAAGTGGACAGATCCCTGTTTCAGATTTCAAGAGTCTGCAGGCGTGTGAGGTGTCTTGGACGTAGGTGGGGAGGGATTTAACCGAGCGTGTGAGGTGTTATATAACAGATTTGTACCTACCAAGTGGAACAAAGTGTAGAAACCATTTCTCCAGGCAAATATTCCTGTCCTTTCCAACTGCATGGACAACTTTCAGGCAGAAAGCAGTCTCCACCGTGTTTGATCAAACTGGAGCACAATGGAACAAAAGCAAAAGTCAAAACTTTTAATTCTATGCATGTCCTAAAAAGTTGAGAAGATCAAATAATATTATTTTAAGAAACTGTAAATAGAAAACCGCACAAGTAAAAAATTGACATTTGAGAAGGATAATCATAAAGGAAAAGGAAATAATGGATGCGATCACTGCAGTGGTGATATATGATTTTGGCTCTGAAACTCAAAGTGTAGAATCACTTTGGGTGGAGATAAGAATGACCAAGGATGCAGGGTCAGCACAATGGTGTACCTGCTAGAGTTGCTGCCTCACAGCATCTGAGACCCATATTTGACCGTGACTTAGGGTGATGGCTGTGTGGAGTTTGAACATTCTCTCTGTGACATGTGGTTTCCTTCAAGTGCTCCTGGTTCATCCCACACTCCAAAAAAGTACAGGTTTGTAGGTTAATTGTCTTTGGTAAAATTGTAAATTGTTCCTCGTGTAGGATAGTGCTAGTGTATGGTGTGATCGCTGGTCGGAGCGGACTTGGTGGGCCGAATGGCCTGTTTACGCTCTGTACTGTATCTCTCTAAATTCTAAGCTGTAAAGTGCTCCGGTTTCCTCCCACAACCCATGGATATGTTGGCCGCTGTACATTGAACTACAAGATTCAAGATGTATGGGAGCGAATAAGAAGCTGAGATCAAGATTTGTCAGCCATGACCTGACCAGATTGTAGAGCACACTTGGGGATCAAGTAGACTGTCTCCACTTCTGTTTTTCTGCTCTTCCGTTCTAAAACATTAAGTCCTATAAAACATTAAGTCTGCTCAGCATGTCTCACTTAACTATTATAGTTTTGGTAGAGTCATACAGTGTGGAAACAGGCCTTTTGGCCCAACTTGCCCACACATGTCCCAGCTACACCAGTCACACCTGCCCGCAATTGGTCCATATCCCTCCAGACCTGTCCTATCCATGTACCTGTCTAACTGTTTCTTAAACAATGGGATAGTCCCAGCCTCAACTATCTCCTCTGGCAGCTTGTTCCGTACACTCACCACCCTTTGTGTGAAAAAGTTACCCCTCAGATTCCTATTAAATCTTTTCCCCTTCACCTCAAACCTATGTCCTCTGTTCCTCGATTCACCTACTCTGGGCAAGTGACTGTGCATTTACCGATCTATTTCTCTCATGATTTTATACACCTCAATAAGATCACCCCTCATCCTCTTGCGTTCCAAGGAATAGAGTCCCAGCCTACTCAACCTCTCCCCATAGCTCAGACCCTCTCGCCCTGGCAACATCCTTATAAATCTTCACTGTATCCTATCCAGCTTGACAACATCTTTTCAATGACATGGTGCCCAGAACTGAACACAATACTCTAAATGCGGCCTCACCAACATTTTAGGCAACTGCAACATGACATCCCAACTTCTATACTTAGTGTATAAACTCCTTTTATAACATGTAGGCAGGATTAGTGCAAGATTAACACTGAATATTAGCAACAAATGGAAGGAAGACCAATGAATTGTTTTTTGCACGTCTGTCCAATTACTGTGCAATGCAGAATCTTGTTTTAGATTATTGTTAAGTGATGTCATTATCTGGATATGGAATTCTTCTATCTTTCAGACTTCTGGACTGTGCAGACATGTACAACCCAATTGAATTCCATTCAAGCTTTCAAACTATTTTCATGGTCCTTTTTACTGCTAATATTAGTTTCCATACTGTATATCAATTTATGACTCTAGCAGGGTGTTGTCATATTTTAATACCATTGTAATACAATTTTCATTAACCCACAGAAGATGCTTAATATTAAACGTATTATGTTCTTCTACAGTTTATTAAATTTATTTTTATTTATGTTGAATATTGTGGGAACGTATTTAACTATGTTATTTAAAACATATCAATACAATATAACGACTGCACCATCTCACTGGTTCACAATAACCAGACTGAAATGTTCAGCTTGTTTCTTCACAGCACCTATATTGTAAATGCCTTACAACAACTTGCATATATATGAAGGCTTTAACAGCAAAGCAATGCCCCACAGCACTCCACAGTGCTATTACTGATGAAAGGTCTTGAGCTGGTGGAAAGGTTCTTTAATGGAAAAGTGTCTTTAATGGAAATCTTAGAGGGAAGCAGGTGGAGGTGGGTGGAGAAGGGGATTTATTGATGGTTGAAAGAAAATTTCAGACTGGGAATCCAAACTACCAAAATGAGAAATGAGATAGGGATGTAAAGACGACCAAAATCAGAATGATTGCAGCAGCAGTGTGGTGTCTAAGAGGTTACAGAAATGAGAAGGCACAAGGCCAGGAAGAGGTTTCACTTACGAATTTCAGGCTGGATCAGGAGCAGGTGCCAACACAGTATAATTCAGTGGAGCAAAGTGCAGAGTCATGCATTTTGGTAATAAGAATAAAGGCACAGATTATGTTCTAAATGGAGAGAGAATCCAGAAATCAGAGGTGCAAAGGGACTTGGTTGGTGCAGGACTCCCAAATAGATCATTAGCAAGGCTCGTTGCTGGGACCGCAGCTATTTACAATATCCATTAATGACTTGGATGAAGGGATTGAAAGTAACATTAGTAAATTTGCAGATGACGCAAAGCTGGGTGGCAGTATGAACTATGAGGAAGATGCTATGAGGTTGCAGGATGACTTGGACAGGTTGTGTGAGTGGGCGGATGCATGGCAGATGCAGTTTAATGTGGATAAATGTGAGGTTATCCAATTTGGTAGTAAGAATAGGAAGGCCAATTATAATCTGAATGGTGTCAAGTTAGGAAAAGGGGACATACAACGAGATCTGGGTGTCCTAGTGCATCAGTCACTGAAAGGAAGCATGCAGGTACAGCAGGCAGTGAAGAAAGTCAATGGAATGTTGGCCTTCATAATAAGAGGAGTTGAGTATAGAAGCAAAGAGATCCTTCTGCAGTTGTACAGGGCCCTAGTGAGACCGCACCTGGAGTACTGTGTGCAGTTTTGGTCTCCAAATTTGAGGAAGGATATTCTTGCTATTGAGGGCATGCAGCGTAGGTTCACTAGGTTAATTCCTGGAATGGCAGGACTGTCGTATGTTGAAAGACTGGAGCGACTAGGCTTGTATACACTGGAATTTAGAAGGATGAGTGGAATCTTATTGAAACATATAAGATTATTAAGGGATTGGACACGTTAGAGGCAGGAAACATGTTCTCAATGTTGGGGGTGTCCAGAACCAGGGACCACAGTTTAAGAATAAGGGGTAGGCCATTTAGAACGGAGATGAGGAAAAACTTTTTCAGTCAGAGAGTTGTAAATGTGTGGAATTCTCTGCCTCAGAAGGCAGTGGAAGCAAATTCTCTGGATGCTTTCAAGAGAGAACTAGATAGAGTTCTTAAAGATAGCGGAGTCAGGGGGTATGGGGAGAAGGCAGGAACGGGGTACTGATTGTGAATGATCAGCCATGATCACATTGAATGGCGGTACTGGCTCAAAGGGCCGAATGGCCTGCGCCTGCGCCTGCACCTATTGTCTATTGAATCAGTGGTAAGGAAGGCAAACTCAATGTCAGCATTTATATCAAGAGGACAGGAATACAAAAACAGAGATGTAATGCTGAGGCTCTATAAGGCGCTGGTCAGGCCGCATTTGGAGTACTGTGAGCAAATTTGGGCCCCATATCTGAGGAAGGATGTGCTGGCTCTGGAGAGGGTCCAGAGGAGGTTTACAAGAATTATTCCAGGAATGAGTGGGTTAGCATATGATGAGTGTTTGACAGCACTGGGCCTCTGCTCACTGAAGGTTGAGGGGGGACCTCATTGAAAATTACAGAATAATGAAAGGCATAGATAGAGTGGATGTGGAAAGGATGTTTCCACTGGTGGGAGAGTCTAGGACCAGAGATCATAGCCTCAGAATTAAAGGGCGCTCTTTTAGAAAGTAGGCGAGGAGGAAGTTTTTTAGTCAGAGGGTAGTTAGTCTGTGGAACTCATTGCCACAGAGGGCTGTGGAGGCCAAGTCAGTGGATATTTTTAAGGCAGAGATAGCCAAATTCATGATTAGAATGGGTGTCAAGGGTTATGGGGAGAAGGCAGGAAAATGGGATTAGGAGGCAGAGATCAGCCGTGATTGAATGGCAGAGTGGACTCAATGGGCCGAATGGCCCAATTCTATTCCTATAACTTGTGAACTTGTGAATACAGTTCGGCAAGGATATGTAGGTGGGGTAGAATTTGACCCATAGTGGATGAAGGATGAGGGGTTAGCGACAAGAGAATTGAAATGATCACATCCAGATATAACAATGGATGATTGTTTCAATGATGCAGGGGCTGAGGTATAATAGAAGCAGAGATTATTGTGGAGGTGGAAGGATTGTGTAAAGAGGGTAAGTAGCAGAATTCTGGATAGAAGACAGCATCTAGTTTTAAAAAAGCATGGTCATTATAAATCACCAGCTGTGGAGTCAGGTAGAATCAACGCCAAAGTTCCAGAGTTTGCAGTGGGAACCAAGGTGGTGTTTAACTGGAGGAACTCGGAGCACCAGTCTGAAGCTGGGAACAATACCTAGGGACAATATGGCCATAAACTGCAATCTCTCCTGTGAAGAAGTTCCACCTGGTCTCAACGGTTTGCTCAGCAAGCTATTGCCACAAAGAAAAGAGTTTCATCGAGGATCTTCACCACCTGTTCCTAAGCACAACATCCCAGTGCTCCGGATAGAGACAATCCAGTGTTCTATGATGAGTGAACATTAATAAAGTAACCGATTGTGAAAATCTAGCGTCTTTAATGACTTTATGTCACCATAAAGTTTTAATGCCGAACAGAGGATTCATGAGGTGCAGTCATTGTTGGAGTGCAGGAAAAGCAACAGGCAGTTTGCACACGGCAAACTCCCACAAGTTGCAAAATGACAATGATCAATTAATTTACCTGAATTTAATTGAATGAGGGATGTGCATTGATCATGAGAGCGGTAATAACTTCCATGCTCTCACAGAATCATTAGTACAGGATGGATGGGATGGATGAACAAACCAGGCCTCAGTTTAAAACCTCATCCCAAGTACCTCTGAGAGTCTAGATATCTCACAGTACGGTTGTAGGATGTCAAGCCAAAGTTCCGTGCACAAACCTTTCGACTGGAACTCAAACCCACAAGTTTCTGCCCCCGGGGCAGGAGAACTGGCAGACGTCCCATTATGATGCTATTCCAATTATTGATGTCTGAAAATAATGATAAGCTTTCAGATTTATGACTGTGCTTTGGCATTTCAATGCACTTACCCAGGGGAACAAACACATCCTGAAATGCAGGGTGTCATGGGTGAACAGGTAACATTCATCATCAGGTTTTCACAAGTGACCTCACACGCTGCCCCTGTCCAAGGCAGGCCAGGCTGGGGATCTCGACAGTCAAAATATCTCTTATTGTGCAGACAGTCCCCTGGTTCAGGCTCTGCATAAAACAGAAATCATCTTTGTTTTAACGTTGCTCACAAATCAAATGGATGGTTATGATAACAAATTATTTGTCGAGCTAATCGAAACATTAAGATCAGGGATGCATTTTTTAATTTTATGTTTAGAATTAAATGCAGAAACCATCTTCATCGTATATATCATCAGAGTTGGTGTGAAACAAGTTGAAGATTTGCATGTATTTCCCCTACTTGGATGCGGAATTGATTGCACCCCGATTTGTCAGTTTGTCATTTGACTTGGTCCAAAGCCTAGTCTCTCCCATGGACAAGCCGCACTTAAAAAAGGGATCACGGGGACCTCAAACCAGAACACCCGGTACCACAGTGATAGAGTTCAACTCAGGGCTGCCTGCTTGTTGTTTAGGTTATCTTTCAGTAACTGAAGGCTGCCTTGTCAAAGGATTGTTCCTGCGAACAGCTCATAAACATCCCTGCGCTTAGATAACCATCCAACTCAAGTGCCAGTAACTGAGAAAGAAGACTCATGTACAGGCCTCCTGTCTCACCTTCATAATAGTTCTTCGATTTTACCTCAGCCAAGTCCACTAACTCTGCCCTGTTCCTTTCTATTCTACCTACCCATGCAATGGAGGCTGCATTTTAACTGTGAGTTAGAAGATCTAGTTTCAGGAATATCATATTAGTGATGTGTTTGTTTTTAGTTCTCTAAACCAGTGCTTCTTAAACTCATTCACCCTTGAGTCTTTATCACAAAATTTAATTCACCCTCGACTAAATTTTCTTATGTTTTTTGGTAATTTTCGCCTTATTCTCCCTTGTGTATAAATTTATACACATTAAATCATTCAGCCTTCATGCACCCCTCTAGTTTCATTCACCCTTTGGTAAACTATTCACCAGTTTAAGAAGCACTGCTCTAAACTGTAAACTTAAATGACAAATACATGTAAATATAAGAAAATAACTGCAGATGCTGGTACAAATCGAAGGTATTTATTCACAAAATGCTGGAGTAACTCAGCAGGTCCGGCAGCATCTCAGGAGAGAAGGAATGAGTAACGCTTCGGGTCGAGACCCTTCCTCAGACATGTAAACATCTACAAATCAGGATATATTTGTCTGAAGAACAAAGTCTGAAGAAGGGTCTCGACCCGAAACATCACCCAGTCCTTCTCTCCAGAGATGTTGCCTGTTCTGCTGAGTTACTCCAGCATTTTGTGTCTTTCTTTGGTGTAAACCAGCATCTTCAGTTCCTTTCAACATATATTTGTCCAAAATGAGTTTAAGAATGGTAACAGGGGAACATTTCTTGAAAATATGATTCACTTTCCCAATGTATAATTGCATAAAATGCAACGCAAATTGTAATGTACCTGGTTCTCTGGAGGCACAGTCCACTCTTCCATTCCTGCACAAACTGGAAAATAAGGAACATCCCATTAGCTCCGCTGGAAAACATAGAAACATGGACATAGAAAAATAGAAAATAGGTGCAGGTGGAGGCCATTTGGCCCTTCGAGCCAGCACCACCATTCATTGTGATCATGGCTGATCACCCACAATCAGTAACCACTGCCTGCCTTCTCCCCATCTCCCTTGATTCCACTGTCCCCTAAAGCTCCATCTAACTTTCTAACTAAAACATTTACCTTTCCTTTATAATTATCTTAGAATTATAACAACCAATGATCAGCCATAATCACATTGAATGGCGGTGCTGGCTCGAAGCCCGAATGGCCTACTCCTGCACCTATTGTCTATTGTCAATGTGAAATGTTGCATGTTGTGTGCACGACAAACTGAACAAAACTAATAATTAGATCTATATAAATCAGAAAATATTTAAAACAGATCTTTAGCCTGTTTTTAAAAAATTGCTCAAGCTACTTTATACCAAACTGTGTCGTGCACAAGTGTACTCAATAATAACATTTGATAGCAATCCTCAACTAGGAAACAGGGGTCATACCATGGTCCAGAGTTACTGAAAGTGACTTCTCCTGCCTGAAATATCCCTCCCATAAAGTGACAGGAGCATTGCGATCTGGAAGAAACACAAGGGAGAAATGGAACAATTTTATTATTGATAGAAGACATAAAAATGTAAAGGCTTTAATACATAAACATCTAGAAAAAAACAAATTGCATTGGAACGGAATCTTTGGAATAGAGTTCACTTGCATGCAGATAAACTGCAATGTCAAGCATTGCATGCAGATAATGGGGAGTATGTATACAGACCATGGATTTAATGGTTGGTCTATGGCACAAGGCGGTCTGTTCTATGTTACAATTCAGCTAAAGGATAATAGTAATGTTCTGAAAATACAGTCAGAAAGGCACATTTACACAGAAAAGCAATACAACTGTTTATGATTCTAAACTCAAATGTGGGTTCAACATTCTCAGTAAAACAGCAGCTCATGATTCCCTTTGTTCTCAAAACAAAAGGCATTTCCCTGTTGACACTGACGAAAGAATATACAGTTTCTGAGTACAGTAAATAAAAGAGCAGGCACGTTGTTATGTGTCTCCTTTTTCATTATACACCATCAAATTAGACAGGATTGGGCCTAGAAATGTGACAAACAAAGGCAAGCAGGAACTGAGACTGGGGTTGGACCTTCCATAGACTTAACAAACTACATATTAAAGATATTTTGCTCCCTCCTCCTCTCAACGCTTGGTCATTGTGACTTCCGTGTTCCCTTTCCAATGGCAGCCAGTAGACCCTTAAACTGATGCCCGGTCAGGAGACCTCGAGTCTGCAGTTATTCCCCCATCTCCATCTTATCCCAATCAACGCAAAACATTAGTGAGACCAAGATCTTGGCCTGAATTGCAGGCCAATGGTATTGGTCATGGAAATTGATCAAGGCAGAACACTTTGGGAAACTCTTGCCTTGCTAATGAGGAGCCCCTGAGTTTAGGAAACATAAATAATATTTTCAAGACTTTTAGGTTAAGTAATATGAAGATCATGTGGGGTTGATGGATCTTTGTATAGGACCGAACACCACAGTAGAAGTACTCCAAGATCGGTGTCTGGCTTACTGTTTGGTACTTGAATGAAGGAAGCTCCAGGTTAGTGCACTGAAGCTGGTATGAAGGTAAATGAAATATAAAATGCCAATAGCACTGACACAACACCTAAAACATTAAGCGTAAGAAGGAACTGCAGATGCTGGTTTATACTGAAGATAAACACAGAAGCTGGAGTAACTCAGCGGGTCAGGCAGACCCGCTGAGAAGGAAAACATTAACACCTTTTATCACTTCACAGATTCTGCCCAACCTGCTGAGTATTTCCAGCATTTCATTTTCAATGTTCAGTTTCTGCAGTGTTTT
The DNA here is from genome assembly GCF_053455715.1 of Rhinoraja longicauda. Taxonomy (NCBI): domain Eukaryota; kingdom Metazoa; phylum Chordata; class Chondrichthyes; order Rajiformes; family Arhynchobatidae; genus Rhinoraja; species Rhinoraja longicauda. Next base: position 33,550,034 of record NC_135972.1, read on the forward strand.
GTTCCAGGGTAAATAAATTACCTCGCACAGGAAAGTGAGAAAGAGTAATAATATTGAGCTGGAGATGCTGGTTTACACCACAGCGATAAAGAGCTTTTGCCTAGTAATGAACATTACTGATGTATCGAGACAGATAGGTACACAAACAAAACTTACTTTGTCACACAAAGATGTGCTATTTCATCATAGAATGTCCCATCGGGGCAGTTGCAGCCTTCAGCACAATCATCACGACAACTTTCATACAAAGAGAGCGATTCACAGGTGCGGCCACAAGATGAAGAACAAACATGGTACAACATGTTCGCCGGGCAGACCACACCTGTGCAGAGAAAATACAAGCAGCAGCTCATTACAAAAGACAAAGGGATTGTTCACATCTTTTCAAAAACAAACTTGACCAAAAACAAACAGACCTGCGCATCAAAATCCATCTCTGAGGATGAATCTTCACACAATCACCGTTATTAGATTCCAAATTCGTTATTAGATACACTCCAAAGACGTACAGGTATGTAGGTTAATTGATTGGGTAAATGTTTTTTTTTTTTAATTGTCCCTAGTGTGTGTAGGATAGTGTTAATGTGCGGGGATCGCTGGGCGGCGCGGACTCGGTGGGCCGAAGGGCCTGTTTCCGCGCTGTATCTCTAAATCTAAATCTAGATTTGAAACATATTTCTGAGATAATCCAAGCAATTGCATTAAAATGTGCACTTTATGTATTTTAATAGAGTTTAAGCACAATTTTATATCGTGCACTGTTGCAATTCAAATATTTCCCTTAGTAATTTATCTTCTTGGAGATATTGTAACTTGCCTTTTTGATAACCATGAAACAAATATTTATAAAAGACTAAAATATTGCCAGTATATATGATTCTTTTATTGATTTCCATTCTAAATTAACTAATATTTGCATATTCCAATAGCTTATGGTAGTTTCAAGGAAATAAATGCTGTATTTTTATTGTAGATGTTTTCATTGATCATAATTTATTTAAAATGATGAAATGTGTCATTACTTGGCACAGCTCTTTAGACCTATAAGCAAGCACATTTATTAAGTGTCCGCTTATTTTTGCCTTTCTCCTCAATTTTGCTTCATCTTTTACCTATTCAAGTAGTTATTTGATTGTATAGTGCCAAATGCTTTCAGAGTTTAATGGTCAATGGTCTTTATTGTTACGTATACCGAGGTACAGTGAAATTTGATTTGCCGAACAGTCATACATAAAACAACAAGATACATAACAACATAATCATTAAACATAAACTTAAACAGCCACCACAGTGACATGTGAGAATCCCCAGGGCACACAGCATAAGCGGAGGCCCGCAGCCATCAGTTCAATGTCCAGGCCGTATGCACGCTCCTTCACCATGATGTGACCAGAGTTGTACCGACCGCTGTCACTCTCTCTGCAGCCCTTGTCTGCCCGAACAGTCAGAAAGCCGTCCGCACTTGCAATAGACTCCGGGATGTCCTCATGGAGCCATGTCCCCGCAAAACACCGAGATCACTGCACTCACGGCACTCCCTCCGAGTCCTCACCAGTGCAGTCAGCACGTCCATCTTGTTTTTTCGGCGACCTCACATTCCCCACTGCGATGGAAGGCAAATAACTTATACCTTCTTTCCTCCTTTTCCCCTGCGGTCGGGGCAATTGAAAAATCCGCAGTCGGGACGAACGAAGCTCCTGCCGTCGCCGATCGAGGCTCCCGAGATCGGGGCGGCCGAAGCTCCCGCGGTTGGAACTCCCGAAGTCGATCCCCAACAAAGGGACCGCCAGCTCCACGATGTCAAGGCCGCAGTGCGGATGGAGATGCGATACGGAGAAAGTCGCACCTCCGTCGAGGGAAGAGATAAAAAAAGTTTCCCCCAACCCCCCACATAATACAAAAACTAAAAGTACACTAAAACATACAAGTAAAAACAGACTAAAAACAACAAACACAACAAAAGAAGAATAGGATAAGACAGGCTGTTGGCGAGGCTCATTCCTTCTGTGATAAACCAATTCACAAGGCAATTGAATGGAGGTGGACCACATTATCATTCTCATGCACCCTAATCTGGAACATGTATAATAAGAGTGTGATGTTTCATTCAGCAGCTCATTGAGAAATGGAGTAAATAATGATTTTTCAAATGACCCAAGTGAATTATGTGACAAGGTATTTCTGCTCCTATCGTTCTAACCTAACAGCAAAGGCATTAATCTCGGTATCAAGTTGTGTAGGAAAATAACTGCAGATGCTGGTACAAATCGAAGACTCCCAATCTGACCTTTCTGTCATGGGCCTCCTCCAGTCTCTTAGTAAGGCCCACCGCAAATTGGAGGAACAGCACCTCATATTTCGCTTGGGCAGCTTACAGCCCAGCGGTATGAACATTGACTTCTCTAACTTTAGATAGCTCCTCTGTCCCTCCCTTCCCCTCCCCCTTCCCAGTTCTCCCACTGTCTTCCTGTCTCCACCTATATTCTTTCTTTGTCCCGCCCCCCCCCCCCCCCCGACATCAGTCTGAAGAAGGGTCTCGACCCGAAACGTCACCCATTCCTTCTCTCCAGAGATGCTGCCTGACCCGCTGAGTTACTCCAGCATTTTGTGATAATCTCGGTATCAAGACTAAAGTAAATAAAGGGTGGCATAATCTTGCTCACTTTTCTGTTCATCATATAAAACTTACCGCAGTCTGACACGTCTGATCTGAAGTCAATGAGAATCTTGTGTTTGGCACAAAGATAGGCATAGTGTGCAAGGGCAGTACACATGCACAAACTCCCACATTTGCAAGCATCATAGCGGCACTGCTGATGGTAGACACTAGGATTCACAAAGGTATGGCACGGTGCAAAGAGGTCTTGATTGAGAATATCACACATTGTGGATGAATATAAAGCTGGATTTATAGATAATACAAAAGGAGACTTAAATTATGAATTTTTCTGAAGTTAAAAGTCAGAAGTTTACAATTGGAAATGAGTTAGTGAAAAATAAAAAATTATATAACTGAAATTATGTAACTGAAATAGGTACCATTTTGTTGGTTGGTGTCGCAGGGATCAACCAAAGGAATATTTACTGGAGTTATGCAAGCTGATGAAATCTTCCACGCATTAGCGTGTAACTGTGGCGTTCCTTCAATCATACCTACAGGGGAGCTACATGTGAAAGGAAATGGTTAGGGCATATTCTCATCAATATATCAACTGATAATCCAAGATATCTGAAACAATCAACTGGACAAATCTCATACGCTGGGATCTGAACTGCACTGACAAGTATTTTGGAGAATTATTCACATTATGTACGTCATATTGCTTAATCATTCAAATGTTTAATGACAACACTTGAACAGCTAAACTTCCATTAATACCACTTTGAAGGATAACGCTTTTCTGTGTGGCTCTGGACCAAAACATTATCACCTCTGACGGCTGGTTCTGTAGGGAACTGTCAGCAACGTCCGCCTTACAAGTCTGTTTGTCTCTGACTTCTGCACCTACGCAGCGAAATGCTGCAGTCAGAGATGAACAAGACGTTCAGCCCTGGGTCCAGGAACTCAGCACACAGATACTGAGCTGAGCAGCCAAATGCGATTCACATTGGACGCTCATCTTTAGCCGAGGATGGATGGAGATGCTGCGATGCAGAGATAAGTACGGCCAAGGTGCTGGATCACTTTCCTTAATTTTACATTTTCTTCATGTTCTAAGTCAGTTTCTAATAGATTTAAGTTACCTGTAAGTAAATTATTTTTCTTAGTTTTCTCAATTTTTAAATATTTTTAAATTATATATTTTTTTAGCTGTTCTCGAATGTTTAATTTAGTCATTATTATATAACTAGTTTAAAATGATGAAATATATTATTCAATGTTTTAGGCCAATAAGTAAGTTACATCTGTAAGGTTTATCCCTATTTTTACTTCTGCAAACCAGATTCTCCACTTGAAGTCTATTCACCATTTCCCTCTGTGAATGCCAGGCCTTGAGCTCCAGTTTAATTTAGTTTAGGTTAGAGATACAGACAGGAAACAGGCCCTTCGGCCCACCGAGTCTGCGCCGACCAGCGATCCCCGCACACTAACACTATCCTAAACACACTAGGGACAATTTACAATGTTACCAAAGCCAATTAACCTACAAACCTGTACGTCTTTGGAGTGTGGGAGGAAACCGAAAACCTCGGAAGAAAACCACGCAGGTCACGGGGAGAACGTACAAACTCCGTACGGACAGCAGTGGTATCTGGGATCAAACACGGGTCTCTGGCACTGTAAGCGCTGTAAGGCAGCAACTCAACCGCTGTGCCACCTTGCCGAATTTTTGGTTCGACTATAACCACTGAGCCACAAGTGGTGCTGGGAATAGGAAACGATTCAAGGATGTGCTCAAAGTGAGCAAAGAATATTTTGGATGGCATTCAGATCACGAGACCCTCCATAATCAGTGGAAAGAGCAAACAACCTCACCAACAGTCCACTGCCTGCCCAGTTACCCACGACCTGCCCAGTTACCCACGAACTGCCCAGTTTCCACTGCCTGCCCCATCTGCGGAAGAGTCTGTGGGCCTCATTTGCCATTTCAAAACCAACAGAGGATGCAGGTGGCAGGCCACCTAGAGCAAAATCTAGCCTTTAGTTAATATACCATTCCATTCCTAAGACTGAAGAAGTGTCCCAACCTGAAATATTACCAGTCCATGTCCTCCGCCATTGCTGCCTGACCCGGTGTATTACTCCAGCACGTTGTTTTTTTTAAATTGTAAACCAGCATCTGCAATTACTTGTGTCTATATACAAAAAAAAAATTATGACTACTGGCACAAAGTTCTGGAGTTACTCGGTGGGTCAGACAGCATCTCTGGAGAACATGGATAGGCGATGTTTCAGATTGTGACTCTATCACTTGTCAGACTTTGTGCCGCCCCACCTCTCCTGCAGCTTTCTTCCCCCTTCCCCCCCCCACCCCACTACAATCAGTCTGAAGAAGGGTCCTGACCTGAAAACCCTATCCATGTTCTCCAGAGATGCTGCCTGACCCGCAGAGTTACTCCAGCAATTTGTGTCTTTTTTTTTGTATCTACAGTTCCTTTTGTCTACATTTAACACCACTGTCCAGGGATGAATTTGTGGGCACATGTTATATTATTTAGCCTTTATATTTAGTTGTAAATAATGCATCACTTGGAATCAGCAATGTGCACTCACTGAAAGTCATCTCGTAGATTTCCATTATATGTTCCACACAGACCCACAGTGTTTCCCTTCCACCTGCTATCAACCTGGAGATACAGCCTTCCACCTTCATTGTCAAACTTCATTGAGAGACCTAACGTTGTCTTCACTTGTACAAATAAAGATGACAGCCGAACAATTTCAATTATTCCTGTAGGTAAAAAGATATAAATGTTTACAAACTTTATTTTAAGCACTGGCATTGGACACAACCAAACTAAACAAGACACATTAAGGTATAACACTGCAATATGTATGGAATAACTTCTCACAGCCTAAGCTCAGTGAACATAATGCACACATCTCTGCTGGAAACTCATTGCTGGTGGGCAGAACTAAATATGCCCCATGAAATGAGAAGTCCAAGTCAGCAAGGATTTATGAAAGGGCTTGACTAATCTTCTGGAATTTTTTGAGGATGTGACAAGTAAAATGGATGAAGGGGAGCCAGTGGATGTAGTGTATCTAGACTTTTAGAAAGCCTTTGATAAGGTCCCGCACGGGAGATTGGTGAGCAAAATTAGAGCACATGGTGTCCTGCCATCCCAGGGATCAATCTGGTGAACCTTCTCTGTACTCCCTCTATGGCAAGAATGTCTTTCCTCAGATTAGGAGACCAAAACTGTACGCAATACTCAAGGCGTGGTCTCACCAATGCCCTGTACAACTGCAGAAGCACCTTGAATCACCCATTAAAGGCGACAAACCCATTGAAGGTAAATGGCATTAGTGTAGACAGGTGAAACATGCAGCATTGACACGGTGGGCCAAAGGGCCTGTGTCTGTGCTGAACGACTTCATGGCGCATTTAATCACAAAATGCTGGAGTAACTCAGCAGGTCAGGCAGCATCTCAGGAGAGAAGGAATGGGTGACGTTTCGGGTCGAGACCCTTCTTCAGACTGATGTCAGGGGGGCCGGACAAAGGGAGGATATAGGTGGAGACAGGAAGATAGAGGGAGATCTGGGAAGGAGGAGGGGAAGGGAGGGACAGAGGAACTATCTAAAGTTGGAGAAGTCGACATTCATACCACTGGGCTGCAAACTGCCCAGGCGAAATTTGAGGTGCTGTTCCTCCAATTTCCGGTGGGCCTCACTATGGCAATGGAGGAGGCCCACGACAGAAAGGTCAGACTGGGAATGGGAGGGGGAGTTAAAGTGCTCGGCCACCGGGAGATCAGTTTTGTTAATGCGGACCGAGCGCAGGTGTTCAGCGAAGCGATCGCCGAGCTTGCGCTTGGTTTCGCCGATGTAAATAAGTTGACATCTAGAGCAGCGGATGCAATAGATGAGGTTGGAGGAGGTGCAGGTGAACCTTTGTCTCACCTGGAAAGACTGTTTGGGTCCTTGGATGGAGTTGAGGGGGGAGGTAAAGGGACAGGTGTTGCATCTCGTGCGGTTGCAGGGGAAAGTGCCCGGGGATGGGGTGGTTTGGGTAGGAAGGGACGAGTGGACCAGGGAGTTACGGAGGGAACGGTCTCTGAGGAACACAGAGAGGGGAGGGGATGGGAAGATATGGCCAGTGGTGGGGTCCCGTTGTAGGTGACGGAAATGTTGGTGGATGATATGATGCATGTTGATAGCCATTACACAGCTTCTTTTCAGTGGCCAGAAGTGTTGTGCATCTGCCGTAATGAGACCTACATTAACGATGCAGCATCAGGATGAAATATAAGAGAGACAAGGTACATAAAACACTTGGAAATGTCTCAGGGTGTTTACCAGGATAAAGAATAGTTCAAGATAAGAAATAATCAGACAGTGAAAATTTGGCAGAGATTTTAAAGGTGCATTTCAAATCCACAGGCATGTCGCATTTCACGTGTTTTTGAAATAACACGCAGTTCAATTAATAACAAAACCTAATTTTGGTGTTTTTTTAAAATAACGCCCTCAACTTTGCGCCTGTTTAAATGTATATGTTTAATGTACACGTTTTTGAATTACCCACTGCCTTTCTGGAGGGCGACTCCCGTGTGAAACGTGAGGTGCCTTTATATTTGAATGCACACCAGCAATAATTAAAATTGATGAGCTGCAGATGTGAGTCACTCTCTAGCAATGGAGTCACTATAATAGTGACCTCGTTTAAAGGAGGGGAGGATCACATATGATACCTCTTTGTAACAGTGCATGTTTTATTGCATTGCATTCATTCAAAGCACTATTTTTTTTAAATCCTTCTAATCCATTTGCACTTTTAGTATGTATTCTGTCCATTTGAGATGCTGTGATTTGCACAGGTTATTTTGGTAAATTAGATACAGCTCGCTCATCCGGAATGCACATAATTCCCCTTTTACAGGTTTCTCTAATAGTAATACCGTTGTTATAAGGCAGGCTAATTGCCTGGTGGATGCCAAGGTGGATTTCTCCTGTTCTGCTTAGGGTTACTTGGTTACTTGTATCACCTTCTGTCACCAGGGTTACTGACTGAATGCAACTGTGATCCAGATTCTGCAAAAATAAATAAATAAATTCTGTAAGAGATGCGCGATAATCTTGGTGTTGGCTTTACATTATCATATCATATCATCATATCATATATATACAGCCGGAAACAGGCCTTTTCGGCCCTCCAAGTCCGTGCCGCCCAGCGATCCCCGTACATTAACACTATCCTACACCCACTAGGGACAATTTTTACATTTTACATTTTACCCAGCCAATTAACCTACATACCTGTACGTTTTACTTTGTCATGTTATGAGCTTATGGGATTCAGCTGCAGCCTGGAACATTTATCTGCACAATGTGCTGGAGAAATGTGATTCCATTGAGTTTAGAATCAGAGCACAACATACAGCCGTTCTGTACATAACACGTTAGTATTTCTGACTGTGTTGGATTTCGAGGCAGCCATGTCACCCAGCACTTCCAACACAGAATTCAGAAAACACGTGGTTTAAATAAACATCTTTTTATTGTAGAAAATATCCTGTTATTCATTCATTTGTGGACATTTTGCAAAACCCATGATTAAATAAAATATTATTCTGGAACGCAATGTAAATGTCAAATGCTCCATATTCAATCGAACCCACTTAAGCTTTTTAAATCCATGAACAAAACTCAATATAGACCAGAAATTCATTACACATAATTAAATTTCTTGAGGGGAAATGCACATTTGGGAGAAAGTGTTTCATCAGAATTGCTAAAGGAAAACAAAATCATTTTCTCATGCAGTGCGTTGGAAGTTGCCTCTGAAATTAATTTCATCATCTTCAGTGTGCATGACTGAGGGCTTCTCATAGACAGCTCTAGAAGATTCAGGACTGGAGACAGAGGCATGCATTTGAAACTTTAATCTGGTTTTACTTTCACAAGTGATTGGTAACTCACACTGCTCCCATTACTGTTTTAATTTCAGATTTCCAGTGTCCAATTACAAATGAAAAATCGACAGTAGGATTTTATGCGGACGTTTATCTGCAGTTGCTATGGCTTCGTGCGAGGGCTGAAGAAACAGCCATCGGTTGTACACACTGCAAGTGTGAAGATTGAATTCAGCACATAAACAATAGACAATAGGTGCAGGAGTAGGCCATTCGGCCCTTTGAGCCAGCACCGTGTAGAATTGAAAGGTAATGCAATCTGGAAGGGTAAAGAAGGTGAGAGAATGCATGAGGAATGACAGAATAATATGAAGTGCGGAGGAATAGAGGAAGCACAGAGTGTGTATAGGAAGGAACTGCAGAAGCTGGTTTACACCAAAGATAGACACAAAATGCTGAAGTAACTCAGCAGGACATGTAGCATCTCTGGATAGAAGGGAAGAGGTGATGTTTCAGATCAAGACCCTTATTCAGATGGAGAGTCAGGGGAGAGGGAGACACAGAGATATGGAAGGGCAAGGTGTGAAAATGAGACATCAAAAGAGATGCAGCTCAAGGGACATGTAGAATAGATCATTGTTAGGACAAGGTGACAACAAAGCAAACAGAGATAAAATGCAATCGGGGACAGTCAGACTGGTCGGAGAACTGGGAAGGGGGAGGGATGGAAAGAGAGGGAAAGCAAGTGTTACCTGAAGTTAGAGGTCAATATTCATACCGCTGGGGTGTAAACTGCCCAGGTGCTGTTCCTCCAATTTGCGCTGGACCTCATTCTGACAATGAGGGAGGCTCAGGACAGAAAGGTCAGTGTGGGAATGGGAGGGGGAGTTAAAGTATTTAGCAACCGAGAGATCAGGTATGTTTAGGTGGACTGAGGGAAAGTGTTCAGGGAAACGATCACCGACTGTGCACTTGGTCTGGTTGGGTAGATCCCTGAGTGTAGCAGGTGAGTAGATAAGATAACAAAGAGGCAGTATGTTTTGGTTGGCGTCTCTTTTTTGCCTTGTCTAATGGAGCAAAAACAAATTGCTGGAGGAACTCAGCAGGAGGCACAGGGAGAGTCGACATTTTAGATCAAGACCCTGCATCAGGACTGATAGGTCAGCAGACAATCTGCAGCAAGCAGAGAGGACAAATGCTTTTATTGGCTGAGGCAGAGAAAATGGGAGCAAGAAGATTATACGAGAACTGTATAAAAGATTTATTCGGCCACAGCTACAGAAAGGAGTTGAGTATAGGAGCAAAGAGGTGGAGTTGAGTATAGGAGCAAAGAGGTGGAGTTGAGTATAGGAGCAAAGAGGTCCTTCTGCAGCTTTCAAGAGAGAACTGGATAGAGATCTTAAGGATAGCAGAGTCAGGGGGTATGGGGAGAAGGCAGGAACGGGGTACTGATTGAGAATTATCAGCCATGATCACATTAATGGTGGTGCTGGCTCGAAGGGCAAATGACCTACTCCTGCACCTATTGTCTATTGTCTAATAATACCAGAAAGGGTGCAGATGAGATTTATTAGAATGTTTCTAAGATTTAGAGAATAGTGTCTATGTGGTTGGTTTTCTTTAGCATACCGAAGATGATTTAATTAAGAGATGCGTAGAATGAGTGAGCAGAAAGGACCTACTTTGCCCATCATGGAGCCCATTAGCAAAATGATTTGAATATAAGTCATTAGGATTCAGAGGAAGTTGATTACATTTATTTTCACCCAAAGACAACTGCAGATCTGGAATCTACTGCTTAAAAAGATGGTTGAAGCAGGACCCTCACAATGAAATTATCTCGGGAAGAACACTCAAAGAGACATCAATTTCAAAGGCAAAGAAAAGTGGGCATTCATTTTGGCTGGCACGGACATCATAGGCAAAATAGTCTCCTTTTCTGACACAAGCTTCTGTGATTCAATGAAAATAAGTGGCCTATATTTTCACATGTGCACAACACTGTGGAACAAAGAGAAATTTCACACCCAGGAACTTCTATGGTTACAACCATTGTAGAGAACATTGTTGTAATCTCTACAGTGTTAGCTTCATAGTTTTCAGGAGTCAATTTATCTAATTCACTTACATTGTTTAAATCATAAGCAAATCTAGCAGTGTAATAGAGTTCGTCAGTGTGGAAATTAGAAACTAATCTTTCATGCTCTGGCTAGTCTGATAATTATTTTGATCTGTGATACCTGTCCCTTTAGATTCAGCTAAGGACAGAAGGGCATCAAGTGATACAACTGTTAAATACACAGACCTTAATTCCAATGTACAAAATATAATCCGCGAGTAGGTGAACTATTATTAATTATTGTGATTACAGTAATCATTGCCAGCTTTAAGAAAATGGATGACAAACGGACGGAACTTTTCAAGATAGGGCCAAAGCCAGTTGACCCTTTGTGCGCTGGTCCCAGAAGTGGATCCACTATCATTTATCACAATTGCTCCCTTCTTTTAAATCTTCATTTCAACAGCAGCTTTTCTTACTCTAACTATGCTCTTAATCTCACTAAATGTTATTCCCTTTATCCTAATTCAGCACACTGTGGACGGCTTGATTGGAATCATGTCTAGTATTTTCGTTGACTGGATAGCGCGCAACAAAAAAGCTTTTCACTGCAACTAAACCAAACCAAAACTGAATAAGGTGGACTTGTACCATTATAATTTTAACCTGCAAATGATTTTAGATTAAGCATTAACATGCCATGATTTTAGGAAATGCTTGGGTTCTGAACATAAATAAATGAATAAATTAATGAATAAATTAACACCAGAAATTAACAAAAGTGCTGGAGTAACTCAGCGAATCAGGCAGCATCTCTGGAGAAAAAGGGTAGGTGATATTTCGGGTCGGGACCCTTCTACAGACTGAAAGTAGGGGTGGGGGGGTGAAGAGCTGGAGCTGAGAAACACGCCTTTTTCTCGCCTCCAGCTATTCCACCCCCTTCCCCCCTCACCCCTACTTGCAGTCTGAAGAAGGGTCTCGACCTGAAACGTCACTTTGGTATAAACCAGCATCTGCAGTTCTCTGTTTGTACGTTCTGCTTATCTGAACCAGGTCAAGTCAAGTCAAGTCAATTTTATTTGTATAGCACATTTAAAAACAACCCAGGTTGACCAAAGTGCTGTACATCTGATTAGGTACTAAGGAAAAAATGAAACATACAGTAGCACGCAAACAGTTCACAGCTCCTCCTCAATGAGCCTCAAACGCTAGGGAGTAGAAATAGGTTTTGAGCCTGGACTTAAAGGAGTCGATGGAGGGGGCAGTTCTGATGGGGAGAGGGATGCTGTTCCACAGTCTAGGAGCTGCAACCGCAAAAGTGCGGTCACCCCTGAGCTTAAGCCTAGACTGCGGGATAGTGAGTAGAGGTGCGGGAGGTGCTCGAACCCTCTGTATAGGAATGAGAGAACTAAACAAAATGGAAATTGATTCTTGAAATTTTCACCAGATCAGTGGAAGCAATGAACCTAGAGGTTCACAGAGTATGAATTTTGCAGTTGATACTGGTGACTTCAATCTACCAGGAATAAACTGGGAAGTCAAAAGAAATGGGTGCAATAGGAGGGCAAAGTTAACCAGGGACACAATACTGTATTGTTACATGAGGCAATGAGTCGAAAGACCCATGTGAAGGGGTGGTATTAGGTCTCACATTATGTAACAAGTAGGAGATGATGGAGCAGGTCAAAGGCAGAGCAGTCTTGGCAATATTGCAGTTTAAGATATGCCTTGTAATGGGAATAGTTAATAGCACAATGGAATCATTCAACTTCGGAAAGTCAAATTTTGAGGGTTTAGCCAAGAAAACCATTCTGGAATTCACAGTTTAAAATGAAAACGACTCTTCCCCCCCAATCATCAGACTCTTGACTGCTACAAACATGAACTGAACTGTGAGCTATGAACTGTCTTGGTTACACAATGAGCTTCAGTCTTTTTGTAGTAATATTGTTTTTTAAATTTATTGGATATTTTTTATGTATTATGTTATCTATGAGTATTGTGTTTACAAGCCTGTTGCGATGCTGCAGGTAAGAATTTAATTGTTCCATTGTCAGTACATTTGACAATTAAACTCTTTTGAGTTGAAATAGAATCACAGTTTTGAGTTTTTAATTGACTTGGCTTTAATAGCTTATTGGAACTGATATGAGAAAACATTTCTTCACACAGAGAGTGGTGAGTCTGTGGAATTCTCTGCCACAGAAGGTAGTTGAGGCCAATTCATTGGCTATATTTATGAGGGAGTTAGATGTGGTCCTTGTGGCTAAAGGGATCAGGGGGTATGGAGAGAAGGCAGGTACAGGTTACTGAGCTGGATGATCAGCCATGATCAAATTGAATGGCGGTGCAGGCTCGAAGGGCCGAATGGCCTACTCCGGCACCTATTTTCTATGCTTCTATGTTTCTATGATAGCTCCAGATTTCAATTATAAGAAGAGGTTGAACAAACTCGGATTGGGTTCTCTGGATCATTGAGGGGAGACCGGATAGAAGTATATAAAGGTATGGAAGGCATACAGAAACGATGAGAAACTTTTTCTCAGGATAGAAATGTGAAAGACGAAAGAGCACAGGTTTAAGGTCAGAGCGGGGAAGTTTAAAGGAAATGTGCAGGGAAGTTTACACAGAGAGTGATGGGTGCCTGGAACAACGGCCAAGAGGGGTGAAGGCAGCAGATACAATAGTGGCATTTAGATAGGCACATGGATATGCAGGGACTTGAGGGATATGGATCACATGAAGGTAGAGGAGATTAGTTTAACTTGGTGTCATGTTGACATAGGCATTGTAGGTCCAAAGGGCCTGTTCCTGTGCTGTCTTGTTCAGTGTTCTACCGTATGTAGGAGTTCTAAGGAGTATTTCTGTTAGAACAATATCCTGTCTGTACTGCTGTTTAAATGTTGATAAGTGCATAACTTCTGCAGCTACAAATGCAGGTCAAAGGCTTAAGATACCCTCCAGTAACTCAGCTCCTGATACCACAAATTTACCACTATCTACAAAACATGGTAGGTATCCGCTTGCTTTTTAACAAAGTCAATGTCAATAACTCTCAAGAAGCTCAACAGAATGAAGCAGCCTCCTTTAATAGCACCCCATCAACCACTCTAAATGTTCATTCACCCCCACTGCCAACAGATGGTGGTTGCAGTGTGCACCATCTACGGAATGCAGTCCTGCTACTCCAATGGCACCTCCAAGCCCATCATCCGCAGCACTTAGCACGAGGGCAGCAGGTACAAGAAACACCACCCCCTGCAGGTTGCCGTCCAAGTGGCACACCGTGCTGACCCAGAAACATATTGTAGTTCCCTCATCATCCTGGAACCTCTTGCCCCACATCACTGCAGGCGTGTCTTCACCACAATCACCGAGGTTCACAGGTTCACAAGTTATAGGAGTAGAATTAAGCCATTCGGCCCATCGAGTCTACTCCGCCATTCAATCATGGCTGATTGCTGCCTCCTAATCCCATTTTCCTGCCTTCTCCCCATAACCCTTGACACCCATTCTAATCAAGAATTTGCCTATCTCTGCCTTAAAAATATCACCATCTTAATTCACCAGGCCTTCATTCGCCATCTCCTTCTCAAGGAATTGGTAATAAATACTGGCCCAATGCCATTCCGCTCTGAAAAATTAATAATTGAAGATAACTTCCCAGATATCCTGTGTGCTTTACCCTCCGGTTTACAGTTTGCACTTCCATCAACTTACAGAGGAAATATATATTTTAGCCGAAAGCTGTTAACAGACCAGATTGCACCAGATTTTGGTCTTCTTTCTTTCCTGAGCTCTCTTTTCTTCAGCAACAAATCATTAGATTGTTCACCAGACCTTTTGATCCACAGACCCTTTGTTGGATAGTAGCATTGTTTCCATTTTCTGGTTATTCTCTGATGACTCTGCCATCGTCGGCCTCATCACGGGCGACAATGACAGGGCCTACAAGGAGTTTGTTGTCTGGTGCCAGCGGAACCGCCTCCGGATCAACGCGGGGAAAACCAGGGAGATGGTGGTGGATTTCCGCAGGCAGAGCCAGGTCCCCCCGACACCGGTGAACATCCAGGGAATGGACATCGAGAGGGTGGATTCTTATAAGTACCTGGGTGTCTACCTCAACAATAAATTGGACTGGACTGAAAACACCGATGCACCATACAGAAAGGGCCAGAGCAGACTTTATCTGCTAAGGACACTCAGGTCTTTTGGAGTGCAGGGGGCACTCCTAAGGACCTTCTACAACACGGTGGTTGCATCGGCCATTTTCTAAGGAGTGGTCTGCTGGAGCAGCAGCATCTCAGCGGCGGAAGGGAAGAGACTCGACAAGCTGGTCAGGAAGGCCAGCTCTGTCCTGGGTTGCCCCCTCGACTCAGTGCAGGTAATGGGAGAGAGGAGGATGATGGCAAAGCTAACATCGCTGCTGGACAACGACTCCCACCCCATGCAGGACACTGTCACTGCACTGAGTAGCTACTTCAGTGATAGACTCCTTCACCCCAAGTGCGTGAAGGAGAGATATAGGAGGTCCTTCCTTCCCGCTGCTGTGAGACTGCACAACCAGCACTGCTCCCAGCAGATGAGTCAACAATAACAGCTAAGAACACAGAAAACTGATGACAATTTATGTATCTTTTATTTATAATGAATGATCCCTTGCTCTCTTGCTATCCACTTTGCTGCTGTAACACTGTAAATTTCCCCGGTGTGGGCGAATAAAGGAATATATTATCTTTTTTTTTCTATATCCAGTCATAATGCGGCCATGCCTATGTTGTCCAATATCATAGGATATATGTTGTATCACTCCAGCTTCAGATCTCAAGATATGATAAGCTGCTGCCCCACAAGTTTCATCTTAGTCAACTGTGCTCAGATGTGCAACTTATGCAAAGTAATGTTGCCTGCCTTCACCTTGGTTATCTTTAGCCTGTTGTATTTTCCTGTTGGTGGGTTTGTTAAAAAGGACTACCCAAAGTCAATGTGGACAGATGATATGGAGAATCTCAAGAGAAAACTGAATAGGTATGCGATGGATTGGCCAATGCATATATAGCACAGAGATTTGCAGGAAGGAACTGCAGATGCTGGTATATACCGAAGATAGACACAAAAAGCTAGAGACTCAGCGGGTCAGGCAGCATCTCTGGAGAGAAGGAATGGGTAACGTTTCGGGTCGACACCCTTCTTCCGACTTCTTCACAGAGATTTCCTGGTTTTTACTGCTCCCATATCTGTGCATGCTATCAGGTCTAGATAAAACAAAGGGGGTTTCCAGCATTCAGGGAGATCAAAAATGAGTTCCAACTAATTCCTGCATTTCAATGAATCAGATTTTTACCTCTTTCAAGCCCTTCATCAAAAGATATATCCTTTTGATATAATTTGTTTGGAAAGTTTTAATTCCCGCCCCATAGGTTTCAAACACCTTCCTGGCAATGTAAGGACACTCTGAAAAATGGTCATCATGACTCATCAGCTCAGAGTACATGAACAACGACAATTCACCTTACAATTATAGCTTTGGTGTCTTGGAAATTACCAACTGACCAGATTACAAAGTGCTTTTGTGAAACGGAAGACACTGTTGCAAAACGTACTAGCTGATTTGTTATTGTTCATTTTACATGCCAACATTTTACTCTCTTATTACCGTCAGTCAAGTTATAAAAGAACCAGTGTGTAATTTAAATGTCAATAGAATTATTTAATGCTACATCTCAATCTAAAAAGGATACGTATTTTGTTACCTGACCACAAGGTGCATTCTGTAATGTCACTGTGAACTTGTTATTTCTGTGGCTCTTTGCAAAGATATACTGGCATGTGCCAAGGAATGTAAAAATCCGACCATCAAAGGTGGTAAAATGCATGTCTCCTGTGACTGAGCATTCAGCTAAAAGAAAAGAGTGTTTGTTACATTTTCATTTTGGAGTTTTTCATATCCTCAGGCTAGTCCAAACTATTTGGAATAATCATAAGTAAACAGATGAGGAATTAACTTTAGAACGTAGAACATAGAGCTGTAAAGCACAAGAACAGGCCCTTCGGCCCTCAATGCCTGTGCCAAACATGATGCCAAGACTGAAGAAGGGTCTCGACCCAAAACGTCACCCATTCCTTCTCTCCAGAGATGCTGCCTGACCCGCTGAGTTACTCCAGCATTTTGTGTCTATCTATGATGCCAAGACTTACAACTTGCATATAATCCATATCCTTCCATTCCTTGCAGATGCTTATGTCTATTCAAAAGTGTCTTAAATGCCTCTAACATATCTCTTTCAACCACCAACCTTGGCAGCACGTTCCAGGCACTCACAAGGTCATAAGGAATCGGAGTCGAATTAGGCCATTTGGCCCATCAAGTCTACTCTGCCATTCAATCATCGCTGATCTATCTCTCGCTCCTAACCCCCTTCTCCTGCCTTCACCCCATAACCTCTGACACCGCACAACTCTCTCCACCCTCTGTGCAAATAAAATTGTCCCGGACATCTCCTTTGACCAAGACCACCTTTGTCCATGGCACACCTCGCCATGACCAGGAACCACACCAACACCTCTGCTTCCTTAGAAGACCGAGGACAATAGACAATAGACAATAGACAATAGGTGCAGGAGTAGGCCATTCAGCCCTTCGAGCCAGCACCGCCATTCAATGCGATCATGGCTGATCACTCTCAATCAGTACCCCGTTCCTGCCTTCTCCCCATACCCCCTCACTCTGCTATCCTTAAGAGCTCTATCCAGCTCTCTCTTGAAAGCATCCAACGAACTGGCCTCCACTGCCTTCTGAGGCAGAGAATTCCACACCTTCACCACCCTCTGACTGAAAAAGTTCTTCCTCATCTCCGTTCTAAATGGCCTACCCCTTATTCTCAAACTGTGGCCCCTTGTTCTGGACTCCCCCAACATTGGGAACATGTTATCTGCCTCTAATGTGTCCAATCCCCTAATTATCTTATAGGAGGTTTGGCATGTTCCCAACAACTCTCACCAACTTCTACACATGTGCCGTAGAAAGCATTTTCTATCGGGATCCTTCACAGCTTGGTCTGGGAACAGCTCCATCCAAGGCCGCAAGAGATTGCGGAGAATTGTGGACACAGCCCAGCCCCTCACACAAACCAACCTCCCTTCCATTGACTCCATTTACACTTGACGCTGCCTCAGCAAGGCCACCAGCATAATCAAGGACAAGTCTTGCTAGTCCATGATTATTGACTCCCTCTTCTCCCCTATCCCATCAGGCACGAGGCACAGAAGTGTGAAAACACACACCTCCAAATTTAGAGTTAGTTTCTTCCCAGCTGTTATCAGGCAACTAAACCACTCTATCCACAACCAGAGAGCAGTCCTGAACTACTATCTACCTTATTGGAGATGCACGGACTATCTTTAATCGGAATATATTGGACTCTATCTTGCACTAAACATTATTCCCTTTACACACTGTAGATGGTACGATTGTAATCATGTATTGTCTTTCCGCTGACTGGTTAGAACACAACAAAGGCTTTTGACTGTACCTTGGTACTCATGACAATAAACTAAAGTTTAACTTCAACGTAATCTTTGTCCCTCTCACCTTAAAGCCATATTCTAGTATTTAATTTTTCTATCTTACAAAAAAAGGTTCAGTTTCTACTCAGCTCTTACCAGACAACTGAACGGTTCTCTCATCAGCTAGAGTGTGATCCTGAACTCCCATCTACTTCATTAAAGACCTTCGAACTATCTTTAGTCAAACTTTATCAGACTTTACCCTGCACTAAATAATATCACCTGTATCTGTAAACTGCAGAGGGCTTGATTGTAGGGATTTCACCTATGGAGTAATTCCTCAGTATAGTTCTGGATTGTTAGCATAGATCATAAGATCAAATTCTGGAGTAGAAAATGTTCATCTTCCAACTTCTGATTTGAAGTGAGAATGTGATTGAAACCATCAATCTTATATTGAGAAAATTCAGAATCTTTCATTATCAAACTTAATAGGATAGTTTAAATATATTATTCGCCTTTAATCTACCCGATAAGGCAATAATGACACTTTATTCTGAGTTGAGTATATTATCAATATGTTACATTTCATTAAAAATTGTGATTAAAAATTGTAGAAAGGACATATATTACCTGGGCAATCACTGTTTGTACAATTCCAAACGCCACTTCTGCAAATGCTGCAAACATTAAACATTCCAGTTTTGTTAACAGTTTTGTTAAAATTTAACAACTATGTATGACTTACAATATATCAATATACCAAAATAATCATGGACTAGTGAGCAAAAAATGGACAAAAATGTTCAAAGTCTATAAAACAATTAAGCATTACTCACTTAAAAGCCGCTAAATAATTAAAAGATAAATCTTTTTATTTTTATCATTTTTTCAAAATACAATATGCAGAAACATACCACATATTGCAGCCCTCCTGTAAGTGGGATCCTATTGGGTAGACGGTGCCATGGTATATACATGGACAATCAGACACTGATATACAAGTTCCATTTTCCATGACAAGTCCTAAAACAAATTAGAAAAAAGCACACAAAATAATTACGTTGTCTTAAAATGACATGGTGAATTCTGATGGGAATTCTGCAAAAAAATCCCTGTGCTCATGTTTAGTTGCTAAATGTTTCATCCCAGGAACAATGGTGAGTGCAAGCGCATGGCAAGTAAGTTATTTCCATAAACTACGCAACACTGTGTTTCTTTGCACTGGTGCAAATTTGATAAGAGGTACTAAAAAGATTTTTGTATGTTTACATTCCAATCAAGGTTAGATTGACCTTCAGTTTAACGAAAAGCTATTTGGCTTGTCCTAACAGTTAGTTCACCCAATCTTTTATTAAAGTAAAACATTGTACACCTGATCAAAACATGAAATGCTAACATTCACATCAGTTTCATTAAGATCCAGAAGCTTTCTTTGTGGGTGGAAATGATGAAAAAACTATAAATTGCATTGATATGTTGCAAAACTATAAACTATAAATTGTATTGATATGTTGCAAAACAAAATGTGCCAAAATTCTATCTTGACCAGGCAGCATTTTGGAAGAAATATCTTTTTTTTTAATTGTTTACTTAAGAAAGTTTCTTATATATTTAAGCATGCAAACAAGATTGAGTTTGATTAAAACAGTTGAAGATGTATTGATCAAAAAACCATCGCAGTATCAATCTACCATAACTGAGAGAAACATGAATAGGACTTTAAAAAAATATATAGAACACATTATGTTTCTGAATTAAATAGAACAATATATCAGTAAGTTTCCAAGAATATATATAATAATATTTTAAAACTATTATACCATTCTTTATGCCCTAAAGAATCAGCTTTTTTTTTGGAAGCTTTTCAAAGGCGAGTGCAAAAAGGTTAAAAACTGCCTATAGTGTTTAGATAATTCTGAGGACATAATCAGTTCTGAGGACAGTCCCAAATTCACATATAATATTTTCTCAATTACAAACATCACAAACTCAAGTTGAGAACAACTTGGACTTTCTGTACTGATTTTGACAAAATAGAGATCAATCTAATTTATTGGAAACTCAAGACCCCATTGTGTATTTTTACTGCTTTAAGTTTTCAGCTGGGATGAATCCTACGTATGAAAGCGTAGAATGGTTAATAGCAGAGAGTACATTTAAAGTTAAAACTGCAGCTTCTCTCTGGCTGTACTGAGGCAATAAAGTTACCAACACTAAAATAATGCTATATCGTTTGAGAGATAGAAAAATTGAAATAAATCCTACTAGTTAATGTTACCATTGCATAATTTTGCTAATGTAAATTCAATCTCATAACTGGACTTATGGTAAGTTCATTTATGCCTCTAAATAAATTTAGAGAGCAGTAAAATTATACAACGAGAATGTGCAAAGTCACTTAAAGTGACTTTCTCCCAATTTCAATACCAGACATAGGCAAGTGAAGTACGTGCCACACTTGGTCAGAAATTGTTCATCACAGAAATTTTCTTTTTAAATTGA
The DNA here is from genome assembly GCF_053455715.1 of Rhinoraja longicauda. NCBI lineage: Eukaryota > Metazoa > Chordata > Chondrichthyes > Rajiformes > Arhynchobatidae > Rhinoraja > Rhinoraja longicauda. Next base: position 33,570,623 of record NC_135972.1, read on the forward strand.
CATTAAAAAACTAAATGAATGTTCTTACCATTGGGGCAGTAACAACCATCCAGGCAATGCAGGCTACTCCCCAAACACTCCTTTTCAAATGTGCAAGTCAGTGGACAGCAGCTAATACAGTCACGGTGAACAAGACTATCTTCACACTGATCAACTGAAATATAACAAAGAGTCAATACAAATGTTTAGATGCTGCACAATTTACAGGGAACAAAACAATTTTTTATGAAGAGAATGACCCAATGGCTTATATTGATGTTGCATGCATTACAACAATGTAAAAATGAATTTTGTTCTTTATGAGTAACAGTATTGCAAGTGAAATGGTGCACATTTCATCTATTTTTTCTCTTTATTATATAAAAGACATTCTCCCTTTATGAAATATCAATCAATCTCTACCATAGAAATATTAGTTTGGTGTTACCTTGGGAATCTGTTTCCAACTAGTCAGGTAAGAGAGGTTAGAGTGAAAGTGATTTATCAAAATACAGTATTACAATGGTAGGTAAATCTTTGATAATTTGCCAAATAATGGGGAATACTTGATTTCCAGCTTTAACATTGTACTACATCCAAATGCATAGACATACTGCCCCACTGAACAACAGTATGGATGGACACACAGTGATGCAGTAAGAGAGGTTAGAGTAGTCTCGACCCGAAACGTCACCCATTCCCTCTCTCCTAGATGCTGCCTGACCTGCTGAGTTACTACAGCATTTTGTGATACCTTCGATTTGTACCAGCATCTGCAGTTATTTTCCTACGTATTACAATGGTAGATCACTTTCATAATCATCATCATCATCATCATATATGTACAGCCGGAAACAGGCCTTTTCGGCCCTCCAAGTCCGTGCCGCCCAGCGATCCCCGTACATTAACACTATCCTACACCCACTAGGGACAATTTTTACATTTACCCAGCCAATTAACCTACATACCTGTACGTCTTTAGAGTGTGGGAGGAAACCGAAGATCTCGGAGAAAACCCACGCAGGTCACGGGGAGAACGTAAAAACTCCTTACAGTGCAGCACCCGTAGTCAGGATCGAACCTGAGTCTCCGGCGCTGCATTCGCTGTAAAGCAGCAACTCTACCGCAGAATTGTGGCAAAGTGGGTACACATTTGAAGAGGTTAAACCACCTGAGCTTATTACCATTCATTGTGATGTTGTTACAAAGCAGATACATCACTTGGCACTTTGCCCTACTGCATCACTCTGTGTCCATCCATACAGTTGCTCAGTGGGCAGTATGTCTATGCATATGGATGCAGTGCAACGTTAAAGCTGGAAATCAAGTGTTCCCCATTATTTGGCAAATTATCAAAGATTTAAGGAAAGATCCACCCATGAAATACCTGATTAGCAAATTAACCTTTCAAAACAGTGCACACAGTTCTGCCCCAGAACAAATAATCCTCAAATCAAGACCTTTTTGTTTCTGGAGATATAAATAGTTTTGGTAAGTGCACCCATGTGACTGGGCCTGTGGTGAGGCAGAGATTCATTGTTGGTCAAACCGAGAAAACTGAGGAGTGATGGATATTAGTCTTCAAACCACATAAATGTTAAGTGCTCTTGAGCCATGGTATTAGTGCATGGCTGTTGCAAGGCACTGGAGGGTCATTAAAACAGACTACATTGTGGGACCTGATTACAACTGCAGATAGAGAGTTCACATGACTCATCACCAATGATGAAACACAAAGGGCTGGAGTAACTCAGCAAGTCAAGCAACCTCTATGTCTCCTCTCTGACCTGCTGAGTTACTCCAGAACATTGTCCTTTACTCAAGGGCGGCACGGTGGCGCAGCGGTAGAGTTGCTGCCTTACAGCGAATGCAGACTCAGGTTCGATCCTGACTGCGGGCGCCGTCTGTACGGAGTTTGTACGTTCTCCCCGTGACCTGCGTGGGTTTTCTCCGAGATCTTCGGTTTCCTCCCATACTCCAAAGACGTACAGTAGGTAGGTTAATTGGCTGGGCAAAATGTTAAAAAAATTCCCTAATGTGTGTAGGATAGTGTTGATGTGCGGGGATCGCTGGGTGGCGCGGACCCGGGGCCCGAAGGGCCTGTTTCCGCGCTGTATCTCTAAATCTAAATTACTCAAAGCATCTACAGCGCCTTGTGTCTTCATGACTGATGGTTTTTGGTAGATTTTTTCCACCGGCCCACAAAGTCCCACAAATTTAAACACTGGACAATCACCTCACATTGAGGTGCCCAAACCATGCCCCCAAAATATTGTTGCAAGGTATTCCAAATTATAGCCCCCTACATTAAATTAAAGGATTAGGGAAAAATCTACTCCGTTTCCATGCAATCCACACTTTTTCTGCACACTTTACTCACCTTGTTCAATGGATCATGAAGCTGTTAGAGGTCATATTTTGTTTGTTGTTTTCAAAGTCAAAAGCAATTATGTATAAAACAAACAAAAAAAACTTACTGCAAGCAGGAAAATCATCCCTCCAGTCTGTTATGGGATAGCCTGCATGAGCACATGCCCTGGCATATTCTTTTAAGGCACGGCAATGAGTTTCAGTGTCATCCACCCTGTCCAATGGAACAATATGCTTACTCACCAGACAACAACTTTGCATGTTGATTTGCATATTTAAATTAACAGTAATACATTTGGTTACAGAAGGAGCACTTACTTGCACAGGTCATTAATACAGCTGGCGACATATGAATTCGGCTGGACATTTTCACGGCAAGAAAAAAAAGGGAAACCAACCAGAACTTCACATTTTGCAATGATATCCTGAATTAAATTGAAAAGAGCCACACTGAATAACCATTCCACAATATTTTTTTCAAAACACCTGCACAGAAATTATGATTGTAATTTTCATATCACCTAGTTGTCAAGTCAAATGTTATGATCAGACTGTTGATTGTAAAACGTAAAGTAAAATCGCCATATAAATATATATATATAAATTCTTCTTGTGTAGGATGCTGGTTTACTCCGAAGATAGACACAAAATGCTGGACAGGCAGCATCTCTGGATAGAAGGAATGGGTGATGACCCTTCTTCAGAGTGAGAGAGAAATTCTTCTTCGAGTTTTTTAAATTTTTTATTAAGATTAAAATGTTCCCATTTGCTAATTCTATCATATACTAATATCATGTCGAGTCTGACTTTGTCAATTTTCTCCTGGGTGGCTTGATACACCAGGTCATGTTGTGGGTACATAATCTTGAAATTAGAACCAAGGTTTTCAGTGTGAAATCAAGCCAAACATTTTTACTCGAAATGTTGTAAAATTGGGGCAATTAAAATTTCACACCCAAAAAAATATCAAAATACCTTTCTCGGATAACGATATCAATGAATATAAGAGTATATCAGGGAAAACAGACTGAATAAAATACAATTCAAAGGTGAAACAACTGTTTAATAGCTTTATCTATTTTCTTTATCAGACGATTTGTCCCTCATAATCTAAAATCAATGTACATTAAATTAATTCTGAGCCTTTCTAATGCAGTGGACTTAATACAGTATTTGTTTCTCTTCTTAATTCTAGCTACCTATGTCATCATTTAAATCTCATAAAGAACATAAACACAAACATATCAAAACTCCACAGTATCATTAACCCCAGTGCTGCAATTGAACTATAAACCACAGAATCATGGATATTTACAGTAAAGAGGACATTTAGGCATTTCAGAACAATATTTCAATGCAGTACTTTCATAAGCAATTAATTCCTATTCAATTTGTCCTAAGCATTTGTAATGATAAAGAAATACAGAAGGCACTGACGTTAATTTCTGCTTCTTTGTACCGACATGGACTAGGGAAATCAAATGGAATAGATTCACACGGGGAATCAAAGGGAGATTGTGACATCCAACTGTTTCCAAAGACAGCAACATCCTCAGTCACCAGATCTGAAAAAAATTATATGTGTATTACAGAAGGTTAATATAATGCATTCTGTTTCACTATGGGGAGGGTCACTGAAAATTCTGATGAACTCTCTTTCATGGCCCTCCACTGCTATAGTTTTCTCCAGTACCGCACCAGAAACACTATCTTCACATTTATTTAATTAGAAACATAGAAAAATAGGTGCAGGAATAGGCCATTCGGCAGTTCTAGCCAGCACTGCCATTCAATATGATCATGGCTGATCATCTAAAATCAGTACCCCATTCATGCTTTTTCCACATATCCCTTGATTCCTCTAGCCCTAAGAGCTTAATCTAACTCTCTCTTGAAAACATCCAGTGAATTGGCTACCTTCTGTGGCAGAGAATTCCACAGATTCAAAACTCTCTGGGTCAAGAATGTTTTCCTCATCTCAGTCCTAAATGGCCTACCCCTTATTCTTAAACTGTGACCCCTGGTTCTGGACTCCCCCAACATCGTGAACATTTTTCCTGCATCTAGCCTGTCCAAGCCTTTAAGAATTTTATATGTTTCCATAAGATCCCCTCTCATCCTTCTAAATTCCAGTGAATACAAGCCCAGTCAACCCATCATTTCATCATTTGTCAGTCCCGCCATCCCGGGAATTAACCTGGTGAACCTACGCTGCATTCCTTCAATAGCAATAATGTCCTTCCTCAAATTGGGAGACCAAAATTGCACACAATACTCCAGGTGCGGTCTCACTAGGGTCCTGTACAACTGCAGTAGGGCCTCCTTGCTCCTAAACTCAAATCCTCTTGCAATTAAGGCCAACATGCCATTAGCTTTCTTCACTGCCTGCTGTACCTGCATGCTTACTTTCAGTGACTCCTCCTCAGCGCTGCTACCAATTTGGTTGGCGCAATCTACATGTAGATTAAAGTCACCCATGATTACCGCTGTACCTTTGCTACACGCATCCCTAATTTCCTGCTTGATGCTATCCCCAACCTCCCTACTGCTGTTTGATGTTCTGTATACAACTACTGCTGTTTGGTGGTCTTGTTGTGTATGTCTACATGCAAAAGAGTAAAGCGTTACAATGTATTTGATCTTCAGGCTTCTATTCTAGGCCTTATCTACCCTCAAACACAGACAGAAAAATATCCCTGGCACAAGTCAGAGATAAACAGGGCAGTTCCTCCGATATCCATCCCACAATTTATACTACAAACAACATTCCTAAAGTAGATAACCTGGGCATTTATTCTCATTAAACTTTGGTGAATATTTCTGTACACAAAATTTGCACTAACATTTTTCTATGTAATGATAATCAAGGTATCAGTTGCTATGTTCTTCAATTCCTGGGATGCACTTCCTGTGGTTATGAAGGTGCCATGTTAATGGAAATATTTATTTCATATTGTTTTTAACTGTACTCATGGTAAGCACAGACCTATGAACATGGCTTTAATCCACGTGCCAACTGATTCATTTAATGTCACATTTTTCCCCTCAAGACATATTGGGTTACAGGTGATGACAGAGAATATTTAGCGCTGGAGGTAGGATAAAGAGGAGATAACTGATTTATTTAATGCATCAAAGTCTGTGAGAACTGACACACATGCTTGGCAAGACATGTCAAACCTCAGTACTAAAACTGAGGACACTTCCATGTAATATATAGTTCTCTAGATGGATACGTCGAGGAACTAACCAGTGAGAAGATCTGGTATTGTATAAAACAAAAACAAAACCCAACTCTGCTTTTGGAAGTCGTAAACAATGGGAAATGAAGAGCAATCCACATAAAGACGGAGGTGAAAGTCTATCATGATGTCGTCATGCCCACCTTATTCTATGCAAGAGGGACATAGACAGTATACATGTCAGACAGATTAATCACCTTCACATGACCCGTCTACACAGAGTGCTTCATGTCAGGTGGCAAGTTAAGATTCCAGACACACAGATTTTGTCCCAAACAATCTCCCCAGCATCTACATATTATTGAATGAATCAATGGGCAACATATGTCAGAGGAATGATGACAGAATACCAAGGCTGCTGTTTTGTAGAGAGCTGAAAGGGGCAAACAATCACATGGTGAACAGAAAACAGGATTCAAAGTCTTTCTCAGAGTTGCAACCTTGACACAAATTACTGGGAACAACAAGCTCTGGATCGTCCTCGACATAAAAAGCAGTGTTCACTCATATGGGGAAGGTAAAAGGGAGGAAGCAACGTTAGATGGAGAATCTCAAAAAACAAGAATCACTGATGCCGTAGCATCTTATACCTCTGTCACCTGTGTGAAAGGAACTTCTGAGCCCAGATTGGGCTAATCAGCCACCTCCGTACATATTGCCACACTGGGGAGACTAGATGTAATAGTCTTGCTGGAGAAAGTGGGATGGACAGCAATAACAGTACAAACTTCAGAGACCCTCGAGTGCAGCTAGGGTGATGTGATACAGCACTGCAAGGCTTTTGCTAAACCAATCCTGGAAGCAAAGTACTTAACACTGTTCACATTTTACAAATATACAAAGGCACAACCTACAAGCAATACCAAGACATCTTAAGAATCTCATTAAATCATCCTATTGTGAAAGTTTCTGTCTTTTAAACAAACGTTCTTTGACTATCTGAGGTAAGAGATATCAGTGATATTTAGATGAACTATATTCACATTTCACACCTGAATTCATACAGTATGCAGCCCGATACTTGTAGATTTGTATGTCCACATTATGATCTCTTTTAGACTACAGATATCAGACCAGTTACCATAATTCTGAGATGTAGGTTTATGCCCAGGAAGAACTAAGTAATTTTTTTTAATTCCTTATGTTTAAAGTCAGCGTGTTTTACAAGCATTCAAACATCTCATTGTTCTAATTTAGCAATATCATGATTTAAACTTTTTTTTTCGCGTGCTTATAAAACCACAGAGTGGGGATCACTGGGCGGCACGGACTTGGAGGGCCGAAAAGGCCTGTTTCCGGCTGTATATATATGATATGATATGATATGATAAAACAGCTAAAAAAAGAAAAGCTTTTTTATTAATGTTGCCATCTTGATGCCTGCCCTTCATCCATCCCTGACCTCAAGGCTTTCTCTTGCACTTTCCCCAAATACTGAGATCAAAACCTTAGTCAGTCTATCAGGCTTAAATGCAGAAAGGAAGTGATTACAACTCCTAGCTATACTTCCTTTGTGATAAAACGCAAGTTATGAAGTTTTTAGACATGTTAAAAGTACAAGCCTTTCACCAACACAGATTTCCTAGCAGCCAACTCAAGAGTAGTCACTCGTTTAATGTTTATCTGCTGTGAAAAGTGTGCGGGTGCAACCGTGGGCATTAAGGAAGGCAAAGATAGCTGAAAAACATGACTTACTATAGCTTGCATTGAAATCATCAGACATATCCCCATTGTAGTTACCACACAGACCACAAGGTTTGCCTTTGTGTTCCTCAGTGAGCTTGATATAAACACCAGAGAGCCCATCCCATGCCAAGGAAAATCCAAATGTCGTTTTCACAAGTATATAATCAGCAAGGCGTTCAAAGAATGCGTGCCCAATAGTCTGAGGCAAAGCCAATCTGAAAGAAAGATATTTAAACATTTACAATAATTACATAAGAATCATAATGATAATTACTTTAAAGATTTACAGGTTTAACAATACTCTTTGAAATTAGTAAACACACTATTCCTCTGAAGATGCATTTGGTAAAATCTACATCTTTTTATTCATATCAAGATACTCACTTATTAATCCAATTAAAAACATTCACTGATCCCTGTACCATCTCATATCAGCCCACTAATGTTATTTATATATATAAATGTGTGTGTGTGTGTGTGTGTGTGTGTGTGTGTGTGTGTGTGTGTGTGTGTGTGTGTGTGTGTGTGTGTGTGTGTGTGTGTGTGTGTGTGTGTGTGTGTGTGTGTGTATGATGAGAAAATAATGTTCCTGGGACCAAATGAGCTGTCTACAAAGGATGACTAATTAAGGTCTACTTTTGGCCTATCATGTCTAAAATTGCACATACAATTAGTTCAGATTTCCACCATCAACAATTTATTTCATTTTCATTAAGTTAGTGGACTAATATTCAGAGACCTGACCTGATCAGAGAATGGAGTAATTTTCCTCCATTATCAGTTTATTGGCATACAAAATAGTCATGTTAATTATTTTGTCATTTTATTTTATTTTATAGTACTGTAAACCCTCTTTATAATAGATAATAGCGGAGTGGGGGGGGGGGGGGGGGGGTGGTGTCTGCAATAACTGAATAAGGGATTATCATTTTAGGTAGCACGAACAAAGAACTGCAGATGTTGGTTAATAGGCAAAAGGACACAAAGTGCTGGAGCAACTCAGCAGGTCAGGCAGCATCTCTGGAGAACATGGATAGCAGTCGTTTCAGGTCAGAACCCTGCTTCAGGCTGATTCAGTCTGCTAAGTTATTCCCACACTTTGTGTCGTTTCACCTTAAGGCTAGGTGCCGATGCCGTTAGTCTGCGCCAGTGAGCTCATCTGCTCCAACTGGTTCACCGTCCAGTTGACGAGGCTGTTGCTGTGGCACGCTGGCCCACAGCTATTTTTACAGGCCGCTGCCACCGTCAGTGTGGGGCTCCCTCCCCTCTCACCAGCGGCCGCCTCTTTCTGTTAACTGTTGCTTTGTCCGCTCCCCCCCTCCACCGCTGCCTCCTCTTCCTTCCCCCATCGCATTGTCCACTCCGCCACTCCCTCCTTCACCACCACCTCCTCCTCCTCCTCCTTCCCTCCCACAGTCGCCAACATCTTTCAAGGTGGAGTATGTTGCCAACTCCGGGGGTGAAGGAGGAGGTGACGATGGGGGGGCTGGGGGGGGGGGGAGACAAAGGGGGTGGGTGGACAAAGTGCCGGCCAACAGGAAGAAGTGGCAGCTAGTGAAAGGGGAGGGAGCCCAATGGTGACCAAGTGCAGCCTGTCGGTGGCGGCGGCCTGAAGAAAGCGTTGTCAGCCAGGGGCTACAACGTGAGCCACAACAACAGTTGCATCAACCTGACTGTGCAGCAGCTGGTGAAGAAGGGCTCGCTGGTGCACCGTGCGAGCCGGGCACGACGTCAGTAGCCGGGCGTGTAAGTGGGTGGGGAGACAGTGCCAGCGTGTGTGGTGTTGGAAGATTCTGCTGTCCACTATAACCAAAATCCATTATAAAGACGTCTGTTAAAACAAAGGTTTACTGTAGAGAAGAAATTTGCTTCCGTCAACGAGCGTTGTTTTTGGTAAGATATGCACCTGATTCTTCCTTTTGTAACCGAATGACCAAGAATAGTTATTTCCTCTTCATTTGGGAAAAACAAGCTTAAAGTCCTCGAGCAAGAGTAAGGAGAAGATGTGCATTCCTCATTGTTGTGGACCTGAATAAACAGAAATCCAACAGTGAGATAAAGGCAACTTTGTGATGCGATAAGTTGAGTGGTCAGTGCACGCAGTTAATTCATACCTCCACCATATACTGGGGCTCCGTTGTCCTACAATCTTTTGCAAGAATATAAGAACATTTTCCAGGAAAATAAAAGTAAAGCCCATCGAAAGTCTCAAAATGGTATTGTCCCCATGACTTGCATATTCCCTCTCTGTCCAGTCCGAGATTTGGAACTAAAGAAATAAAAAATGAAATGTTTGGTTAAAACTTTGCTGAAAAGTAATTTCTGGCCCTAATACAAGCTATTATTTTTTGGATTGAACAGTTTCCCTGAGTGCAGGTAGTGCAAATAATTCATTCAGACATACCCATTACACAAACAACCACCAATAAGTAAATTATATAAATTATTTATGTTATAAAAATAAAAAGACATAAATATAACTGGCATGATATGACGAAAACATTATTTTTTACTAACCTTAAACAAATTATAGGTAAAGGAGTCTATCTTTTTGGTTTCAGAAAATTGTAAAAGTTTAGTTTAGTTTAGTTTAGAGATGCAGTGCAGAAACAGGCCCTTCGGCCCACCGAGTCTGCGTCGACCAGCAATCCCCACACATCAAAACTATCCTACACACTAGGGACAATTTACAATTATACCAAGCCAATTAACTGACAAACCTGTATGCCTTTGGAGTGTGGGACGAAACTGGAGCTCCCGGAGAAAACCCATGCAGATCCCGGGGAGAACGTACAAACTCCGTGCAGACTGCACCCGTAATCAGGGTCGAACCCAGGTCTCTGGTGCTGTAAGGCAGCAACTCTACTGCTGCGCCCCTTAAAGTTCTATTATATCTCCAGAACATCCTGTGCACTGACCTGTCTGACAACGGCTCCCATTAGCCTGGCGCTCCCTGCAGTCACATGTATCATCCCCACTGCAAAAGCCACCATTGAGACAATCATATGAACAAACACCTGGAAGTCCAAAGAAATTGGTCATTTTGCAGAAATGGTCATGAAATAACACAAAGTTAAGATAAATACCAACATCCCGAATTACTTTGAAATTATTTCTATAAATTGCTTAAAGTGTTTAGCAAATCAGATCAGATAGCATCTACAGTATATAAAGAGAAATCGACTAAGTGTTCAGGTCAATGATCAAGTCAAGTCAATTTTATTTGTATAGCACATTTAAAAACAACCCACGTTGACCAAAGTGCTGTACATCAGTTCAGGTACTAAGAACGAACATACAATGGCACACAAACATAACAGCACATACATAAACAGTTCACAGTGCCCCCTCAGAGGGCCTCAAACGCTAGGGAGTAGAAATAGGTTTTGAGCCTGGACTTAAAGGAGTCGATGGAGGGGGCAGTTCTGATGGGGAGAGGGATGCTGTTCCACAGTCTAGGAGCTGCAACCGCAAAAGCGCAGTCACACCTGAGCTTAAGCCTAGACAGCGGGATGATCTTCCACTTCAAACTAAGACATGAAATCTGTTTCCTCCTCACAGATGTTGCTCGACCAGTTCAGCATTACCAAGGAGTGACAAGGAACTGCAGATGCTGCTTTATGAAAAAAGACACAAAGTGCTGGAGTAACTCAGCGGGTCAGATAGCAACCTGATCTCCAGAGATGCTGCCTGACCCGCTGAGTTACTCCAGAACTTTGTGTCTTTTTTCGTGTTATCCATACTTTTTGTTTTTATTTCACTCCTGAAGAATTTGCCATTATGTTTTAGATAATGCCCTGAGACTTAGATGATAGAAATAGTCCATTAGTTTCTTCTAATATTTTCAAAAAAATCAAACTATAATCTTCTGAATTCTGAGGAAGGTAAACCTAATTTCTACAATTTCCCTTCATAATAGGAGTCTAGTACATCCCTCCTTCCAATGATTAAACTTGACTCCGATGTTATCACACAATGCTGGAGTAACTCAGCGGGTCAGGCAGCAACTCTGGAGAGAAAGAATGGGTGACGTTTCGGGTCGAGACCCTTCTTCAGACCCGACAAACTTGACTCCGATGATACGGTGCTCAGAATTGCCCATAGATGTTTGCTAGTGGTTTAACCAGGACTTGGCATATGTATGAGAATAAATACAATCCCATGAATTTTAGTCTACATATTTAATGCACACATAATTAAATAAATAAATCCGAGTCTGAGAAAACTATAGTTCGAGAGCTTAAAATTGGGCTTTAACTTCAAGTTGATTTTGGCTGTCACAAGCATGAAGGGTTGAATAGCCTCCTTCAGTGAACTCCTTTCCATGATTCTATGCCTCTGTCATGATATTTGTTTCAATGCTTCAAAACATCTCTTTTGAAAAAACATTTATAATGTGAAAAATAATCTGTTTGATGCTGTATTTTATTTCATACATGCAACTTTCACATCAGTAATATAACTGCTAACGTTTAATCGACATATTTAGATCCTTCCCAATATTAAAGGATATTTAATGTGAGAGTCACGTAATTGGTTCTACCTCGGCAGATGCACCTTGAAAATAAATGTCCAGGACAAGCACAGCGAAGGAAATCAAATGTAGGATTAATTGCTCCACTTCCCACAGCTACATGACACCAGTCTTCCAGGAAAAGTAAAGAACATCATTCAGGGCTCGACCATTTGCCTTTTCCACCATTTAATGAGGCAATGAGGAAGGACGTCCTTGCTAATAAGGCAGTGCAGCATAGGTTCACGAGGTTAATCCCTGGGATGGAGGGACTGTCATATGAGGAAAGATTGGAAAGACTAGGCTTATATTCATTGGAGTTTAAAAGGATGAGAGGGGATCTTATAGAGACGTATAAAATTACAAAAGGACTTGACAAGCTAGATGCAGGAAAAATGGTCCCAATGTTGGGGGTGACCAGATCCAGGGGACACAGTCTAAGAATAAAGGGGAGACCATTTAGAACTGAGGTGAGAAGGAACTTTTTCACCCAGAGAGTTGTGAATTTGTGGAATTCTCTGCCACAGAAGGCAGTGGAGGCCAATTCACTGGATGAATTTAAAAGAGGGTTAAATGGAGCTCTTGGGGCTTGTGGAATCAAGGGATATGGGGAGAAGGCAGGCACAGGTTACTGATTGTGGATGATCTGCCATGATCACAGTGAATGGCGATGCTGGCTCGAAGGGCCAAATGGCCTCCTCCTGCATCTATGTTTCTAATGGCTGATCTGTGATTGAACTTCACAAACATAAGTTTTGGCATATCCTTTATTATATATATGGCGGCACGGTAGCGCAGCGGTAGAGTTGCTGCTTTACAGCGAATGCAGCGCCGGAGACACAGGTTCGATCCTGACTACGGGTGCTGCACTGTAAGGAGTTTGTACGTTCTCCCCGTGACCTGCGTGGGTTTTCTCCGAGATCTTCGGTTTCCTCCCACACTCCAAAGACGTACAGGTATGTAGGTTAATTGGCTGGGTAAATGTAAAAATTGTCCCTAGTGGGTGTAGGATAGTGTTAATGTACGGGGATCGCTGGGCGGCACGGACTTGGAGGGCCGAAAAAAGGCCTGTTTCCGGCTGTAGATATATGATATGATATGATATGATATTATATCTATAAATCAGAGAGTTAAAATTAGCAATTCATCACCAGGTACTGCAGTTTGCAAAAGGTGGTTTATACTTTACCATCCATTGCGTGAGGGTTGGGTTTGCTCCTGCACTAGTTTCCTCAACCAAAATGGTTTCTCTCGATGTATCAAGTAATTTAATTTATTGTCTTGAAAACCTAGGTGTAATTACCACTTAAGGTTTTGTAAATCTATGGAATATAACCTCAATTTATGTAATCTGCAATTTAACCACTGGCTCCAGTAATTCTGTGTGATGCTAGATGATCTACACATAAGCCCATTGCTCTCCTTTCTTTTTCTCAAAGTCTCTGGAGGAGCAGTCCTACTCATGTTTTTATTGCAGACAAGCATTTCTACCTTTGCAGCAATGCTGTATGTGGCTGGGAAAGTATGTTCCTATCCATTCCAGTCTAACTCTAATGATCAGAGATCTCTCTGAAAGACCAAGTAATTTGAGCTTGACAAGATGTGAAATGTAACTCTGATAGCTGAGCAGTGTTAACCATGTCAGAGATGTTCCCTTTGTCCTATCCACCCTCTCCACAATGCAAAACTAACATGTTCTCTCACTTTTCTTTGCACATTGACTTTGTCTCTCTCCCCGCAGATTCTGCCTGATCTTTTGAGTATTTTCCAGCATTTTCCATTATTATTTCAGATTTTAAGCATCTCCATTTTTTTTTTTTTTACAAACTGTAAAAAAATTGTCAGGTCTTCCTCGTAACTCTCTTAAGCGTTTGAAGTTCCGTCAGTCCGTTTAGATGAGAATGAGAGAAGCAAAGTGCTGACTGATGCCATGGAGGAAGCATTCAGGTGGGGGGCACAAGCAAGAATATATTGGTACATGTGGATACAATAGTGACACTTAAAAAACACTTGAATGCATCCTGTACATGGCTTGGAAAGGCTTGGATGGAGATGAGCAAGTGGATTAACTTGCTGAAGCAACTTGGTGGGTATGAATGAGTTGGGCCGAAGGATCTATTTCCATGCTGCTTCACTCTATGAGTATATGACTCTCGGAAGAGAGAGCGAGCACAAATTTAAGAGTAAATCAGGATGTAAGATGTTAAAAAAAAAAAAAGATAAAACTAAAGGCTCTATATCAAAAGGCACAGAATTCAAAACAAAACAGATGAACTGCAAATAGAAATGAGTACGTTTGATTTGGTAGATTTACAGACACAATACTACAGGGAAATGGAGATATGGACCTGAATAGGGAAGGGTGTACGGCATTTAAGAAGGACAGGAAGTTAGGTAAAGGTGGATGAATGGCTTTGCTAATTAATTATGGTGTTCGTGCAGCAGAGAAAAGTTACCCAAATTGAAGAAACCAGGATCTGGAAGGCGGTTTGTGTGGATGAGAAATTATAAATACAATTCACTTGTAGGAATGATTCAGGTGTAAAATAACCACATGTAGGACAATGGCAGATGGAAGAAATTGTAGGAGTTTGTCAAAAGGTGTTACAAAAGCCTTTTAAGATTTTAATCTTTATAGAGATAAGAAAAATCAGATGCTGTCTAGATGAGGAGTTAATAGAATGTTGGTAGGATGTTTTCTTAGAGCCAGCTAGGGAGTAGATCAAAATGAACTATTGTGTAATGGGTGAGGAATTAGTTAGTAACCTCATCAAGAAGTTTCTCAGGGAACAACAATATTAACATGGCTGAATTTTGCATTCAGTGAGGTAGCAAAGAACAGTTTCAAGATAAATATTTTACTTGTAAAGAAGGGTCTTATCAGGAGCATTAAAATAGAGTTAGCTAGAGTGACCTGGAAGTTTAAGTTAATGGATCATACGATCAAGATGCACAGGCAGACATTTTAGAGTGTCTTTCAAAATACACAGATTAGATACGTTCCAATGACAAAGCTGATTTGAGCAGTGGAGTACCGTACTCCTATTCTTAGTTAATGTGTTCATACAAAACAGTGGTGAATCTAGAACTGAATTCAAACTTTTGCATGCACATTTGATCACGTATCTCTCTTTAGTTTTACTTCAAAAACAGAACAATGCTTGATGAAATTCATATATCAGCATGCCAATAGCTCAAAAGCAACATGAAAATAGTTATTGCTTTCTGTCATACCTTCAGAGTTTGTAGAATTGTAGGTTAAACTTGCCTGTGGCACAATGGATGCACTATGATCCTGTAAAGAATATAAAAAAGTATGGTCAATTGAAGCATTATGACTGTGTAACTTCTGGAGCAATGATTTTTGACTTACAATGTAGCCTGATTCAACTCCTAATGAAATGTCCATATTTCCATGTGTTTAAATTGGTTTGCAAAATGCTTGACTTCTAGCAGTTACAAATTCAACATTGTTCAGCATTTATAAAATATAAACAGTTGTTTCAAATTGGCACAATATTCAAGTTAAAGTAAAAGCTTTTGATTAAAGAAGGTGGATTTGGTTTGCAATAAAACCTCTTAAGTGGTTTCTCCACAGATGCTGGAGGGCTTCATAAGTAAATCTGCAGCAGCATCTTAGAAAAAGTCACTTCCAACATGCTGGCTTCGATGGCCAAATCGAATACTATTCAAATAATTAAACTGACATTGCAAGAAAATTAAAACAAAAAATGAAAATATCAGGCAGGTATGTAGTAGGTCAGAACAGGAGAGAATTAAGATAAACAATTCAAGTACAAATGACTGTAAGAAACAACTTTCAATCGCATATCACTAACCTTTTGTTCTCTTATTTAAACTGTTGGGTAGTCACAGAATTTTGTTTTATTTCTGACATCCTTCATACAGTTTTAATATCATCTATATAAACTTTGGGACCTCATGCCTCAAGTGTTAAAAGGAGCAAAGAAAAAAATATGTTCTTTCAGATAAAGATTTTTCTTATTTAATTTCAGACCATGACAAGAAGATCGAAGTTTCACTCAGCTCCTGGATTGTCTTTGAAAGGTGCTTGAACAGGAAGGAATATGAACCAATATCATCTGTTTCTCCTTCCACCTAATTGTCTTCTTCCTATTCTTCAAAATGCTTAAGAGTGCAAACAAATACAAATTGCAATGTTTTTAAACTGCAATTAAAGCACAAAGTACTTGTGCTATAACACCGGAATAAGCACTCAATCAAGAAAACCAAGACGAAAGCCAAAGTACTATCTAAACCGATTATGCAAACTTCTGCTAAAGACAATAACTAACTCCATATGCAATAATCAGCTACCTACACGTTAACAAGCACATTAAAACAAAGTGATCATGTAGATACAAGTATATCATTGGAGTTATCAAGTGGGCACCTCCCTTCACTGGTGTTTCATTGAGTTTGGCCCACAACACCTTGGGAAGACTCAACAGTTAGTTCTGGCATCCCAGAACAACCTCCATCAATAAATATTATATGTTTGGAGACATCTTCCCTAAAATGCAATGGGGCAGATCTGCTTCATGATAAATTCCAAACTGACAAAATTCCAAAAACAATGTATGTTGACGAAGGTTAAGAGTAACAAAGAAAATCAAATATTGGGGAACAAGAAGATTAACTGATGCAAGCACCGAATAATAGACTTGTTATTATTAGTCCTCTGAAATAAGAATAGGGTTGAGATGGAGCTCAGTACAAATGATCTGGGTAAATTGTTGTGAGTGTTGTTCCTACAGGATTGTTCGTCCTTCGGGTTGGAAGATGACCATGACTTCACTTTCAGTTGGACTGTGGGTCCAGAAGTGACTGGTGAGGCCAATCGGGGCCCGGAAGGCACGCTCACATGTAGGACACAAATGGATGGGTGCTGCAGTGGAAGTGGAGGTAGCCCGGGCTTTGCGCGCGGTGCGTTTCCTCTGGGCCTCTGCAGTGCGTCTGTTCTCTTCTGCACGGGCTCCTGTGGTGAGCTGGCTATGCCAGGTTGGACGGTCCAGAGCAAGAGACTCCCAAGTGCTGAGATTGATGTCCAAGTCTTTGAGGGACACTTTGAGGCGGTCCTTAAACCGTTTCTTCTGTCCTCCTACTGAGCGCTTGCCCTGACACAGTTCTTCGTACAGAAGCTGTTTTGGCAGTCGACTCTCGGGCATTCTGACGACATGGCCTGCCCATCTGGCTGCTGTGAGTACAAATGAATGGCACACTGAAATATTATGAAACATAATATTATGAAACATAATATTTGAACCAAAGTTGAGGTAGTCCAATGCACCAAATGTGGCCCAGTCTCTTTTCTTGCCTCTTGAACTTAGAGCAATTATTATTCCCTCCACAGTCACATAAACCGTGGAAAAATCAATGGTTGAAAACAAGAATTCTGTGCCTTGTTGATAATTGGAGGTGTGCAGAGGAAGAAGAGCTTCCTTCTATATTCTTAGATGCTTTCTGTCTGCACACTTTATTCAGAGTCAGATGATCCACAATCCTGTAGGTACAAGTTCACTTCATTCTTTTACTCTTTCTGCCAGGTTTTAAAAAAGTCAATGCTGGAAGTAATTTAGATAGCATGCAGCAGAAAATGTTAATATATTTAGCCTTGGGCATTCATCCATAAGAAGAAAAAAAATTGTGCAAAAAATTACTGAGTATTACAAGGAAAAACACGTCAAAATCCGTTAACGAATTCTCTTCTTTGGTACGTTCTACTTAATTTCAAGAACAATTCTTAATTCTTATAGACCCTTAGAATATAGGAATTCTTAGACCCTTTATTATCCCAAGATCCTTCATGTTCAAATGCCCACAAAATAATTGCAAATGAAAGAAGATAAAAGACTTCTAAATTAAGGAAAGGAACATTCTGGGGAATATCATAGGGGAGACAGAGAAGCAGTGGCAGGTTTTTTTAAGGGGGATAATGGCGCAGAGTTGAAAATGCATGCATGGCTGCAAATGTTGGTGCAATGATATAAAGAAGCATAGGACGTCAGAACTGGAAGTATGTAGAATGCTAATGGGATTTGATTGCCAGAGGAAGTTACATAGTAAGTAAGGGAAAAGTCCATAGAGTAGAAAGGTCAAAGTTTAAAACTGTAATTTTTAGTGGAATGGTTTTCTATCGTAGGTCAAAAGATGCAGTTGTGGTGACTGGTATTTTTGAGTGGGTTTGAATTCAGTTTACATATTTGAATGACTGAAGTTTACAGTCTGTGGAAGATGAAAGACAGGCTGGGAAAGCATTGGAAGAGTCAAAACGTAGACACAAGGAACTGCAGATGCTGGGTTGCACAAAAAGAGAGTAAAAAGACAAAACCTGGAGTAACTCTGCAGGTCAGGCAGCATCTCCGAAGAACATGGATAGATGATGTTTCGGTTCCGGATCCTTCTTCAAACAGATTGTAGGGGGCGGGAACGAAAGCTGGGAGAGGGGAAAGTCAAAGTGTGGCAGGAAATAGGTGGACACAGGCTGAGTAGAGGGGGTGGGGTTGATAGGTAGATGGTTGGAACAAAGGCCAGAGATTAAAGCAGAGGTTATGGTACAGAAATATTGAAGAGTTGCAGATTGTAAAGCCAAAGGAAAGAATGTCAGAGGAAGTGGAAGAGTAGGGGAGAAGCTCCTCCAGAACCTTTAAGTCTACTCTTACAATTTTGAAAGGCCCTGAATCAATATATGCACTGTAATATATACCAGTTTATAAATTAATTTTAATGGTGGCATTTCATTATATGAAGAGCAGGGGGGAAGGGTGGGTGTGAGCCAGGTGGAGCACAGGGGAGGTGGGGGAAGAACGGGGGGTGTAGTAGAGAAGGAGGGTGTTTTGTGAGAGGTTCATGTGCACCTCCTCTAACCTCATCTACTGCTACCGGCGTTCCCGATGTGGCCTCCAGTACATTGGCAAGACCAAGCTTCGATTTGGCACCTGTTTCGTCAAACACATGTATTTGGTCCACCAGGGCCTACTGCATCTCCTGGTTGTTAACCATTTTAACTTCCCTTCCCCTTCCCAGACAAGCCTTTCTAGTCCTGGACCTCCATCGTTGTCAGAGTGAAGCCACACACAAGCAGATGAACAGCACCTCAGATTCTGCTTGGGCAGCTTACAACCCAATAGTTTTCAAAGTTTAAAGTTCAAAAACACTTTATTTGTCCGCGTGGGGCAATTTACAAAGGCTCATAGAGTAGTACAAAAACTATTGGGAAGGGGGGGTTAGTGGGGTGAGCAGTGGGACGGGGGTGGTTGGGAGTTGGGGACAAAAGTTGCCTTTCTCTATGTCCTACATTCTGGGCAGCGAAGCCGGCATCCTGAGGGGAGCCACTCAAACGCAGAGAACAGGACATGAGGGGTCCTGTAAAATCCTGCCAGCTGACCTTAGCATCTGCTGGTCGCATAGGGTGGAGAGGGCTCTGACAGGGAGTCCAATCATTTTGGAACAGACTTGGGCTGTGCTCTGCAGGCGGTTTCTTTTCTGAAGGCGATGAACATTGAATTCTCCAATTTCAGGTAATCTCCCAGAACCAACAATCATTCCAACAATTAGCCAAACTAATAAAACATTAGGTTCAAAGAATGATTACAATCAGGCCAATTTCAATTATATTGTATATCTTTAACTTTTTAAGCTTTAAAAAAAATTAAACTTACCTCATGCACCTTTATTCATCCAGAACTTTTAAGTTTATTCTTACAATTGTGAAACAGCCTGAATCAATCAATGCACTGTAACATATACCATTTATAAATTAATTTTAATGGTGGCATTTCATCAGATGAAAAGAGATTTGATTTCAGGTGGCATTTCCAAATAGCAGAAAATTAGCAACCAAGTGTTATTAAAAATGCCTGCACTGAGCAGAGGTACTGAAACTTCATCTTTTAAAGCTTTTATTGCTGCAAGCAACACAAAGAGTTCATTGTGGCGACAGAATTGTTTTAGAGTTCACTTTCTATTACATGTTAGCATACCTCTACCGCTAAGAGATTCCGTTTCTGGAGAACTGCATCAAATCTGCTCCTGTGGAAGAAAAATAGCATTCAATACCTCGAATTCTTCTTCAAAAATACACGATACTTGGCTTGGAGTGTTCGAATTGAACGCTATCACATTCCGCTATTTAATTCTACTTCAGCTTCTCTTAAAATTAAAGTCAACTGCTTTGTGACTTGCCTTTTTGATTGGTTTTGCCCAGGGCCCGTGGTTTCACAATGAGATCCTGTTAAAACGATATGAAATATTTGGTTAAGTTCCTTATGACCGTGTAAACTAATCAGGGTAAGCTAAAACAGGTTGATTCCCTGTTAAATTACAACGTCTTAAGCGTAAAATCTTTCACAAGGGGCTTAAGAGTTTTATTCCTTGAATAGAAGCAGACCATTGTAGTTTTATGAAGGAGATTTCGTACATTGCAATTCCACCTGCAATTATTGGTATCATGTCTGATATTTTTCGGAGATATCGGATTTTCGCAGATATATTGGTATTTGTTTCATTGGACATTATTTTCCTTTGCGCCACTTTGCTGACAGATGCACCCTTGAAAACATTTCCAGAATTTCATTCACATTGTGTTTCGCATTCACAATTCAAATGAAATCAAATACTTTGTGATTAGCATTTAATGAAAACAGGCATCAAGAAAAAAGAAAACAGGCGTGGATAAGTCTGAACTTAGCTTTCCAAGAATTAAATTCGTTTCCTTTACGCTCTATCTGTCCACAATGCTGGCTCGCACGCATTTTACTGTTAAAACAAATGGTTCCAGAGAACAAGTCGGGTTTTCAAAGATACTGCAGCGTACGCACTTACCTTGAAATAATTGAAGAAGTGAATAAAAGACTAACACACTCCAGGGTACCATTAATTTAAGTTTCCGAGCAATGTTCATTTCAATGGATTTCTGCTGTGAACGAGGAAAGGAAAGATTCATTGCAATCAACGGAATTTCAATGTCATTTTAGACCAATTGGTTTCCCAATTCTTACATTTTCCTTGTTTACAAAGAAAGAAAGAAGGCGAGGTATCGGTTACAATTAAACGCTCAACTCCTTGTGGCGACGTTTGGCTGCGCCTGGGCGTTCATTTGCAATGTGTGCTAGAATGGAACAAAGTGGGTTTGTTGTCCGAGGCAGATGAAGGAGTGACCTCGTGGATACACTGTAACTCAACTCAATTCCTTTGGTTTACTAAATTACGCAAGCCGTTTAAAACAACCCTTGCTTGTTCGTTGCAGGTGTAAACCAAAGTAATGCGCGAAATGGTCTATTGTGGACCCGCAGTTGAAATTAATCCATCTCTATTCTTACATCGAGATAGTGAATTCAAAAATCTTCAAACCCTTTTACGTTTTTAATGCAAGTTACCTAGATAGAGCAGATCTTATGTCGGAAACCTGTGGGTACTGTAGCAGTTCTGAGCTGACAGCGTGGGAGCTCCAGTTTCAGGTGTTTTGCTAAAGGCACAACCTCCCGATTGGTGTCCAGTACTGGTACCTTCAACCTATCCAGAACTAGTTAACACGCTTTGTTATCCTTGAGTATTAACTGGGAAAACACATGGATTTCTACTCAATCAGATGTGAAGACCATTGGAGTGACATGCCGACCTGGCCGATGCCTTCATTTCATTGTGTAGGAAGGAACTGCAGATGCTGGTTTAAACCGAAGGTAGACTCCCAGTCTGAAGACGGGTTCGACCCGAAATGTCACCTATTCCGTTTCTCCAGAGTTGCTGCCCCCCCCCCCCTCCCTCCTCCCTCCCTCCTCCCCCCTTTAACATCGTTCTTTGGTTGACCACTAAATTACTCGCCATCATTAGGTTCCCCTTATTCCAAGTCCCAGCTCTAACCTTGTGCTTTGGGCCGTTCCTGATATCTTGTTTAGAAACTGAAAGGAACCTAAATTAATTGTGAACTTGTTCCTGAAGGATTGTCTTCCTTCATTTGCTTAAAAACGTACATTCTTTCGCATTATCGTGGTGCTGGCTCAAAGGGCCGAATGGCCCACTCCTGCGCCTATTTTCTATGTATCAGTTTCCCGTTTTGAATTAAAGCTTTGTTTCAACCCAGTCTTCGGTTAAACCCCATTTTACGCGCGCAAAGTAAAAGCTAGGTCCGAATCGGGTATCCTTTTTAAAAATTTAGTTACTACCAGATTGGAAATAAATATGTTTTTATTTATTATGTGACAACTTTCAAATGGACTAAAATAACAAATTAGACAACATTGCAGCAAGCAAAATTAAAACTCTGGCCTTTGAAAAACAATTCTCAACATCCCATCAAAGTAGATGTAATGGCAAACGTTAACAAGACCTCCTGCAAACACGGAGATTGAACGAGGATCAAAGGTGGAAGAATGTTCTGAAGAAGGATCTCGACCCGAAACGTCACCTATTCCTTTTTTCCAGAGATGCTGTCTGGCCCGCTGAGTTACTCCAGCATTTTGTGTCTATCTTCTGATGTAAATTGGGTCATCGCACACCACAATATCTATTTTGGCAGAATTGGTTATTTGCATTTAATACTCGTGTTTGCTGGAAGTTGTCGAGAATTTCCATCCAGTTAGAGGCGACCTTTAGATCATTTTATCTGATAAGGGGTGGTGTTCATCACGAGGTTGAGTGTGGCTTTGTCAGAACGAACTATCTCACCTTTAACTGAACGTTGAACTTTTGTCACTTTCTTTGTCCATGTTAAAATAAGCCCAAAAAAGACCTTTTACATTCAGATGATTATTTTGTCATCCGGTTTCTTTCATATCATATCATATCATATATATACAGCCGGAAACAGGCCTTTTCGGCCCTCCAAGTCCGTGCCGCCCAGTGATCCCCGTACATTAACACTATCCTACACCCACTAAGGGCAATTTTTACATTTACCCAGCCAATTAACCTACATACCTGTACGTCTTTGGAGTGTGGGAGGAAACCGAAGATCTCGGAGAAAACCCACGCAGGTCACGGGGAGAACGTACAAACTCCTTACAGTGCAGCACCCGTAGTCAGGATCGAACCTGAGTCTCCGGCGCTGCATTCGCTGTAAAGCAGCAACTCTACCGCTGCGCTACCGTGCCGCCCGTTTCCGTCGTTGACACTAATTGTTCAATAATACTATTCGTGATTAACCCGGTTTTAAACATCTCTGCCAATGTTATTTCCAGTCAGGGCCTCTCGTGATCTACTGTATTGGGCAACTCGTGACGCCCTACCTGCCCAGTGCCGTTGTTGCCATTTGCGCTATGGATGAGAACGAATATAAAGGACGCAACTGACGATGGACACAAAATGCTGGAGTAACTCAACGGGTCAGGCAGCATCTCTGGAGAGAAAAAAGGATTGGTGACATAGAAACATAGAAAATAGGTGCAGGAGTAGGCCATTCGGCCCTTCGAGCCTGCACCGCCATTCAATATGATCATGGCTGATCATCCAACTCAGTATCCCGTACCTGCCTTCTCTCCATACCCCCTGATCCCTTTAGCCACCAGGGCCACATCTAACTCCCTCTTAAATATAGCCAATGAACTAGCCTCAACTACCTTCTGTGGCAGAGAATTCCACAGATTCACCACTCTGTGTGAAAAAAAACTTTCTCATCTCGGTCCTAAAAGACGTTTTGGGTTGTGTCACTTTTTTGGTATCTGCACTTCTTTGTTTTTACGTGAAGGATACAACGAAGGGTCTCGCCCGAACGTCACCCATCCCTTCTCTCCAGAGATGCTGCCTGTCCCGCTGAGTTACTCCAGCATTTTGTACCGATACAACTGACAGTTTCAAACGAAATCCAAACAAAACGTTTAAAACCTGATCAAAATTTTGTTTTTGTGTTGTAATAGTGTAACTACGTTAATTAAAATATATTGGAGCGCACAAATATATTGGAGCGCAGGATAGTTACAATTTACGAAAATATAATTGCATCACCTTGCTTTCCCTCTCTCTCCATCCCTCACCCATCCCCATCCTAGTTCTCCGACCAGTCTGACTGTTCCTAGATTACATTTTATCTTTGTATGCTTCGTTGTCAGCTCGCCCCAGCTAACAATGATCTATTCTACATTTTCCTTGAATACCGTCCCCTTTGATGTCTCGTTTTCACACCTTACTATATATCTGCGTCGCCCTCTCCCCTGACTCTCGGTCTGGAGAAGGGTCTCGACCCGAAACATCACCCATTCATTCTATCCAGAGATGCTGTCTGTCTAGCTGAGTAACTCCAGCACTTCATGCCTATTTTCTCGATTGTATCACTGCTGCCCGTAATGCAAACCTTAATCGTTAATAGTTTCGTGGTTAATTAATTTCAATTTTGTCAGGGGAAGTGGAAAAATGGACACATTTCTGTGTTCTAAGCATATATATTTTTTGCAATTGGTTAACTTAAATTAGTCACGGTGACACATTTCCAACGCACGCTGACACAATGATAGTCAGAGGATGGAAGTATGTCATCTATAGTATGTCTAACCCCTTCTAAAGTATGTCTAACCCCTCTCTGTTGTTCGACACAAAAAGCTGGAGTAACTCTGCGGGTCAAGCAGCATCTCTGGAGAAAAAGAATAGGTGACGTTTCGGGTCGAGACCCTTCTTCAGACCCGACCCGAAACGTCACCTATTCCCTTTCTCCAAAAATGCCCGAGTTATTCCAGCATGGTTTGTCTATCTTCGGTTTAAACCAGCATCTGCAGTTTTTACTCTTTTACTCAGTCTTTTACTCTCACTGAAGAAAGGTTCTGGATATATCTCGGGTCTTATTTTCTGAATGTAGCTCTTGTTTTCTTTTTCATTGCAATTAGTTTACAGACTTGGAGCGAGACGTAGAGCTGGCAACACCCGAGCGCCATTGCCCCTGCACGAAGTTCTCGCCTTCCTCCAACACCAACAGCCTGTGTGTAGGGATGCAACCTGCCCTCTTCCTCGGTTGCAATTTAATAGATGATTGAGCGGCTATCAGTTTTCAATATTTAAAAGAGCTCAAGGCTCTATTTATAACGCTCTTTTGGTGTCGCAATGAATTATTTTATAACCATTTACCGTGAGAACATAGACCAGTACAGTACAGGAACAGGCCCTTCGGCCCACAATGTCCCGCCCCCCTGACATCAGTCTGAAGAAGGGTCTCGACCCGAAACGTCACCCATTCCTTCTCTCCCGAGATGCTGCCTGACCTGCTGAGTTACTTCAGCATTTTATGAATAAATCGATTTGTACCAGCATCTGCAGTTATTTTCTTATACTACTTGTCTCTCCATATCCATATACCTGTCTAAACGCCTCATAAACGCCACTATCCTATCTGCTTCCACCGCCATTACCCCACCACTCTCCCCTAAATACTTGTCCCGCTTATCTTCTTTAACCCCCCGCCCCCTCCAGACTTTACAGTTATGCCTTCTAGTCTTTGACATTTCCATCCTGGGGAAAAATAAGCTTCTGATTGTCTACCTTAACTGTGACTCTCGTTTTATAAACTTGTTACAGTCTCCCTTCAACCGCCGACGCACAAGAGAAAACATTCCAAATCGGTTCAACCACTGCTTGTCGCTAATACCCTTCAATCCAGGTAGCATTCTTCTGCACCCTCTCTAAAGCCTCCACATCCTTCCTGAAATGGGCGAAGAGAACTGCACACAATATCCCAAATGCGGCCTAGTCAAAGTTCACATAGCTGCATCATGACTTCCTGACTCTTATAGAGATTGGCGAAGTATGTGAGTGGAAGCAAAGTCTAGTCAATATTACTCGTCCTGCTATCTCAAATGTCTTCATTGGTGAATACCTGACGCGGGAGTTATTTTGCCACTTCAGCCCTTTTCGTTTAAAATTAAACTCATGCTTGTAGCGAATATTTTGAAATTTCACCTCTTAAAATGATCCAGGCATGTTGGAAGATTTTTAACACCATCTCTGACCAGGTACATAACTTTGAACTACACCAGAGTTCGTGGCTCCCATTGTGTTTTTTGTTGTTGTTGGGGAGCGGTAAAGATGTTGACTCGGCAACAATGAGGATGTATCCACCACCTGTTGGCGTTTATGTGGGTGCGGGGTGAGGTCAAATAACCCAGCAAGGGACACTTGCAGGCGTGTAGCGCCTTTGCAATCTGAGTGTGTTCTACACACTCAGGTGTTCCACAGTGAATGAAATAATTTTGAACTGCAGAATGTATTGTAAGAAACGCAGCGTCTGATGTGTGCACGCCAAGCTCAATGCAATGATCTGAATAACTCAAGTCTTTCTGAGCCAATTGACGAGGCCTTGTTTTAAAAGTTTTAAAAGTTTTAAAGTAATGACGATACCTCAAATAATGCAGCACTTCCACAATTATACCTCTGGAGTGCCAGTCTGTGGTTTGGAGTTGGACGGTTTGAAAATGAATGACCGAGAGCATACACCACATTAATTTTACATTATAATGCGTTCGTCAGCTAATCTCCACATTGTGTTACAGTTAATGACAAATAATGACCAAATTACCTACATTCTCGAGGGAAAAAAATTTATAACTCACAGTCTGATTGGAATAGTCTTCTGAACATTAAAACAGTTTCGGCTTAGGTAGCTGCATCCGAAGAAAAATCACGGTCATCTGTCTCATAGACGCGAGTGCTTCCAACTGGTCCATTTGTGCCAAATCAACACAACCAATTTCAATAATAAACCAGTCTCAGCACATGAAGTCACGGATTAAAATAGAAACCTACCTGTTGGTATCCGATATGTCTTGGTTTGGCGCTGACGTATTTGGGACTCGTCTAGATGTAGGAAGCCTTTGTCCGGACACAAAGCAATCTCATTAGAACAAACTTCTCAAGAGCGCCAGCTTCGCTGAGACACTACAGTGAAAGGAAGACTCTAAAGCCTATATTTTTAACCTTAACATGTTACTGTTTTCTTCCGCTTCAAACTGAAGTTGTGCCTTGCTGAGTCTGTAACGACAGGAGGGACAATAATACTGCGCTTGTTTCACGTTTTACACTTCAGATCTTTGACTGTAACAATTATTTATAAACTTGCCAGTGCCTCATATGGAAATTCAAAATGGTAAAATTATAAATCGAGAAAGGTTGCATCGAACGTGTGAATAATCTAATGGAGGTTCGTCTTTGGTGTTTCGACGTTTTATCCGTTTAGAGAGCGCTCAATAGCGCGGCTAGCGACTTTGTTTTCGATGTTTTCCTCTCTTATCACCGCAGGTTACAAAACAAAAAGACTGAACGACAGAACCTAGAAATACAACTACGGAAAACGTTGGAGATAACATCGGTAAATGTATGCAAAACGTCAGGGGATTGGGATCCACATTCTTGTTGTCAGATTGGTTGTGGATTTCGCACATGTTTGTTATATTTTAAATTACAAATCGACAGAATCTTCTTGTGTTGTACATAACCTCTCCCCCCTCCTTGTTTCTGTACAAACATTGATCAATAATCCTTCACAAAGTCAGGATTAGTTTATATTCACGGGATCACGAACTATTCGGGAGGTGTATGTAAGTCGCAGCAACAAAACGGGTATATGATCCGAATTAATAATACATTTGACATATTTATAAAACTGCTAAAACTTGCTACGGCCCTTTATCTACCGACATAAATTTTACGCCTCACCCACTACACTTGCTAATGCCTATAATGATTATATATTGGAATATAATAACAGCCACATTAACAACCTCCCGATATATACTATATAAACTATATATAATTGATATATAATCTCGGATAGCCTGTGTCGGAAATAGTTTTGTGAAGCGGACAACTATTTCTATTAAGCGAGTTCGATGTGCAAAAGTATCTTCATAAACAATCTATCGATGAAATGGTTTGGAGTGTTTTGCTTTCACCGCAATCTTTAAAAGGCTACAACTCATCGCGACCTAGAAATTAGATTTTAATCTCTTTATAGATGCTAAATGCACTTTGCCTGTAATATTAACTCGAAGGCCTCAAAGAAACGCTGCAAGGTTGAAGGAGGACTTGGGTGGACCAACAGAAATGGCACTTTCTAGACAGAAGCGCCTGCTCAAATAAGATATGTGTGGGGCTGCGGGGGGAGTTGGTAGATGTGGTTGCTCTGGTCATTGGAAGAAGGAGCGGCGGATCGTAAATATGTTTTTTTTGCAAACAACCAAATGTGTGGGAAGGTGGGATAGCGACCTTCCTCAGACCACTATCAGGCATAGGACAAACAAGGGACAAATATCACACCCCGTAACCAAGTGCTGAAAACAGGCCGAAAAGCGCTGCGTGCAAGTGCTCCAAATCAAAGACGATTTGGACTTTCTGTACTCACCTCTACACAATGCGCTCCGACCGTTCAATGAACGTCGTAAGTTACACCTACAAATTCCAATACTCGCTAAGAAGGGATGAATGTGTGATGCGCACTTGAATTACACGTCAATGTGCCCAATCCAATTTTCTAATACGCATGATTTCAACGATAAATAACTCTTGGTGCAATATGACTCAGGTCAGATCCAGTGCATATGATGTACCTAAATGTGTCTTTATCTACATTTTTATGTTTGAAAAAAATGCAATTCTAGGCTAATGCGTCTACACGATAGTTTGCAATTGCGTGGTTGGCTCCTTCCAAATGGGAGTCTGCAAAAAAAGGTACACGTGTACATCTTGTCAGTAACAATTAGAGTGGAGAGACAAGATACTGCAGATGCTGGTTTACAAAAATAACAAAGTGCTGGAGTAACAGGGGTCAGGTAACATCTCTAGAGAAGTTGGATAGGTGACATTTCGGACTTGGACCCTTATTCAGTCTGATTGTAGGGGGGGGGGGGGGGGATAGAGAAGGGGCAGGACAAAGCCTGACAGGCAACAGGTTGATACAGGTGAGGGGTTTTGTTGATAGCCAGGTGGTTGGAGAAAGACCAGATGAAAAGGCAGAAGGTGTGAGACATAAGGATTGAAGAGTTGTGAATTGAGAAGCTAAAGGGAGGAATGTAGGTGGAGAGGGGGAGAATAGATGCGAGTCCAGCTGGGACACAGGGGAGTGGGGTGGGGGGGGGAGGGGGTTGTGGGGGATGAAGGGCGAGGGAAGTTGCAGTTACCTAAAATTGGAGACTTCAATGTTCATACTGTTGGGTTGTAAGCTACCCAAACGGAATATGAGGTGCTGTTCCTCCAGTTTGCGCGTGACCTTGCTCTGACACTGGAGGAAGCCCAGGAGAGAAAGGTCAGCATGGGAATGGGAAGAGGAGTTAAAATGGTTAGCAATTGGGAGATCCAGTAGGCCATGGTGGAACGAGCACAGGTGCTTCGTGAAACGGTTACCAAATCTACACTTGGTCTTGCGGCAGTGCAGGAGGCCAGAGTGGGGACACCAGATGCAGTAGATGAGGTTCAAGAAGGTGCACGTGAACCTGTCTCAGTGGAAGGACTGCTGGGTCACTGGGTGGAGGTGAGGAAGGAGGTACAGGGGCAAGAGTCACATCTCCTGTGCTTGCAGGTAAAGTATCTGCTGAGGGGGCTTTGGGTGGGAAGGCATGAGTGAACCAAGGAGCTGCGACGGGAGCAGTCTCAGTGGAAGATGGAAAGGGATAGGGATGGGAAGATGTGACTGGTGGTGGGATCACATCAGAGGTGACAGAAAGAGGGGATTTTTAGTTTAGTTCAGAGATACAGCGCGGAAACAGGCCGTTCGGCCCACCTGGTCCGCGCCGACCAGTGATCCCCGCACATTAACACCATCCTACACCCACTAGGGACAATTGTTTTACATTTACCAAGCCACTTAACCTACAACCCTGTACGTCTTTGGAGTGTGGGAGGAAACCGAAGATCTCGGAGCAAACCCACGTAGGTCACGGGTAAAACTACAAACTCCGTACAGACGGTACCCGTAATCGGGATCGAACCCGGGTCTCGGGTGCTGCATTCGCTGAATGCAGAGGTTGGTAGGGTGAAAGATGAGGTCCAGGGGAACTCTATTCTTGTTCCATCTGTGGAAAGTGGGAGCAGAACTAAGGGATGCAGAGGAGATGCAGGTAAATGATCCATCTCTGACAGCAGGGATGGAAGCCATGTTTACCAAATAATGTTTATCAGGTGTCCGAGAATGGAAAGCCTTGCCTTGATAGGTAGGAGTTGGTCGGTTTGTGATAGATATCAGTTGATAGTCTGTCCCCTGTGATGGAGACAGAGAAATCAAGAAAGGGGAGAGAGGTGTAAGAGATAGTCCTAGTGAATTTGGGGGGTGGGTGGAAGTTGGTAGTAAAGGTAATGAAAGGGTGCAACGCCGATGCAGTTGTCAATGTAGGTGGGGAAAAGTTGGGGGATGGTGCCAGTTTACGTTTGGAACTAGGGCTTTTCAATGTAACCAACAAACAGGCAGGCATAGCTGGGGGCCATGGCTGCACCTTGGAGAAAGTGAGAGGAGTGAAAGGAGAAGTTTTTGAAGGTGAGGACAAGTCCATCAGGCGAGTGTTAGCGGAGGGAAATTGATTGGGTCTCTCTGTTCAAGGAAGAACCGGACGGCTTGAGACATTCCTGGTGGGAGAAGGAGGTGTAAAAGGGCTGGATGTCCAATTGTTGTTTGATCCAATTGGTTCCAGCCAGTTCCACAAGCCCTTAAACCTACTTGCACATTAAAAAAAAGTTTATTTGGACCATCCAGCATGGATACAGATCCTTCGGCCCACTGAGTCTATGCTGACCATCGATCATTCACACTAATTCTGTGATCCCACTTTCTCATCCACTCTCTACATGCTCAGGGCATTTTATCGAGGCCAATTAACCTACAAACGTTATTGGGATGCGAGCGGAAACCAGAGCACCGGGAGGAAACGCGTGCGGTCACTAGGAGTGTGCACAAATCCACATGGACAATACTCAAGGTCAGGATGGAACCCAGGTCTCTGGCACTGTGAGACAATAGCTCTCCCACCTGCGCCACCCACTTTTGTATCAAGTATTTCCCCAGCTTCTCAAAAGGATGTGTAATATCTGCCTGAACTTCTCCATGTAGTAACACATTTAACCACAAACTATAAAGTTTATTTGATGTTTTAATAAAACAGTAAAAAAACTTAATTACCGTTGGATTTAAGCTTCTCATTGTAATTTATGCCAATTGAACGCAAGATGTATCCGGAGAACTAAATTCAACCGGTCATTAGCAGCTGGGGCAAAACGGTTACCACAACTGCCACAACGTCAGAGTCCCAGGTTTGTTCCTGACCTTAAGTGCTATCCATGCAGTTTGTACACTCTCTCTGCAGCCACTTTGGCCATTTAGTTTACTCCCACATAAGGCCATAAGGTAAAAGGTGTTCGGAGCAGAATTAGGTCTACTCCACCATTCAATCGTGGCTGATCTATCTCTCCCTCCTGACCCCTTTCTCCTGCATTCTCCCCTTAACCTGACACCTGCACTAATCAAGAATCTATCTGTCTCTGCCTTAAAAATATCAATTGACGATCTCCACAGCCTTCTGTGGCAAACAATTCCACAGATTCACCACCCTTTCACTAAAGAAATTCCTCATCTCCTTCTTAAAGGAACGGCTATAACCTCTTATCCAAGACTCTCCCACTAGAGGAAACATCCTCTCCACATCCACTCTCCGCAAACCATTCATTATTCTGTACGTTTCAATGAGGTCCCCCCTCATTCTTCTAAAGTGAGTACAGGTCCAGTGCCACCACTCATCATATGTTAACCCACTCATTCCTGGGATCATTCTTGTAAACCGCCTCTGGACCCTCTCCAGGGCCAGCACATCATTCCTCAGATATGGTGCTCAAAATTGCTCACAATATTGCAAATGCGGCCAGAGAGCCTCAACATGACATCCCTGTTTTTGTATTCTAACTCTCTTGAAATTGCATTTGCCTTCTTTGACTTGCAGATTAACCTTTTGGGAATCCTGCACCAGCACTCCCGAATCCATTTGCACCTCAGATTTCTGGATTCTCTCCCCATTTAGAAAATAGTCTACGCCTTTATTCCGACTCCCAAAATGCATGACTCCACACTTTGCTACACTATATCTGCCACTTCTCTGCCCATTCTCCCAACCTGTCCAGGTCCTTCTGCTGAGTCCCTGCTTTCTCTGCACTACCTGCCCCTCCACCTATTTTCATATTATCCACAAATTTGGCCACTAAATCCCCTCATCCCAATCATTAATATACAATGTGAAGAGTAGCAGCCCCAGCACTGACCCCTAGAGAACCAGAAAAAGCCCCCTTTATTGCCACTCTTTGCCTTCTGCCATCCAGCCAACCTGCTATCCATGCTAGTATCTGCCCTTTGATACCATGGGCTCTCATCTTCCTTAGCAGCCTCACATGCAGGACCTTATCCTAGTAACATGCCTTTGGGAGACAGCATGGACATAATGAGCTGGATGACTTCCCAGTCAGTATCTAGAACTTCCTCTTCTAGAACACTTGAACAAGGCAAGCTTCCCGCTTGCCCTTATCCCCATCCCACCCCACCAGTTACCATATTGAATCAACCTCCATCACTTTTAGTGTACTCAACAAGATTCCACAACCAAAGTGACCTTGGTCCACTCTTGCATCTCCATTACAATCTCACTCTTTTCATACTTCTCTGCAGGAGCCGGAAATCCATCTACCATTTGATTTTACTTGCAAATTCCCAGTATCCATGGACAAAACATCCCCTCCTGAAGAAGCAGTATTCACTAATACACATTACAACCTATTGCACTACTTGCGCACACAATGTAGTTTCTTCCACATTGCAGAAAACCAGTGACCGTTTTGCAGAGCACCTATATTAGGTCTACACGTTTGGGGGGCAGGTCCATCCAAGGCAGCAAGAAATTAGAGAATTGTGGATGCAGCCCAGACCATCAATCAAACCAACTTCCCGTCCATTGACTCCATCCACACTGCCTTGGCATGGTCATCAGCATAATCAAGTACAAGTCTCACCCCAGACAATCCCTTTTCTCCCCTGTCCCATCAGGCAAGAGGTAGATGTGTGAAAACACATACCCCAAGATTCAAATTTCTTCCCAGCTACTATTAGGCAACTGAACCATCCTACCACCAACGTGAGTTGTCCTGACCTACCATCTACTTCATTGGAGACCCTCAGACTATCTTTAATCGAACTTTATCTTGCACTAAACTTCATTCCCTTTATCCCGTATCTGTACACTGTGGATGCTTGATTGCAATCATGTATAGTTTCCGCTGAATGCATAGCATGCAACAAAAAAGTTTTTCGTTGCATCTCTGCTCACGTGACAATAAACTAAAAATTAAGGCCTTTAATTCTCACTCCACATGCACTCTGATCTGTCCAGCTTTGGCCTCTTCCAGTACTACAGAAACCCAATCAAAAGAACAGAACTGCATTGCTACCTGAGCACCTCACTATCCACAGGATGCAATTTGAATGATGTCATTTGAATAATCACCCATTGCAGTTTGTGATACCGGACTAGTTCTCATGAGACGTCAGTTTATCTCCACAGGTGTTTCTTGAACCTCACGGCATTTCCAACCATATGTTCAGCATTTCAACTGTTAAAAGCAATATTCTTCTCGTATAACAAGCCTCGCCACCCTCTCAGATGGCACACATATGGCTTCTGGACTCTCTTGGGCTTCATCCCTGCAGACATCCCTTTAGTCCTCTCCCTACTTGGCACCCAAAAGCAATTGCTTTCACCGGGTACCCCAATTCTTATTACAACTCACCATCCTAAAACATTAAATTCATTCGCTGTTTGCAGGTCGATGTGTCCGGATCAAGCTGTCAGTGGAGTGGGCCGCTGCAGGACCTACCACAACCAGGGGCTCAGATAGGGCATTGCTCCAGCAGCCAAACAAGCAGATTGGACAGGGTCTGCAGCGGCCCAGCAACCATGCAGGACAATTACATCGCCTGGCATGACCCAACCCTTCAACTCCAACCCAGTGCCACCACCAAACGACAGGCTTTTAAAGCAAAATTAAGACACTAATATTTTTAACTCTGAAATCGAAGGGTGAAAGATGGCGCCAGAAACATGGCTACTCCTATGTACTATCTCTGTGTAACCCATGATTGAACTCAAGTATGATTTTGCTCATGTACCCATGATTTTTACCAAACCTTATGCAAAAAAATAATTTCACTGTATGTCAGTACATGTGACAATAAAGTAAAATTGAACCATTGAGATGCTACTTGGCCTGTAGCCAGTATCTATCGTTTACTTTGAGCATCAGTAGAATTTGTTCATTTAATGCAATAATTCTTCTGAAAGCAAACTTAATAAGAATTTAGATTAATCGAGAAAATTATTCCCTTAAATTTAAGACTGGTCCCACTGGTATCCATGAATGGGTCATTTAGCCACGGGGCCGAGGCCACTGACACCCTCTCCCCTCTCTACGAGGAATGGGCCCAACGGGTCCACTTGGTCTAGTATAAAAGTAAAATCAGGTTTCAAACATGTCTTTTTTCCTTTTGTACCCCAATAAACTGTTATCAGTACTCATGTAGCTCTATAATTTGAAGGTAGACACAAAATGCGTAACTCAGCGGAACAGGCACCATCTCTGGACAGGAATGGGTGACGTTTCGGGCCGAGACCATTCGTCAGGTCTCGACCTGAAACGTCACCCATACATACCTTCCCTCCAGAGATGCTGCCTGTATCGGAGTTACTCCAGCATTTTGTGTCTAGCCTCAATATAAACCAGCATCTGCAGTTCTTTCCTACCTCTATAATTCGTTGCTTATGTTACTGCACATCTTGCACCTTTTTGAGCGCAAATTCACCATTTCAAACTACATTTCCAATCAGATTCTGGTAGTTTGCCCAGTTCATACAGCTCTCCCTGTGATTTTTTTTTATCAGTTCCAGTGCCATCAAAATTCAACTGTACTTGAAAGCTAGCCCCCCCCCCCCCTTTGAGATAACCCATATCTTAATGGCAAATTTCAAGGGCAACTTATTCCCATTAATCAATGGGAGATTAATGAAAGAAAACAAATTTAATTTTCACCTAAAGAGTTTAGAATTACTTTTCTTCATGTAGCAGACTGTTAAGGCTCGCAATGCGTTTCCAGATAAAACAAAGGTTGCCGGTTTCATCTATATACTAAAACTTTTGTTTGTTTGTTCCTGAACTACAGCCAAAACGGTACACGATAGCGTGACAATTTTAGGCCCACCTTACTCACCGTCATCCCTTTGGTGCTCGTGGAACTTTCATTGAAATCGGTGTTATATTTTTAAAGTTATTCACATTTTAAAGTTTAAATCTATCTCCTAGGGAGGGAGGAGGGGAGGTTCAGGGGGATGGAGTGGGGGTATGGGAGGAGGGTGGAGGAGAGGGTGCTGCACCAATGCAGGAGAGGTTTGGGCCCAACGGGTCCACTTGGTCTAGTTTCTTTTAAAAATGCAGCACGGTGGCGCAGTGGTAGAGTTGCTGCCTTCCAGCTCCAGAGACCCGAGTTCAATCCTGACTACCCGTGCTGTCTGTACAGAGTTTGTACGTTCTCCCATGACTGCGTGGGTTTTCTCTGGGTTCTTTGGTTTCCTCCAGCACTCCAAAGGTGTACAGGTTTGTAGGTTAATTGGCTCGGTGTAATTGTAAATTGTCCCTAGCGTGCGTTGGATAGTTTACTGTGCATTAATGTACGGGAATCGCTGGTTGGCGCGGACTTGGTGGGCCGAGAGCCTGTTTACACGCTGTTTCTCTAAACTAAACAATTATTTTAAAGAAAAATTTAAAGAGCGAGAACAGAAAGACAACCCAGGGATTAGAGCAGAAGATTGTAAAAATCTACAAACAATGACATATTAACTGATGTAGTGAAACAGATCATCACTTTATAGGAACATTTTAAAGATATAAAAAGTCTATTTGACAGTTAGATGTTTATTTGCCACAAATCAGAATAAAACATTTAACGATAAGATTTCTGGTATCGTGCACGCGCACCAGGTCCACCAAACTTCTTGGCCTCACACCGACGAGGATCGGCAACCAGCAGGGTCCTGTCATACTGTATCAGGATGTCCTTGATCTCCTTTTTGGAGGCTTCATCGACATCTGCAGAGCAACAACAACACCCATAACTTTAACATTGCCCAGGGGGGGGAAAAGGCAGATAATGTACTAGAGTAAAAAGCTGACAAAAACGTACATTTCTGATAGTAAGCCACCAATGCCTTAGAAATGGATTGACGAATAGCTGTTAAGAAAAGAAGAAAAGGTTAGCCACTTTCAAAAAAAGGGTTACAAGGATTAACTACTCCAAACATTTGACCTATCTAATGTAGAGTATCTTGCGCTGATTTGGAACAAAGGTTCTTTATTCAATGGACATTCCCTTCTAATTTTACACACCCAACGGAGCCAACTCTCATCTTCAACCCATCAGATTGAATGGGTCCGGGTAACTGCTGGTATTTATTCCCACCGCTATTTGTCCCAGAATGGGGGAGGTAATAAGAAATCAACTGCAGACTTGTTGGGAGTCTTGTTGGTTACCCCTCCCCTCCTGACTCCCACCACCCCACATTTACATAACTAGTTGAATTTAGAATTCCCCAGACACCAGTGTATGGTCCAAAACTTGATAGTTCCTAAATAGGCACCAGTTCCAGGAACCTAATCCATTACCCGTACAACAAATATCTTAGTTAAAGAGATGAAACCCTGAATCAATGCCATGGACAGATACCCTAGCTCACCCAAAACATCATCCGACTACATCCTATCTCTGTCCCGCCCACTCCCCTGACATCAGTCTGAAGGATCTCGACCCGAAATGTCACCCATTTCTTCTTTCCAGAGATGCTGCCTGCCCCGCTGAGTTACTCCAGCATTTTGTGTCTACCTTCAATTTAAACCAGCATCTGCAGTTCTTTCCTACATATGTTCTCCTTTAGGGGCAGGCAGTAATTGGCAAGAGGCAAATGCAGATACTCCTATACTTGTGGCACAATATTTTCCCCAGGCAACATGACTTGGAATTAGAAGAATTTCTGAGAAGGAAAACAATATACAAATAAATAGTGTAGATAATACCATAGATTTGAGCTACGTGACCACCACCCTTCACACGAACACGGATGTCGACCCCAGCAAATCTTTCTTTACCCAACAGCAAAACTGGTTCCAAAAGCTGTAAAGAAAGAAAATTATGCTACTTTTAATCTATGTATATTTTGCAGTGTAAAATTTACATTAAGACTCCTAATACTTCCTAACAACCCAGAAAGATCATAATTATTCCGGCTCTTGGTTCAAAACAGTTCCTTCCTGCTCCAACAGCCGTTTTCTACTTCTGAAATAGTAAAATTGCATGGATACATAACAATTGAAAATAAATGAAGGTAAAACAACATTTCATTGTCTGAAGAAGGGTCTCGACCCGAAACGTCACCCATTCCTTCTCTCCAGAGATGTTGCCTGTCCCGCTGAGTTACTCCAGCATTTTGTGTCTACTTTCATAGTCATTATCAGGGTGGAAATGTCATAGACCAAAGGGCAGAGCTTTTAAGTTCTGAGGGGGAATGTTTAAAGGAAGTGTGTGAGGAAGGTTTTTTTTAAAAAAGCACAGAGGGTGATAGGTTCCTGGAACACACCATTAGGGGTGATGTTGGAGGCAGATATTATTGTGGAATTTAAGAGGCTTTCAGATAAGCACATGTATATGCAGGGAATGAAGGGATATGGATTGCGTGCAGGCAAAGGAGATTAATTGACTATAGTAGCATGTTCGGCACATAGTGGGCCGAAAGGCCTGTTCCAGCGCTGTACTGTTCTATGTTCTAAAATATGGGACACTTAGTAAATTAGACCAAAACACACCAAACAATTGAGTACATTATATAAAAAATAACTTTGCCATTCAAGTTTGAACAGCATCACTATTCAGTTTCTGATCAATTAGCAGCTTTGATGGAAGGGCACTGACAGTCTCTCCCGCAGATGCTACCAGCCCAGCTGAATATTCCCTGCATTTACTGTTTTTTTAAATGATTATCGGAATCCATCATTTTTTCGATTTGAACTAGCAAAATCTCTATTCCATCCTGGCATAACATGCAAAGCCCAACAGTGACAAAGAAACATGTTTGAGAACTAATGAAGTCTAATGGAAAGAATGCAACAAACACACAGAATACAGAACACAAAGATGCTTGTCATAGCCATGGTGACCATCAGTGCAATTTCTTGTTCCTAAGCTGCAAGCTGTATGGGATGGTTTCTCCTTTTAAAAAAAATAAGAGATGTTTAAAAACCCATATCCAATTTGATTCATAGGAATGACACCCACCACAAGCTCTGTTAAGTACACCAATGCAGCCCATTCCCAGAATTAAATAGAATCGATTGATAATGATGGTCCAGAATTTGCTACCAATAGCGAGATGCTTGCATTTGGCATAGATCTCCAAATGCAGTAAAGGCCCACGATGTGTGACCCCACAATCAGCCAATGCAGCAAGGCCTTGTACAACAACAGCACCCCCCCCCCCCCCCACCCCCCACAGTATAATGGAATCACACGTGGTTGGATGGGGTTGACTGTTAAATGGAGCAATCCCCAAGACAATGCCACTGGAGCGTGGCGACTCCTGGCGTGCTGGTCTCACAGGAGGATCTACTATCATCCCATACAAATCAATCTACTCTTCAATCTCTTTTCTGCCGATAAAAATCTAGCACCATTTTGAGTTGTTCTAATAATATTCTCTTTATCTATGGAACTGGTGCACTACAATGCTGCGAACAATATTCTGCACTGTGCATTTTTCCCTTTGCTATAGGTAGTCAAACCCTAACCTACCTTGAGTTTGACTTGATTGTATCTACGTATGGTACCATCTAATTTGACCAGAGCCTGCAAAATATAGCTTTTCACTGTACCTCAATACATGTGACAGTAATAAAATTAAACTAAAACCTGACAGTCAACTAAGCCATATTCAACTCTGTAAACTTTGAAAATCTAAAAAACAATTAAAACACAAGGAACTATGAGAAAAAAATATTTTTTTTAATGAATAAACCCACAATTTGGGCCTCAGTCTATACAGAAACCCCAACACTACTTGTAGTAAATTGTTATTGCAGCCACACAAGCAATGTCCAACAATTCCCTATAAAATTCATACAATCAAGATCCACCCCCTCCCCCAGAAGTCACAATAGATAGCAGGGGACAACCTCAGAACAAAGATTCTCACAGAAGAACCATCTTTGTTTTTAATTAGTGAATTAACTAATGTCAGTGCCAATCATAGTCTACAAATATCACACCACACAACTAACCTCCAACAGGTGGTGTTCAGTACATTTATCCTAAATTTTATGAAATTCCCGTAACACCGAATCTTCATTGTGGCCTGGAATATTGCAAATGCTGTTTCCAAGATGAAGAATCGCTGCAAAAGCCTTGTTACACATGTTCCTACTGTTTTCCAGAGCATCGGAGATGATGTACCCAACTTTCATTTTAGGCAGAATATGCAAGCACTGAATAAAGTAACATACACATCAACTACTCAACCAGAAGCCGGCATAAAATTGCAACGGTAAGGCAGCTTCTAGGAGAGAGGGAATGGGCAACGTTTCTGGTCGAGACCCTTCTTCAGACTGATGTCAGGGGGATGGGACAAAGAAGGTTTCTTACCCTTAACAACTTCTCCTTTGACTCCTCCCACTTCCTCCAAACTAGAGGCACAGTTAGGGGCACTCGTATGGGCCCTAGTTATGCCTGCCTCTTTGTCGGGTACGTCGAACAATCCCTGTTCCAGACGTACACCGGCCCCACCCTTGAACTCTACTACCGCTACATTGACAACTGCATTGGTGCTACCTCTTGTACCCATGCAGAACTCACTGACTTCAT
Organism: Rhinoraja longicauda; assembly: GCF_053455715.1. Taxonomy (NCBI): domain Eukaryota; kingdom Metazoa; phylum Chordata; class Chondrichthyes; order Rajiformes; family Arhynchobatidae; genus Rhinoraja; species Rhinoraja longicauda. The sequence continues at coordinate 33,610,320 of NC_135972.1, forward strand.
ACACTTCACCACTAATTTCCATCCTGCTCTTAAATATACGTGGACTATCTCCGACATCTCCCTACCGTTTCTGGATCTCACCATCTCCATTACAGGAGACAGACTAATGACTGACATCTACTACAAACCCACTGACTCCCACAGCTATCTGGACTACACTTCTTCCCACCCTGTCTCCCGCAAAAAGTCTATCCCCTACTCCCAATTCCTCCGTCTACGCCGCATCTGCGCCCAGGATGAGGTGTTTCACACTAGGGCATCAGAGATGTCCTCATTCTTCAGGAAACGGGGCTTCCCCTCTTCCATTGCAGATGAGGCTCTCACTCCCCTTTCTGCGTTCCTCAGAGACCATTCCCTCTTTACCTCCCTGGTCCACTCGTCCCTTCCTACCCAAACCACCCCCTCCCCGGGCACTTTCCCCTGCAACCACAGGAGATGCAACACCTGTCCCTTTACCTCCCCACTCGACTCCATCTAAGGACCTTTCTGTCATGGGCCTCCTCCAGTGCCATAGTGAGGCCCACCGGGAATTGGAGGAACAGCACCTCATATTTCGCTTGGGCAACTTACAGCCCAGCGGTATGAGCATTGACTTCCCCAACTTTAGATAGTTCCTCTGTCCCTCTCTTCCCCTCCTCCTTCCCAGTTCTCCCACTGTCTTCCTGTCTCCACCTATATCCTTTCTTTGTCCCGCCCCCGACATTAGTCTGAAGAAGGGTCTCGACCCAAAACGTCACCCATTCCCTCTCCTAGATGCTGCCTGACCTGCTGAGTTACTCCAGCATTTTGTGATACCTTCAATTTGTACCAGCATCTGCAGTTATTTTCCTACATAAAATTGCAAAGGAGACCAACAGATCAAAATATCAAATCTAGTGATTTTTTCTGGAATAGTTTCACAGTTCCACACTTTGTACACAAGATGCAAACTTTTTTTTATCTACACCAAATCTAAACCCAAAAGAAGTAAGGTCCATAGTCTGTCTAAGTTGGTTAGCCAATGCCACCAGCCTCAGCTCCATTAAGACTCAATCTCAGACAAGGATAAACTACACTGCTGCAAAAAAAAAATATTTGGCTGAGTCATCAGACTGAACCCTGATAGGCAGAAAATATCTGAAGAATATCTAGGGTACAAAGGAGAGTTCGCCAAATGTCCAGCAATTATTTACCTTCACCAACAACATTACTGCTGTTTAAGGGACAATGCCATGAGCCACTTGGTTTATGTTTTGCCACAATATCAGCGCTTCCCCAAAAATATTTAATAGAAAATCACTATGACACCAAATCTAAAGACATGCAAGATCATCTTGAGAACAATGCACAAGCTCCTTATATCAATTCAAAGGCTACAGTTCAGCCCACATGCTTAGTACCACATCTGTTAACTCCACGTTCCCAACTTAATCTTAGTTACACTCACTAGGATTGTTCAGTATGATGAACATGGATCACTTTCAAATGATCTGCTCTGAAAGTGAGGAACAGCTAGATCAACTCTCCAAAAGACAACAGCCCCCTTGAAGGTTTTGGGATCAGATTTTCATTTCTAAAGGGCATGGACGAAACCCAGGATCATCTTGATTTGTTGACTTATTATTGAAGCATACAAAATTAGATCTTCTGCAACCTCAGCTTCTTCAAAAGAACATAACCCACAAAAAGAAAGCCTGCATGCATTTCAGAACACCCTAATACATCAACAATCTATTCAATACACACTCTGATAGAGCACAAACAGTCACAGATCCTTTCTGTATCCCAGTGAGCAAGGCCTAGCCCCCCAGCAGGCCTGGCACACCCGCCGAGGACAGAGGACACGCGAGCAAGGGGACCGCCGGAGAAAGAGGAGGGCTGCCAGAGCCGCTGAGAACAAAGGAGGGGTGGGAGGGACCCGGTTGAATGGGGGCTGCTGCCACGTGTGGTGGCAGGCAGTAGACAGGACTGTTCGGTGAACTTTTGTAATTTGGTTGGCATCAAAACGTGGCGACACTAGTGTACTGCATCGATGAAATGTGATTTTACCGGGTTGTGTGCAAAACAAAACATTTCACTCTGCCTAGGTACATGGGACAATAAAGTATCATTGAATCTTATGGAACTTTACTTACCTTGTACTGTAAAGTCCTTGGCTCAATCTGTTCCAGGGGCCTTCCATTCACTTTGATTAGGCCATTTCCCCTTTTGCAATGGGCAACAGCAGTTGCTGTTTTCTGTAAAGCAGAAATTTTTCAAGTTGATGTTTCATCTAAAGGTGAATAGCAGCATTAGGGATAGACGCAATCTTAAACATTATGGTAACGCTGAAGGAGATACAGCATAACAGAATGCATCCTAGGAGACTGAGGGGCAAATCGTGACAGGCATAAATATTTTACATCACATTTCTGTAGAGCATACCAGAGGACTGAAGAATGGCCATTGTAAATCTATTTTCGAAAAGAGGACTGAAGAATGGCCATTGTAAATCTATTTTCGAAAATGGGGAGATTTAATATGGCTGCATTCACATTCAGAAAAAAATTAGTGTTTCTGAGTTGTCGGTGAAACTATCAGAACATCCAAATGAACACTTAGATGTAGCGTTTAGATTTCAAAATAAATAACACAAAGTAAATTTCAGTTACTCAAAGCAATAGAACACATCAAAAAGGATAGAAATTCACTGGATACAGCATGCAGTAGGTCCAAGATTCAATGCTTGTCCTAATGTCCGTGCACACAACATACAGGCAGTTCTGCTATCACATGATAGCTACATTCCTAAGATATTTCATATTATAGAAAATGGTGTTATTAAAACAATTCAGTCAATGGGGGCAAGGTGGTTAGGGGCTTGAGAGTTTTCGGCTCCTAATATCAGTTATCATTCCCCACAGGATTTTCAATAAAAGACTCGTCACTAGCAATAAGTTTACATTTGTTACTGCAAACTAAAGATGTTACATTGATCTATAATCACGCACCCTTCACGAGAGATCGGAGGGACTGTTTCTCTTTCCATGAATGCTTCTAGGACTGTGGTCTTTTCCCCCCAGCATTTGACTCAGTATGCATTGAGGGGACAAAGCACAGTATTAAATGGATCAGTTAGCAAGTTGATTAGAAGTTGTTTTTTTAAGGTTTGGTATAAATTGGTAATATAGACAGTGAAGTTTATCAGGAATTACAGAAGGATCATCATCAGTTGGGTAAGTGGGCCGAGAAATGTCAAATGTTTATTTCAGATAGTTGGAGTCATTGCATATTGCAATGTCAGTACAGGGTAGGTCTTTCACAGTGTATAACTGGATCAATGGGAATTGTGTAGACCAGAGGCAGTACAAGTACACCGTTCCTGAAAATGGCATCACAGGTAGGCAGGGTGGTGAATACTTTTGACATGCTAGCCTTCATCAATTCAGCACACTGAGTAGAAAAGTTGGGATGTTATGTTGCAGTCACACAAGTCATTGGTGAGGGCACATTGGAAGCATTGTGTTCAGTTTTGGTCACTCTGCTATAGGAAAGATGCCATTAAGTTGGAAATGGCGTGGAAAACTTTTACACGGAGCAATATTTTCATACATAGGGTGGTACATATATGGAACAAATACATTGTTATTGTATCTGCCTCAACTGCTTCTTTTGGAAGAATTAGTTGAGGCAAGTACACTAACAACATTTAATAAATATGAAAATGTACAAAAGATTGGAGTGGTTTAGAGGGATACATACTGAGAAAAATAAGTCCCCTCAATGCAGACTGAGTAAAATGCTTGGGGGGATGGGGGACTCCAAATTCTAGAAGCATCCATGGTAAGAGAAACAGTCCCTTACATTTAGAGGGATATATGTCAAAAGTGGGCAATTGGGACTAGTTCAGATGGTTATTCTGGTAGGCATGGACAAGTTGGGCTAAAAAGCCTGTTTCTGTGTTGTATGATTTTCTGACTAAAGGCTTTATAGTACATTATTTAATAGAGTATTGCTGCTGGATTATTCATGATGTGTTCATTAAGGAACTGCAGATGCTGGTTTACATCAAAGATATAGACTCAAAATGTTGGAGTAACTCAGCGGGTCAGGCAGCATCTCTGGAGAAAAAGAATAGGTAACGTTTCAGGTCCAGACCCTTCTTCACTTCAGACTTCTTCCATCTGAAGATGGGTCTCGACCCGAAACGTCGCATTTTTCTCCAGAGGTGCTGCCTGTCCCGCTGAGTTACTCCAGCATTTTGTGTCTATATATTGCTGGGTTACTACGTTGGCAATTATTAATCCTTCGACACTCATATCTTTGGCTAATCTCGAGTAAATCGCATCGATTCGATTTGCACGCTTTGTTTTGGTATGGGAGGCTCTCAGACCTGGGAGATAGACAATAGGTGCAGGAGGAGGCCATTCGGCACTTCGAGCCAGCACCACCATTCAATGTGATCATGGCTGATCATCCCCGTTCCTGCCTTCTCCCCATACCCCCTGACTCCGCTATCCTTAAGAGCTCTATCTAGCTCTCTCTTGAATGCATTCAGAGAATTGACCTCCACTGCCTTCTGAGGCATAGAATTCCACAGATTCACAACTCTCTGACTGAAAAAGTTTTTCCTCATCTCAGTTCTAAATGGCCTACCCCTTATTCTTAAACTGTGGCCTCTTGTTCTGGACTCCCCCAACATTGGGAACATGTTTCCTGCCTCTAACGTGTCCAACTCCTTAATAATCTTATACGTTTCGATAAGATCTCCTCTCATCCTTCTAAATTCCAGTGTATACAAGTCTAGTCACTCCAGTCTTTCAACATATGACAGTCCCGCCATTCCGGGAATTTGTGTGTAGGGAAAACATTGAGGGGGAAGGCGGAGACATTGACTGCAGGCCGCTGGCTGCAGGCCGCCAGTCGCCCAGCAGAACAGCTCGAGCTCGGCCCCGGGCTCCATTTTGGAACGCCAGCGGGCGCGCGACAGTCAGTGAGGAGCGGACTCGCGCCCAGGGACGTTCTGGAAGCGCCCGGAGACGTTCCATCGGCGGCCGCCCGCCCTGCCGCAGCACGAGGCCCGGGAAACCCCATCCTCCACACACCACTGGAACAAAAAAACTCTCACCTTTCGCCCGAAAACCTGAACAGACTGCAAGGGACCTTTAGCGGGCATGTTTCCTAAAATTGAAACAACAAAAAAAAGGGTAAAGTCAGAGGGGCCACACAAAAGGCAGTGAAAGAACCCCTAAGAGCCTCTGATCTGACACAGCGCGACGTTCACCTGGTGCAGCGGCGGCGGAAAGAGGGCGTGCGGGGTCTCCCACACGACAAATCAGGGGCTGCTTTTTGCGACATTCATCCGGTCGACGCGACCCGCTTTACGGTAGCTCCGCCTGCGGAAGACGGGCCAGGTTTTCATTGGTATGTTGGTGTCATGTGTGTTGACATCAAAGATACTAGAGGAGCACGATGGACCACTCCGTTAAAGTCGCCTACATTGACGTGTATGCAGTGCGCAATGGCCGCCATTTTAGTAAGCAAAACCCGCCTCTCGCAGTGTAATCAGTGTTTTGGGGAACAGTATGTGTGATGAAACCATAAAAATGCAGAATGTATCTCATCTGTCAATTCACAGATTTTTGTTCTTTTTCTTTTTAAATGTTCCTGCAAGTTTCTGCCTCCTAAGATGGCGTCATGACGTGCTACGGTTTTTATGGTCGAGTGTCCATCTTGCTCTGACCTCTGCTCTGTTATCTTTGATTGCTGTCCAGACAAATGCGTGAGTACAATCAAACCATACATGATGGGTTATGCAACGAGAAAGGAAATCGTGCTCAGACCATAGTGGAAGAAAATAACTGCAGATGCTGGTACAAATCGAAGGTATTTATTCACAAAATGCTGAAGTAACTCAGCAGGTCAGGCAGCATCTCAGGAGAGAAGGAATGGGTGACGTTTTGGGTCGAGATCCTTCAGACTGATGTCAGGGGGGCGGGACAAAGGAAGGATATAGGTGGAGACACGAAGATAGAGGGAGATCTGGGAAGGGGAAGCGAGGAACTATCTAAAGTTGGAGAAGTCAATGTTCATACCACTGGGCTGCAAGCTGCCCAGGCGAAATATGAGGTGCCATGGTGAGGTTCACCAGAAATTGGAGGAACAGCACCTCATATTTCGCTTGGGCAGCTTGCAGCCCAGTGGTATGAACATCGACTTCTCCAACTTTAGATAGTTCCTCTGTCCCTCTCTTCCCCTCCCCAGATCTCCCTCTATCTTCCTGTCTCCACCTATATCCTTCCTTTGTCCCACCCCCCTGACATCAGTCTGAAGAAAGGTCTCGACCCGAAACGTCACCCATTCCTTCTCTCCCGAGATGCTGCCTGACCTACTGAGTTACTCCAGCATTTTGTGCTCAGACACAAAAAGCGGGGGGGGGGGGGGGGGGGGGGTGACTCATCGGGTCAGGCAGCATCTCTCTGGAGAAAAGGGAGCGGTGAGACCCTTCTTCAGACTGAGGGGATAGGGAAATGAGAGTCAGTCGTAGAGAAATATAGAACAAATAAATGAAAGATATGCAATAAAGTGATAAAGGAAACTGGCCACTGTTAGCTAGGTGAGAACGAGTACAGACAATGAGACTCAAAGACGACTTTGAAGCTGGTCAACCATAGTGTTACAGTAAAAGTGCAGATTAAAAAAGGCAAGGACTGAAAACAAAGTGGATTGGACGATAGATAATTTATTCTCAGCATCAGAGTTTTGTTCAGGACACTGGGAAGACAGTCCCGCCACTGCACATCTTGTATATGTATGTGACAAATAAAGTTGACGACTTGACTTGATTTAAAATAATATGCGGAAAAATTGCAGGGGGGATGGGAGGATAAAAATCACCCAGTGTCAGGGGTCCAGAGTTCATTGTCAGAAAGTATGTTAAAGGTAGTAACATTCAAAACACATTTCAAACAGAAGCAGACCATTCGGCTCCTCGTGTCTGTCGTGCAGCAATGGAATCAGTTTTATTCCCTCATCCGTCTTTGTTAGCATATAATAATTTATATACTCTCTCAAATGCTCATCAACTCTCCTTTAATTCCTTTGCCATTCTCACACACTAAGAAGTCATTTGCAGTAATCAACCAACCCACCAGCATGTTTTTGAGATGGAATGCTGAACACCCACAAGAAGAATGATGTAAAGTCCAGAGTTCCAGTTGCATCTCACATCTCAAACACTTGGAGGTTGGCTTGTTAAATGGCCACTTTAAATTGCCCCTAATGTACAGATGAGTGGTGAAATCTGTTGTGAAAGAGAGAAGTGGAAATAGGTGCTTGATGGTCAGAACGCTTGCTTCTATTGACTTTGTAATAGTACATTTAAAAAATGCAATCATTATGGTGATTTCAATCATTAAATAGATTAGTTAAATCAAATTAGCCACAGTAGCATTGAGGAGAGTTCATAGAATGTCGAATGATTTAATTGTATAATCAGAGAGCATATGATTTTAGATCTGGTATTTTGTATTGAAACTGATTAGTGATATAATGGGGAAAATCCCGAGAGAAGCATTGTGGAATTTTTAATTTATTTGGAGGGTGAGAAGCCTGGATCTGAGACCAGAGGCCTAAGCCTAGGCAAGTGTCAAGAGTATTTATTTGTCATATGTACCAGCAACTGAACAATTAAATCCTTACCTGCTGCAGCTTTACAGGCCCATTAATGCAATAACACAAATATATTTGCAATGATACAATAAATTAATAATACTTGATAGCCAGATCATAAAAATGCAAAACTGAAGTATGTAGTGCAACCAAAACAAAGGCCATAGTAGATCATAGCTGCTGAGATAGTTAGTGTTGTGCAGTGTTCAAGAGCCTAATGGTTGCTGGGGAAAAGCTGTTTCCTGGACCCCGACGTCGTGGTTCTCAGGCTCCTGTGCCTTCTTCCTGATGATAGTAGAGGGATGTGAATGTGGTCGTCAATGTGCTGGGCCCAGGACAAATCTTCAGAGAGTCGGAGGTGATCTTCAGAGATATGCATGTGGCGAGCCGGGGCTAAGCCCTCCAGCAGTCCTGGCCCACCCACCACGGACCCGAGACTCGCTCACCAAGGACGGGAGACCCACCCAGTAGGCCCGACTTGCCCATTGGTGGATTTTGAACTCTGCCTCAATCCACCAGCGTTGACAGGACCTGCACCGCCCAGGGCGGGCCCCGCAAGCAACTGCCGAGAACGAGGAGGGCTGCCCGGAGCAACCGTTAAGTGTGGAGTGGACCACTGAGAGCGAGGAGGGTTGCCGAGAACTAGCTGGTGGGGGGCAAGGAGAACAAAGGGGGATCTGATGAGGAGTTGTCGGGAACAAAGGGGTGACCCAGACTCCCTTCCAAAGTCTGAGCCATCATTATCTGTTATTGGTCTAACACTGGCAGCATCACGAGTGAAATTAAAGTCAGCATGGGAACTGTGTCTGCCTATACAGTCATGATATACAGTGAGTAGAGCAGAGCGAGTCAGAACAACATGCACCTGTGGCATGTAGAAGTTAAGTAAAAAGCCACAATATTATCACAGTAATTCAGAACTATAAAATAAATTCAGGAGACTTGGGATGGACAGCAAAGCATCTTACTCCTAAAACAATCTGTGATAAAGCCAAGTTTTTCTTAGTGTGGTTCAAGTAACCAAAAGCAATTTTCTCAAATAATTATTTTCAGGTACTTTGCATATTGCAATATTATACAATATAGAAATAGTGGAGACAAAGAAGAGGATGTAGGATGACACCAACAATGTGATGGTTTTGTATCAAGAAATAAAAATGCAAAGAGCAGTTATCTTTGAGCCAAGGCAGCTGAAGACCAACAGAATAGATGCCTTTTAAAATAATACACTTGAGTAATTCAGGTCATGCAGCATCTCTGGAGGGAATAGATAGCTGACAGTTGGGTCAGGACCCTTCCTCAGACCCAGTAAAGAGGAAAGTTTTGCTCCAAAAACACCTGGGTATACAAAACAACTGTATAGATAAGTTTATTTTGGCTTAAATAGTGGGTGGTCTGGTTTCCATTAAAATAAAGTAATTAATTGCATAGCTGAATCTACTTATAAAAACTATTTTGTTTTGAATGCCAATTGTTTTTAAAGTTAGTCCGCTATACAATGTACTGCGATTATACATCGCAGACACTAGAAATCTGAAATAAAAAGGGAATGTTGAGAAATCCCCATAGATCAGAGCATTTCCAACATTGTGTCCAAGGGAAACTTCAAATTTGCATTTAAAACTGGAACATTCCTATAATATTTCTGAATAAGATCAGATATTTCAAAAATGTGGGGTAATTTTAATGCTCCAAATGCAATCATAGCTAGACAAATCTCATTAACATTGGAAATTTGTTCATTAATATTGGGAATCAACCTTCTGAAGTGGGTTCATTTTTAAAATACATTTCAAAGCAGATTTCCAACTCTGAAGCCCGTCACCTTTCAGCAGGAAGGTAACCAAAGAAATGCCTAACACAAGGGTTTATGGTACATAGGTATTGGAAAGGGCAACATACATAACAGAATATCAGAATTAACAACATTACATGTGTAGCTGCCATATTTGGCAACATTTCATTCTGGGTGCTACCTCTAAGAATGCAGAAATAATAATAATTCTCAACTTGAAAAGAGGCACGATCTTTCTTTTGGGTGATGCCAACATTAAGACTCTACGTTGTTTATTGTTAGTGGTGCAAGGGAGGGGGTGGCAAGATTGAAAGATTCAACTTCAAATTGTAAAGTAGTTTATTAAATAAGTGCAAGGTTTGAATTATGCCATCATATATACACACTCTCAAAAATACAGTCAAGGGCACTTAAATCATCTTTGGAAAAGGCATGATATCTCAATTCAAAAATCCACACTACAAGTGCCTCAAATCTGAACCCTCTTAATAATATTGTTTATACAAATGGTTATCCAAAGTGCATAATTTACTTGTTTAAAAAAGGTGAAAACAGTTTGACTGAAAATACAGGATTTGTAATCAGTAATGCAATAATGATGTGCAAATTTTTTTTTGAGCCCCTGCATTCAATGGCAAATCAAATGTGCATGATTACTTGAAGATTTAACAAATACACCAGGCAAAAGACAGACCTTAGTCATCAAGCATTGCTAGTTAAACTTCTTCACTAATGCACGTCAAAACTTAGGCTTCTACCCTAGATGCATTGTATCAACTATATACTAACCATTTATGCCAGTGAAAAAAACAGCTTAGCTGCAGTTTGTTTGTCCTTCAGATAATTTACATTGCTTCAGCATACCACTCAGAATGTTAGTTCGCACTTTATACCACATATCAAGCAAAGCCTTCCACAGTTGGAATAATCAACAATGTAAAACAAAGTAATAATTTCATCCTTGAATATAAAGACTAGATATTCTGATAGTTTATACAACAGTGCAGGATACAATATGAAGTGGTTAGTTTGTGTAAAACTGAACAATATGCCAACACTTGATAGACGAGAGGCATTTTGATAGCTATGTGGCAGATAACATGGATAGTGGATATCGCTGTGATTCTGGCTGTATTTTGTAAGCAATTATGAGCTACCGAGTCAGATCTTCATGTTCAGCTGGGAAGGAAAATGTGCAAGAACACAGATCCAGCAAGTTTGATATCATCCAGAAGTAGAGACTCAAAATCCTTCAGTGCAATTATCTAAACTGTCACTTGAAAGTAATAATTTCATGCCAGTGGAATCAAGTTTTAAAAACAGAATTCTGAACCAAATGGATATTATACTCTTGAAGCACCTCATGTTATAGAAAAAATTAAGGTCACATTTCCCCTTTGATATTGAATAATGCATATTGGAAATAAACTTGACAGATACCAAATAAATTGCAATGCGACTTGGAACAAAATCACTTCAAGGACGCAAGGAAATGGGGAGGTCAGAGAAATAGTCATAGCCAAGAAATTAAGGAATCTCATAGCCCTGGACAGTGTAGGTCAAGTATGTTAATGACCTTCAGTTGATAATAAACAAAATCAGCTGGGGTAGAACAGATATAATTGCCCAAAATGATATAATTGTAGAGCATTTAATACTGGAGAGTGTTTGAACTCAAAGACAAGTGGATTCAGAATTAGATGAGTTTGCTTTACAATAGTCTGACCCAAGTGTTAATAGGAAATCCCATTATTTTTCACAGCAAAATATTCTGTTCCCTTTTGAGACAGCAAATGAAAAAGGGAATAAATCTAACATTGAACATAATTTAAATGTTTGATCAATTATTGTCCTGTCAAGCATAAAGTGAAGATTCCAGCACGGTGGAACTGAACTGCCCTCTTCAAATTTCTGCTGTTTTAGGTTATTACATTATCTTTACAGTGAAGTTTGTTCAGGAGTTACATGCAAACTGAACTATTAGCACAAAGATCATGCTATGGTGTTCAGATACAGGAACTTCACTTGAAAGGTCATGCAATACCCATTAGAGGAGGGCCTGTGGTTACTAGCCAGCAATTCATGCAAGGAACTCAGAGGCTTAAACTATCTGATTTGGGTCATATCTCATGAGAAATTATATGCATTCTTTCCTTTAAATTAAAGACAGTAACTTTTGCAAATAAATAGTGCTGCTGCAACAGAACTAAAAATATAAGAAATGCCTGAATTACATTTCCATTGTTTTTTTAAAAAAAACATTGTAATAATTCAGAGGATGGGGAGGAATCTGTGATAGGAAAGGAGGGGGGGAAAAACAATAACATTTCTCACAATTTAGATTTACCGCACAGAAAAGGAAGGTGCATATCACAAATGACAAACAGACCTCATACAATTTTATGGAAGAGCTTGGTTGCAGTGGGTCCATGATGGAACATTAGCCTCGGGTCAAATCTGTACCTAAAGAACAAAATATCTTGTTAAATTACATAATGATCCAACAAAAAGTAACATTAATATTACCAGCATAAAAAGCAATCAGCATTCATGGATGAACAAGGTTCTGCACTTCTTAGCTTAGCAGCAGAGTTTGTGTGCCTAGGCGTGTTTTCAGAGGTTTTACCTGTTATTTTGGCCTATCAAAATTGTAATGTTTCAGGTTGTTGGGAAGTGGCAACTATGCTGAAAAATGCAAGAGCTAGACCAAAGTGGAATATTGTGAAAACATTTTACTGTCATGTACTGTAACATATCAAGTAACAAAGTGGAAATCCATCATGTAAAAGAGGAGGAGAATCTGTGACATTTGCAATGCAGCCACTATGGGACCCATACAGGATAGTTTCATGGAATATTACTATGAAGGGACAAAGTCAGTAAATAAGTCAAAAGTAAATATCAAGGCAGTAGAAAAATGACAAAAATCTGAACAGTTTCTCATGGAAACTGCATTCACTATCAAAGCATGAGGGCACGATGAAAATATCTTATGAAACTATGACAGTTAAAAGATAAGCTGTCATCTGCACAATCAGGAAAAGTTATATTCTGCAATAGATTCACTCAGATCACATACGTACACTGCGAGAAGTAGAACTTGTCAGAGTCACTAGGATAATTAAAAGTCATTAAATGACATGGTCTTACAAAACCTAAGATAATCAAAAATGAAGCCCTCTCCCAAGTTAAGATGAAAGTGGCAAAAATAAATTCTAGTTTTACATTTTGATGCCTATTGGCTCAGGGGACTGGGATATTATAGCCATAACGGACACATGGCCGAGAGAAAGAAAAGACTGGCATCTCCAGAGTACAAGGGTGATAGAGATATAGATAAGTCAGGAAAAGGGATGGGGGGGGGGGGGGGGTGGGGGTGCCTTTATGACAAGGCAGGACAATGAAACTGCTTTGAGAGACTATTATTGGAGGATTGTCTACAGGTCATATGGTTAGAACGTAAAAACAAGGGAATAGTCACTTTGATGGCACTATTATAGGCCCTCCAAAAGACAATAGGAAATAGTGAAGCAGATGTGCAAGGATATTGCAGATCACTGTAATAATAATAGCGTGGTACCAGTGAGAGATTTTAGCTCACACAATACTCACTGGTACACCCATTGTGCAACAGCTTGGATTGGGTGGAATTTGTCAAATGTGCCCAAGGAAAATTAAGCAATAGAGGGCCCTTCTGAAGGTGGCACAACACTGCACCTCCTTTTGGGAAACAATGTAGGACAGTGATTGAAGTGTCAATGGGGCAGCATTTTGGGGAAAAGTAACCATAAATGTACGAGTTTCAAAAACAGTTATGGTGAAAGAAAGGACTGATCCACAAGTTAGGACTCTAAATTGGGCAAAGCCTATTATGGAGGCATTAGGCAGAACCTTGGTTGACTGGGCGAGACTCTTTGGAGTTAAAGGGATGTCTGACAAATGGGAGACTTTTAAAAGTGTGATGGCAAGAGCTCATGGACAGAATGTTTTACCTAGGGTAAAGAGCAAGGCTGCCAAGTTTAGGGAACATTGGCTGGTGGGAAATTTGAGTTTTAGCAGGTGTAGGCAGTGTTCAGCAAAGGAGTGTACCAAAGAGGGAAAAAGGTAACCACGAGGTGGATCTGGCAAGCAAGGTAGAGTAAAATTCCAAGAGATTCCACAAGTAGATCAAGAATTATAGGCTGGCCAGGGAGAGAATAGGTCATCTTAGAGGAACATGGCCATCCATGCCTGGAACCACAGGAAATGGGTGAAAATTTCAATATTTCTCATCAGTTTTTACTGTGGAGAGTTCATAAAAGTTAAGAATGGAGGCAAGCGAGCTATGTCTTGGACCACACACGATTACCAGAGGTATTACCAGTTCTAAAGCACATTATGGTACATAAATCCCCAATGCCTGACCATTCCTAATCAACCCATCTTTCCAAATGCATGTATATCTTATCCCTCTGAATTCTTTACAGTAACACTCCTCCCACAAATGTTAGGCTTACTGGTCTAATTCCCAGGTTATTCTCTGCAGCTCTTAAATGGAGGCACATCATTAGCCACTCACCAGTCTTCCAGCACTAATTTCATGTCCAACAATGATAGCAAGTTTGCAGTTGACACTAAAATAGAGGTATTGTAGACTGTGAAACTGGCTGTCAAAGTTTAGAGCAGGATCTTGGTCAGTTGGGCAAGTTGAGGAATGTCAAATAGCGTTTAATTCAATCAAGTGCAAAGTGGTGCATTTTGGAAAGTCAATTCTTCCTCTTTCCCCCCCATTAACACAAGGATCTTCATAACATGATTTTCCACAACAAGATTTCTTAGGAATGCAAATATCTTGTTATAGCAGAACCACTTGTGTTGTGGTTTTGGTCACCCTGCTATACAAATGATGTTGTGAAGCAGGAAGAAATAGTGAGAAGATGTACAAGAATGTTGCCTGGTTTCCAGGGCCTGTGTGAAAGGAAGAGATTAGGCAGGCTAGGACTTTATTCCTTGAAACGTAGGGAACTGAATGGTGATCATATATTGCTGCATAAAATCATGACCTGCAGAGGCAAGGTGAATGCACACACTCTTTTTACCAAGGGAAGGGAAACTCAAATACTGGAGGGCATAGGTTTAGGATGGAGAGGGAAAATTTAAAGAGGGACCTGAAGAGTAACTTCTTCAAAGGGTGATGCACATATGGAATGAGCTGCCAGAAAAGGTAGTTGAGACAGGTACAATGATATTTAGAAGTCATTAGGAAAGGGTTAGAGATATTATGGGCCTAATGGGTTGGGCCCATAAACTTGTTATGAACAAGTACAAGTGAGGCTGATAGCCTGTTTCCGCATTACATTACTCTGACCTGCCTAACTTCAAATTCTGGATCCGCACTAATAACAGACAAGTGCAGCTACTTACATACAGATGCTACTTACATGCTTAGCTGATATTATAAGATAGAGCAAACAAACAAAGGAAGCTGTAACTAACTCACTTATTATTGTCAGGACAGCATGAAGAGAGCAACAGAAGTGCTGCATTAGCAATTGTTGTGCACTTAGTGATTATAAACATACTTTCTTACCTTGGATCATATACCCCTGGCGTATGGCACGTTGATCCAGAACAAGACTGTAACATCATTAGACGATGGTTCATCTTCTCAAGAATTTCTTGATCAATGCTCTTTGCTATGTTCGTGATCTGGTGTGGGTCAGATGTTAGATTATAGACTTCCACAAAGACCTAAATACAAAAAGGAAAACTCAGTTCATGGAATTTTTGGGGGTTTTCTTTGCTGTGATGAAAACTGCTCAACTGCCAATGTTCATGCTGCACTTACTACTGTAGTTAATTATGCACTGCAAACATCACTGCCTCAAGTCTCCATTTTATCCACATTTCATTATTAACTACTAATGAAAACTTCTTTGCTCCCAGTCATTAAAAATTGAACAGACAGCACAGAAACGTCACATGCCAATGCCAATAAATTGCAGCTGAAATAAAAAAGGTCGATTAAAATAATTACCCAGAGTAATTCCAGAATCTAGTAATAGTTATGTTAGTAGACATTTTGCAAATGCACATAATGAACACATCTGCATTCACTACCTGCCACCTATTATCCCTGCCCAAACCATCTACATCCTGCAATGGTAATTCTTAGGAGTTTATCAAATCACAGGACAGAGATAGCCAAAATACAAATGCATTTTCTACTTTTAAAAGGCAAACCAAGTCAGGTTTATCTGAAAGGCGACTCAATTTAGTACACAGAATTGAATTTACTAGTGGAGTTATGCCAATTCTACCTTCATAATCATATCCAAGCAGTGTCATGTTAAATTTAGATTATATTTCATGGCAACTTTTACCCTTTTATTCTACCACTCTTTCAGCTACTGCAAGTAGGTCAGACTAGAAACTTTGAATAATTGAGAATTTAAAACAGAACAATTGTTACTTCATTACAGGCCGTCTAAGCAGATCAAGACTGCCCATGTTACAAATCAAATACAAGTGTTACAAGTAGGCAAAGAAGCTCCTCAAACCTGCAATATTTTAATAAGAAAATGGTTGATCCAATTGTAATTTCATTTCAATATTTCTGCCCTTCCCAACAATTTAACCTCTTGCTTATTAATATCAACCCCTGCTTTAAAAATATTCAAAGTGTGCGCTTTTGTTGTTCTTGGAGGACAAATGTTCTAAAGGTTAACAACACACAGAACCATATAGAGTATAACATGTAGTTTCATTATGTAGTTAGAATTCCAACTCATTTCTTGCTGTAAATGTTTTTCATTTGATTTACTCAGGTGGGGAGAAAGAAAATGTTCATCAGGACCAGTAATCTGAAGTTGGCCTGCAACCACAAACTGCCATCACAGGGTAGAATCTTCATCTTCAAAAGCTAGCCATAACCTCCAATGAAATTGCTGTACCTTATATTTTAACCACAACTATAAATGTCAAAGCAGTAATTAGTATTACAGTTGCATGTCAGAAGTAATCCCAACTAGGCTTATGCCGTTGAAACGGCCAAACAAGAGAAAAAAAGCACCATTTATTAAAGGAAAGGGCAAGCAATTCTCCATAGCTCAACTGCACTCACCTCATTATCATCAAATTCACAGTACTGCAGGTCAGTTGAGCCCGCAATTGTTCTCACACATGCATAGGTGTTATTATATGCATCTTCACATACACAGTCAGGGAAACACTCCTGCAAGAAAAGGTTTGATACACTGAGGCAAGATACTGATTAACACACAGAATATGGCCAATTGGCCTAACATGTCCAAATTAGCTCCCAAAGAAATTCCATCAGTACCGTCCTCTTTTCCATGTGGTGCTATAACTTATTCTCCCCAAATACTCATGGACGTCCCTTTTATGTTTTTGACACCAGCCTACACCAAGGAACAATTTACAGCAGCCATCAAAAGAATGTGAAGAAAGCAAGCCTTACTTGTTCACACATGGTAAAATACAACCTCCCTAGCGCCATCAACTATTTTCAAATAAATGCGTAATATATCATAGACACCACTTTTTAACAATCCCCAGGAAAGCCAACTGGGGCAGCTGAATGAATCTTGCATGAATTACAAACATCCTTTGGAGGTTTTCTCAGTGTTATCATCAAAACATCACAGGCTCCTTTCAACCACAGACAACAGGCCCGGTTGTGAGGCACTCCAGGTTGGGAAATGCACCTTTGAAAATATTTTCATTGAATTTATTCAAACTTAATAAGCCACATACTGATGGCTAAGCAGTGATGGCTCTCTGCTAGTTCCAGTACACACATCAATTCATTCCTTCTGACCCTACCTGCACATAGCAGCGTAGACATTTGGGGCATTTGAGGTCCAATGCAGCTGCATGTGGATTTGACATTAAATCCAGGATTGTTGTGGAATTCTCTGCCTCAGAAGGCCAATTCTCTGAATGTATTCAAGAGAGAGCTAGATAGAGCTCTTAAGGATAGCAGAGTCAGGGGGTATGGGGAGAAGGCAGGAACGGGGTACTGATTGAGAATGATCAGCCATGATCACATTGAATGGTGGTGCTGGCTCGAAGGGCCGAATGGCCTACTCCACCTATTGTCTATTGTCACGCAAGTATGCAGCTGAGGAGCCAGAGGTGTACAGCATGGATCAGACCTTTGGCTCAATTCATCCATGCTGAAGATATCTAATCGAGCTAGTCCCATTTGCCTGTTTGGCCAATGCCCTCTAGATATACTTATTGTAATTGTACCCACCTCAACTTTTAACTATCACCCACTGTCTGTCAAGCTTCTAAACCTGGCCCCTCAGCCTATGCCAATCATAGCTGGCACACAAATACACTTCCACCAGTCTTGGACCTCTGATGATCAAAGACAATGGGGAAACAGTGGAAAAGGCCTTTGATCACAAGAGGATGTTGGGAGCCATACAGCCAGAAAAGGTAAACGCAAATCGCTAAAATCCTGCTGGATTCACAGCACTATTTCAAAAGTTAGTCCATAAGAAATATATTCCTACTAGGCGATATGACAGAACACAATCACACAGGCCGATGGTGAACTAACAAATCAACTACTGATGTCAGTAAAATGGAAGATGTAGTTTGTAAATGGAGATGTGGCATTGCTATTGCTTCAGCAACAAGATCGAAACAACCTCTATATTTGAATGAGACATACACGGCATTAAATTCCCCCATTACCATTACATTCTCTCATTTAGAATGTTAAAACAGGAAATTCAGCGGCTCTCCTGACACATGGTTCCAATTTCATCAATGTCGAGGTTTGTCCGATCAAAGAGTCAGTGTCTCCACAGGTTGATAGTAGTTCATGACTGTTCTCTAGTTGTGGCACGATAGTTCAGTTGCCTGCAAACAGCGGGGAAGAAACTGTCCCTGGATCTGTAGGGAATGGCCAGGGTGCGACTCGCCCTGATAAAATGCTTTCTACGGTGCATCTGTAGAACTTGGTGAGAGTTGTTGGGGACATGCCAATGTAGGCATCATGCAAATACACTATGCAGAAAATTGCAGCAAACCACAAACTGAAAAGTTCCGAATGTACAGTTTAGTAACTGCGACTAGATGAGTTTAAACCACATGTAATGCAATTCCCTACTAATAACAGTGTCAAAAGCAAGGAACTTACGGTCACCCCAGGCCCTAACAAGGGGCAGGTTGGATCGCTTGTATTCTGTCCCTCTCCTTGATACTCCACAAGGAAGTCAGTCCTCCATGTCACATTTGCCACGTTATTCTGATGAAAGGAAAGTTAGTCACACAGTGAGGAGTTTAGATATATTGCAAGCAAATAGATATAAAACCCAAAATGCTTCATGCTTATCAAGTCTAGGTTTATTATCATCCTACTTTATCATTCAATATTTGTGGCCAAAATAAAATGGATCGACTAACAGTTGATGGAATCAGTTATTGCACAGGAGTTATGTTTATTAATTGTAATCAGTTTCAGTTTAGTTTATTGTCACGTGTAACAAGATACAGTGAAAAGCTTTTGTTGAGTGCTATCCAGTCAGTGGAAAAACAACACATGTTTGCAATGGAGCCATTTACAGTGTATAGATACATCAGGGAATAACATTTAGTGCAAGGTAAAGCCAGCAAAATCTGATCAAGGAAAGACCAAGTGTTACCAATGAGGTAGATAGTAGTTCAGATATTCAAGATACCGAAGAAAGAATTAGCCATGCAAGTACAAGTAATCCATGAAAACAAGCAGCTATAAATATAATCACAAACTTACCAGCAGAGGCACGAGAGACATGCCATCCATCCTAGTCTTGTTAACATCATAGCCAGCAATTTCCAATATTGTGGGAGCCAAATCAATATTTGCTACAAGCATCTGAAGGAAAAAAATCTTCATTTAGAGTTTTGCCACAATCTTTCCAACTTAAAAAATATGTTGAAGAGCGAACAAATGAGAACTGGCTGTTAAATTCAGAATCAGTAGCACACAAAATCAGAAGAATATGATAAAGTCTGAATTTAGAACCATGAAAAATAAGATCTTGTGATTAAATGCAGAACACAAAACCTTTGCTGTATTATTCAAAATAAAAGTTAGCTCCATGTATTTAAACGTGTTGATTGGTTTCATTGAACAGAGGATCTCTTCAATATTCACAGGTGTTTGCACTACTGAACAAGTTGCTAGGTTCAAAAGTAAAGTGGGATTGTTGTAATATAGTGCAGGGCACCCCCCCACCGACAGCTGTAACTGCTCCTATTCACATCACGTTCCTGCTGGAAGGTGTTGATCACCAATCAAAGTGCCACATCACAAGATATCAGAAAACTCCTAAACTCGGCATCAGTGGATCATTTTTGCCATCAGCGATTTGCATTTCGTCAGGATTTTTCAGCCCACTTGGACTACAGTATGGGAACCTCTGGTTTAATGAGATCCTGGGAAAGAAGGAGGTCTCAGGTTCAGCCTACCATTTGTAGATGGATAGCACTTCTAAACGAGGGAGAGCATAGGCACACAGAAACAGAATTTTGACACCTGTCGATTTAATGGACACAATTTCAAACAGCTTCCTTCAAGTAACAGCCTAATTTGCCATTTCACAAGATGCAGCAAATAGTAGAAAAAAAGTCATCAGATGGGCCATATCTACTTGCACTTTCGAGTCATGCATCAAGGAATATAATGACGCATACAATCATGGTAACTAAATTGTCATTTCCCTGCTAACCAATAAATATGTATTTTTGTCTGTTTATTGGATGGAAGGTCTTTCAGCATGTTGCGTGAAGTGTATTGTATTCTCTCCATATAACAGAAGCTGTTCACCATGTGTGGGAAAGAGACCATAGAATGAGGGGCAGAGGATCCACAGACAAAAATGTGGTTGATCCAGGAAGAGTGTATTTTTTTGCTTAGATCATTTGAAGTACTGATTCAAATAATTCAGAGAGGTACAAGATAGTTGCAGCTCAAGAAACCTGTTGCTTGAATAAAAAATGTTTTTACCTCAAGGATCCTGTCCTCGTCAATACTCTCCTTAAAGACCCTCAACTCACAAAGTGGAGATAGTGCAGAGAAGCCACCTCGCCACTTAATACTGAAGCCAAAAATATTGTGTGGTTGTACTGACTGACTGAAAAGATGTTTTTGCTCTTTGGCTTGCATCAACAAGTTGGCCTTTTTGTTTGTCAAATTAATTATGGATATCACTTGTGCAAATTGTAGAAAAATACTTTTGGCATGTTCTGTAATTTTAATGAATCAGTCCGTTGCTTTCTTGCCACAGCTTAACTAAAGTCTGAATTCTTGAATAAACTTATTGCAAAGGAATCTGAACAACAATGACAAGACCATAATTAAAACATTTAACTATTTGTTCCCACAATCTTGGATAACAAAAAGGAATCTGGATGTTAGGCATTGCTTGCAAGGTTGGAGAGTAGGGAGTGTGGGTTGCCTTTAATGCTGGTATCATCAGCACAGATGAAGCCATGATCCTCCTACATGAAATCCTATATACAACAAGACCGCCAAGCTGTGTTATTTGCCATGGAGGGTCTGCTGAACAACATTGGGGGTTAAAAATTGCATCAGAGATGTCCTCATTCATTAGGAAATGGGGCTTCCCCTCTTCCATTGTAGATGAGGCTCTCACTAGGGCCTCCTATATCCCGCAGCTCCGCTCTTGCTCCCCCTCATTCGTTACAAGGATAGAGTCCCCCCTTGTCCTCACCTTCCACCCCATCAGCCAGCGTATCCAACAAATCATCCTCCAACATTTCCGTCACCTCCAACGGGATCCCACTACTGGCCACATCTTCCCATCTGCTCCCCTTTCTGCTTTCCGCAGAGACCGTTCTCTCCGTAACTCCCTGGTCCATTCATCCCTTCCTACCGAAACCACCCCTTCCCCAGGCACTTTCCCCTGCAACCGCAGGAGATGCAACACCTGTCTCTTTACCTCCCCCCTCGACTCCATCCAAGGACCCAAACAGTCTTTCCAGGTGAGGCAGAGGTTCACCTGCACCTCCTCCAACCTCATCTATTGTATCCGCTGGTCCAGATGTCAACTTCTCTACATCGGCGAGACCAAACGCAGGCTCGGCGATCGTTTCCCTCAACACCTTCGCTCAGTCCGCCTTAACCAACCTGATTTCCCGGTGGCTGAACACAACTCCCCCTCCCACTCCCAGTCTGACCTTTCTGTCATGGGCCTCCTCCATTGTCAGTGAGGCCCACCACAAATTGGAGGAACAGCACCTCATTTCGCTTGGGCAGCCCAGCTGTATGAACATTGACTTTTCTAACTTTAGATAGCTCCTCTGTCCCTCTCTTCCCAGTTCTCCCACTGTCTTCCTGTCTCCACCTATATTCTCTTTGTCCCGCCCCCTTGACTTCAGTCTGAAGGAGGGTCTTGACCCGCAACGTCACCCATTCCTTCTCTCCAGACATGCTGCCTGACCCGCTGAGTTTCTCCAGCATTTTGAGATACCTTCGTTAAAAATTGCCAAGTGTTTTCCAAACAGTCCATGCCAAGTTAAAAAAACTGACAGATGACAAGTTAGACATTCTGACCCTGTAAATTAAGGTGCTCCTCCGAAGACTATGCTGCATCAGAAAAAATATTACTTTGCTACAAAATAATCGCTGGCATTGAATTCCTACTTTGGTTTTTTAAGTATCGCCAAGATAACCAGACTGAAAAATATATAAACATAGCACAAAAAGTAAGGAAATTTGTGTTTGGTAGATTATTTCTTTGTTGTAACAATGCTTCTTGGCAATAAATCTTATACCGTTGGAAAGCCTGTTTATTTCCCTTTTAAATGGTGCCACATTTGTAAGGAACATGCATTTGTGGGATGAGCAGCAGAGCTGAGTATATGGGTTGCGCCCATGAAAAATTTGCCAAATCTGCCAATGCCAAACAGCTTATTCTGCTGTTGTTATTGACTCTTGTTTTGAGCTACTGGTACCCCCGGTGCTGACAATCAGGTGCCTGATTGGCACCTGATTGGCAGCATCTGTGAGCATGGGCCCTGCTACAGTGGTCAGTAGGTGTCTGCTCCAAGAATCGGCATGCCACGTTTGACTGATCTGGATAGGGCCCGTGCGATAGGGCAACTTCAAGCTGGTGTTCCGCAAAACCAAGTTGCGGCATTATTTGGAGTGAGCCCTAGTACCATCTCCAAAGTGAAGGCCAAGTTCCATGTAGCAGGGGATGTCAGAGTGGGCGTCCCAAGAAGACGACACCCGAAGACCGTTTCCTCACCCTGTCAGCACTTAGGAACCGTAGGCTGTCTTCTACAGATTTGCAGTCAAGGTTTGCAGGACGATATGGCCGACGGCTCTCTGCCCAGACAATTCGGAACAGACTGCACGCAGCCGATCTCCGGTCTCATAGGGCTGCCAGGAGGCCTGCCATGACTGCCCTTCACCGTCAGGCCCGTTTGCGCTGGTGTCGGCAACACGCGCACTGGAACCTGAACATGTGGAGGAACGTTATGTTCAGCGATGAGTCCAGATTCTGCCTACGGCAGTTGGATCATAGGGTCAAAGTGCGGAGAACACATGGAGAACGCTATGCTGATTGCTGCACCGATAGAGTAACATCTTTTGGTGGAGGGAGTGTGATGGTGTGGGGCGGCATCTCCCTCACTGGAAAAACGAGGCTTGTCATCATTGGAGGCAATCTCAATGCAGAGAGATATCGAGATGAGATTCTGCAACCAGTGGCAATCCCATATCTCTACAGTCTGGGACCAAACTCTATCCTCCAAGATGACAATGCTCGCCCCCACAGAGCAGGGTTTCTCAGACTACCTCCAGAATTTGGGAGTGGAGAGGATGGAATGGCCTGCCAGCAGTCCTGACCTCAACCCCATTGAACACTTGTGGGATCAGCTTGGGCGTACTGTTCGTGCCAGAGTGACCAACACAACCACGTTGGCTGACTTGCGACAAATGCTGGTTGAAGAATGGGATGCCATCCCACAACAGTGTGTGACCAGGCTGGTGACCAGCATGAGGAGGAGGTGCCAGGCTGTTGTGGCTGTGTATGGTTCTTCCACACGCTACTGAGGCTCCTGTTTATTAAATGAATAAATTGTTAAATTGCCAATATGTCTTGTTTCTTCAGACTTCAATCATCCAATCCACCAAACAACACCGAACAAGAGTCAATGGCAGAATAAGCTGTTTGGCATTGGCAGAGAAGATTTGGCAGATTTTTCATGGGTGCAACCCACATTCTCAGCTCTGCTGCTCATCCCACAAATGCATGTTCCTTACAAATGTGGCACCATTTAAAAGGGAAATAAACAGGCTTTCCAACGGTATAAGATTTATTGCCAAGAAGCATTGTTACAACAAAGAAATAATCTACCAAACACAAATTTCCTTACTTTTTGTGGTATGTTTATATTTGCTTACATTCTTATTTAGATAATTTCAAACATAAAACATTTCATTCTGTCACAAGTTTTTTTTTAAATCAATGTGCATCACATACCTTATTACTAGTATTAGATTTGATTCCAGGTCCACGCACAAGCAATGGAACTTTAATATCAAATTCATACAGCTGTCGTTTGTCAATTGGCAAAGAAAATTGACCTAAAATTATACAAAACAGGCTGTTAATGTAGCAGAGAATGCCATTAAATCTAGATGTATTGATTCATTTCAAATATAGTTTTATTTTCTGCAAATAAACACTCCAAAATAAAACTTCTGTTGCAAAGTCATCAACTTCTCAGTATTTCTCTCATGCAGCTACTGCCAGTTTGTTTTTATTTCAAGAATTATTTTATTCACCAAAGTTTCCTTTGGCACAGAGTAAAGAAATGCTGTCTCGGTATTGTATTATTTACAAGCAGCAGTTCTGGGATGTGCATTTTGATAAGTGATAACACCTTATAGACCTAAGGAACTGCAGATGCTGGTTTAGAAAGGACACAAAGTGCTGGAGTAACTCAGTGGGTTAGGCAGCATTTCAGGAGAACTTGGCTATGTGACGTTATGGGTTGGGACCATTCTTCAGACAAGTTATAATTGTAGTTCTCACAAATATTACAGCAAGCAGAAGTTTATGAAATAAAGACAGAGAAGCCCATTTGAACAAATTTAACACCCAGCCATAATGCAGAATTCTACCTACTTCAGTTACAATAGTACACATTGTAATCCAAAAGTTTAGTTTAGAGAAACAGCATGAAAATAGACCCTTTGGCTCACCGAGCCTATGCCAACAATCGCTCACCCGTTCACACTAGTTCTGTGTTATCCCACTTTCACATCCGCTCTACAAACCCACACGTCTTTGGGATGTGGGAGGAAACCGGAGCACCCAGAAGAAACCCACAGTCAGAGGGAATGTGCAAACTCCACAAAGTCAGCACCCAAAGTCATGATTGCCCCCAGGAATCAGGTGCCCAGGCAGCAGCTCCACCAGTTGCATGAAATGCTTTGAGAGGCTAGCCAAGAAGCACATCTGCGCCCTCCTTCCTCGCAACATAGACCCACTACAGTTCGCATACCGTCCGAACAGGTCCACGGATGATGCTGTCTCCCAGGTTCTACACACCGCTCTCTCTCATCTGGACAGCCAGGGGGGCTATGTGAGGATGCTGTTCATTGACTTTAGTTCAGCATTCAACACAATAGTCCCCAGCAGACTGGTTGAGAAGCTGCTGGAACTGGGGCTTAGCACCCCTCTGTGTGCCTGGGTCCTGGACTTTCTCACTGCCAGGCCCCAAGTGGTCAGGGTGGGGGAACACACATCTAGCTCCCTCACCCTGAACATAGGATCCCCCCAGGGCTGCGTCCTTAGCCCCCTACTGTACTCCCTGTACACACATGACTGTGGGGCCAGGTTCAGCTCAAACTCCATCATCAAGTTTGCTGATGACACTGTGGTGGTGGGCCGGATCTCCAACAACGATGAGAAGGCCTACCGGGAGGTGGTGGCTGATCTGGCACTCTGGTGTCAGGACAATAGCCTCCTCTTGAATGTCACTAAAACAAAGGAGCTGATTGTGGACTTCAGAAGGGCTAAAAATCCAAGGACGTACACGCCACTCGAGATAAATGGGTCTATTGTGGATAGGGTGAGCAGTTTCAAATACTTGGGAGTCCGCATCGCAGAGGATCTGACGTGGGCAACGCACATTGCCGCACTGGTGGGTAAGGCTAAGCAGCGCCTTTACCACCTTAGACAACTGAGGAAATTCAGAGTGTCGCTGAGGATCCTTCATTGCTTCTACTCTGGGGCTGTAGAGAGCATCCTGTCCGGCAACATTACAGTCTGGTTTGGGAACAGCTCTGCCCAGGACAGGATGGCCCTGCAGAGAGTAGTGCGTTCGGCAGAACGCACCATGGGAACTACACTCGTCCCCCTGCAGGACCTATACATCAGGAGGTGCAGATCCAGAGCAAGCAAGATCATGAGGGACCCCTGCCACCCCAGTAACAGACTGTTCCAGATGCTACGATCAGGCAAACGCCTCCGCTGTCATGCTGTGAAAACGGAGAGGATGAGACGGAGCTTCTTCCCACAGGCCATCAGGACTGTCAACTTTTATAACCCCCAGAGACTAAATTTGTCGACACTTTTTGTGCTATGTTTAGTAACTTATTAACTTTATTTATATGCTGTAACTGTAATTCTTTTTGTGCACAATCCGCAGGCATTGCTACTTTCATTTCACTGCACATCGAGTATATGTATGTGACAAATAAATTTGACTTGACTTGACCACTACACACCACCCTTTTCTTCCCAATACATTTTCTTTGTGTGAAGAGAAGTTTACAGATTGTAAATGTACAGCTTTAACATTTCTTAGCGTCAATAGCATCCGATATGTAAAGTTTCACTGCAAGAAAGATGCACTGATCAGTATCATACACACTTTGTCCTAAAACACAGTGACAGACTTTTTCTTCAGTCTCCCATTCAATGATGCACAGTACAAGTACATATTGGGCCTGGAATCCCATTGCGCAAGAGGACAACAAATGAACTGTCCGACCAATTTCAATATCTTATAATAGAACAAGGCTCAGATTGTTTACCTGTATGATAGCCATTGTCAGATGTAAAGAAAATATAGGTGTTATCCAACTCTTTGATTGCATCCAGCTTCTTTACTACTTTTTCCACGAGATCGTCCACTGACAATAATGTCTGCCATCTAAAGCGATCAAAAAAAAAATCACCTGGAATTAGGAATTCATTTGCAAATCTTTAAAAATAAAAGTTAAAATGCGAGCAAAGGAACTATACCTTTTCCGAAAAGCGTTATCCAGAAATTTGATTGAAGTATTGGCCATGGGAGTCTTTGCTTGCCTGATTAGCCAATGTTTGTCCTGTGAAGAGTTCAAAATAACTAAATAATTAAGATAAGACTACTCTTTAGGAAAGGTTCATAGTTAAATACAGAATTGATAGACCAATATTTTGATGTGCAGTCATCCATAAATTGAAACATTTACCTTCCCATTTGCCTTAATCCTGCATAATGAATGCACAACTAAGCTTTTATGGGATGTCCCATTAAAGATATGCTTTACAGTGCCCTCCATAATCTTTGGGATAAAGACCCATCATTTATTTATTTGCCTCTGTACTCCACAGGCATTTGTTATTGCTCAGGTGTGTTTAATTGCCTCCTTAATGCAGGTACAAGAGAGCTCTCAGCACCTAGTCTTTCCTCCAGTCTTTCCATCACCTTTGGAAACTTTTATTGCTGTTTATCAACACGAGGACCAAAGTTACATAGAAACATAGAAAATAGGTGCAGGAGGTCATTTGGCCCTTCAAACCAGCACCACCATTCATTGTGATCGTGGCTGATCATTCACAATCAGTAACCTGTGCCTGCCTTCTCCCCATTTCCCTTGATTCCACAACCCCCTAAAGCTCTAACTCTTAAATTCATCCAGTGAATTGGCCTCCACTGCCTTCTGTGGCAGAGAATTCCACAAATTCACAACTCCGGGTGAAAAAATTTCTTCTCACCTCAGTTTTAAATGGTCTCCCCTTTATTCTTAGACTGTGTTCCCTGGTTCTGGACTCCAACATTGGGAACATTGTTTCCCTGCATCTAGCTTGTCTAGTCCTTTTATGATTTTATATGTCTATAAGATCCCCTCTCATCCTTCTAAACTCCAGTGAATACAAGCCTAGTCTTTCCAATCTTTCCTCATATGACAGTCCCTCCTTCCCAGGAATTAACCTCGTGAACCTACGCTGCACTGCCTCAATAGCAAGGACATCCTTCCTCAAATTAGGAGACCAAAACTGCACACAATACTCCAGATGTGGTCTCACCAAGGCCCTATACAACTGCAGGCCTTCTTTGCTCCTGTACTCAAATCCTCTCGTTATGAAGGCCAACATGCCATTAGTTTTCTTCACTGCCTGCTGTACCTGCACGCTTACTTTCAGTGACTGGTGTACAAGGACATCAAGGTCTCGTTGCACATCCTTTACCTAATCTGACACCATTGAGATAATAACCTGCCTCCTTATTTTTGCAGGCAAAGTGAATAACCTCACATTTATCTACATTATTACTGCACCTGCCATGCATCTGTCCACTCACTCAACCTGTCCAAGTCACCCTGCAACTTCCTAACATCCTCTTCGCAGTTCACACTACCACCCAGCTTTGTCATCCACAAACTTGCTGGTGTTACTTCTAATTCCATCATCCAAATCATTAATATATATTGTAAATAGTTGCAGCCCCAGCACCGAGCCTTGCAGCACTCCACTCTCCACTGTCTGCCATTCTGAAAAGGACCCATTTCTTCCTGCTTTTTGCTTTCTGTCTGCCAACCAATTCTCTATCCATCTCAAAACCCTACCCCCAATACCATGTACTCTAATTTTGCTTACCAGGCTCCCATGTGGTACCTTATGTTGTGCCAATGAAAGTCAAAGAAACCATTATGAGACCGAGAACCAAGAATAAAACAGTTAGAGACATCAGCCAAACTTTAAGCTTACCAAAATCAACTGTTTGGAAACAAGGCTTGCACAAGGGGTGTGGCCCTGTCGCGGGAAGTGCCCTGTCGAGGGAAGTGGACGGGGAGAGCTGGTGGATGTGGTGTACCTTGACTTTCAGAAAGCCTTCGACAAGGTCCCACAGGAGATTAGTGTGCAAAATTAGAGCACATGGTATTGGGGGTAGGGTACTGACATGGATAGAAAATTGGTTGGCAGACAGAAAGCAAAGAGTGGGGATAAATGGTTCCCTTTCAGAAATGGTTCCCTTTCTTTCACAGGCAGTGACTAGTGGGGTACCGCAAGGCTCGGTGCTGGGACCACAGCTATTTACAAAATGCTGGAGTAACTCAGCAGGTCAGGCAGCATCTCAGGAGAGAAGGAATGGGCAAAGTTTCTGGTCCAAAACGTCGCCCATTCCTTCTCTCCTGAGATGCTGCCTGACCTGCTGAGTTACTCCAGCATTTTGTGAATAAATACCTTCGATTTGTACCAGCATCTGCAGTTATTTTCTTTTATTATACACAGCTATTTACAATATACATTAATGACTTGTATGAAGGGATTAAAAGTAACATTAGAAAATTTGCAGATGACACAAAGTTGGGGGGCAGCGCGTGTTGTGATATTGCTGGGACTACTTTGTGTATCCAAGGACTACTTTGTATGCCTGTGTATATAAGTGATTGGTGTGATTAGGCAGTCACTCTGGATCCAGGCGGCCTTGGAATAAACAGCCTGGAGTTAAGCTCCACCACGGAGCTTAACATCTTAAACATGTGTACTCGTGGTCCTTCCAGAGTCACAACAAAGGTACAACAGGTACCGGACCACGAAGTACAACAGTGTGAACTGTGAGGAAGATGCTATGAGGTTGCAGGGTGACTTGGACAGTCTGTGTGAGTGGGCGGATGCATGGCAGATGCAGTTTAATGTGGATGTGTGAGGTTATGCACTTTGGTGGTAAGAATAGGAAGGCAGATTATTATCTGAATGGTGTCAAGTTAGGAAAAGGGGACGTACAACGAGATCTGGGTGTCCTAGTGCAACAGTCACTGAAAGGAAGTATGCAGGTACAGCAGGCAGTGAAGAAAGCCAATGGAATTTTGGCCTTCATAACAAGAGGAGTTGAGTATAGGAGGAAAGAGTTCCTTCTACAGTTGTACATGGCCCTAGTAAGACCGCACCTGGAGTACTGTGTGCCGTTTTGGTCTCCAAATATGAGGAAGGATATTCTTGCTATTGAGGGCATGCAGTGTAGGTTTACTAGGTTAATTCCCGGAATGGCAGGACTGTCGTATGTTGAAAGACTGGAGCGACTAGGCTTGGAATTTAGAAGGATGAGAGGGGATCTTATTGAAACATAAGATTATTAAGGGGTTGGACATATTAGAGGCAGGAAACATGTTCCCAATGTTGGGGGAGTCCAGAACCAGGAGCCACAGTTTAAGAATAAGGGGTAGGCCATTTAGAACAGAGAGGAGGAAAAACATTTTCAGTCAGAGAGTTGTAAATCTGTGGAATTCTCTGCCTCAGAAGGCAGTGGAGGTCAGTTCTCTGAATGCTTTCAAGAGAGCTAGATAGAGCTCTTAAGGATAACAGAGTCAGGGGGTATGGGGAGAAGGCAGGAATGGGGTACTGATTAAGAATGATCAGCCATGATCACATTGAATGGTGGTGCTGACTCGAAGGGCCGAATGGCCTACTCCTGCACCTATTGTCTATTGTCTTTCATTAAGAAGAAAGAGAGCACTGGTGAGCTTACTAATCGCAAAGGGATTGGCAGGCCAAGGAAGACCTCTACAGCTGATGACATTCTTTATTATAGAGAATTCTCTCTTATAATAAAGAAAAATCCCCAAATACCTGTCCGACAGATCAGAAACACTCTTCAGGGGTCAGGTGTGGATTTGTCAATGACCACTGTCCGCAGAAAACTTCATGAACAGAAATACAGAGGCTACACTGCAAGATGCAAACCTCCAGTTATTTGCAAAAATAGGATGGCCAGGTTAGTTTGCCAAGAGGTACGAAAAAGAGCAACCACATTTCTGGAAAAAGGTCTTGTGGACAGATGAGACGAAGACTAACTTATATCAGAGTGATGGCAAGAACAAAGTATGGAGGAGAGAAGGAACTGTCCAAGATCCAAAGCATACCACCTCATCTGTGAAACATGGTGGTGGGGGTGTTATGGTTTGGGCATGTATGGCTGAAGGAACTGGCTCACTTATATTCATTGATGATACAACTGCTGATGGTAGTGGCATAATGAATTCTGAAGTGTATAGACACATCCTATCTGCTCAAGTTGAAACAAATGTCTCAAAAAACTCAGTCTTATTGTAGAATGAACTGCTGGCCAATGATCCCAAACATACTGCTAAAGCAACAAACTAGTTTCAAAGCTGAAAAATGGTCAATTCTTGAGTGTCCAAGTCAATCACCTGATCTGAACCCAATTGAGCATGCCTTTTATAAGCTGAAGAGAAACCTGAAGGGGACTAGCCCCCCAACAAGCGCAAGCTAAAGATGGCTGCAATACAGGCCTGGCAGAGCATCATCAGAGAAGACACCTAACAACTGGTGATGTCCATGAAATGCAGACTTCAAGCAGTCATTGCATGCAAAGGATATGCAATAAAATACTAAACATGACTACTTTCATTTACATGACATTGCTGTGTCCCAAACATTATGGTGCCCTGAAATGGGGGGGGACAATGTATAAACACTGCTATAATTTATACATGGTGAAACCAAAATGTATAAAAATGGCCTTTACTAAAATCTGACAATGTGCACTTTAACCACGTGATTTGTTTTCTATTACAAATCTCAAATTGTGGAGTACAGAGGCAAATAAATAAATGGGTCTTTGTCCCAAACATTATGAAGGCCACTGTAACTACCTCAACAGAAACGCATCCAAAGCCAATGGTATCCTTTCTTTCAGCCATGCTTTCCTCACATTGCAGAAAGCAGATAGCAACATCAAATAACAATTAATTTACAGCCCATACTAGAAACTAGACAACTGGCTTGACAGTTAATATGATGCAAGAAATTAAAATGAGTCACATATATATATATATATATATATATATATAGCTAAAAATGACAATTTTATGACAAAATCCACCGTTCAATATTTGTTACCTTTCCATGTATATTGAAGTTATTGTTTCTTGGTGCTTTAACATTCAAAAAACTTTTTTCATATTGTGGGGCAGGAGTCCAAGGAGAGTGTGGTGCTGGAGTCGAGATCATCATGAAGAAAGGTGCATACTTGGGTCTGTATTCCAAAAAGTCCAGTGAAGCATTTGACTACCAAATAAAAAAGTGCAGAAATTAAAGTGAAAATTTGTAAAACATTACAGTATGCCAGCACAAGGCAATACATAAATACACAGCACTCAGTTCATTACACCATGAGATGAAATTTAGTTCAAATTTCATCAACTACAAGTTTAATTATCATACAGATTCTGTGTGCTGATTTACCATTTGAGTGGATCTTAGTTTATTGAAGAGGCCATATCTAATTAGACTTGCAATTCATTCTTGAACAATGTCACTGTTGATGTTGCACAATTATGTTCCTGCTCCTATTCTCCCCCTTGTTGAATGTGATGAAAGCACACAAGATACAAGATGCAAAGCAGCAAGGAAGAAGTCAGGATAGTCACAAGGTCATAAGGAAGAGGAGTAGAATTATGCCATTCGGCCCAACAACTCAGCTCCACCATTCAATCATGGCTGATCTATCTCTGCCTCCAACCCCATTCTCCTGCCTTCTTCCCACAACCTGACACCTGTACTAATCAAGAATGTATCTATCTCTGCCTTAGGAATGTGGTGCATCTGGACATTCCACGTGGAAAGAGCAATGGAAGCAACACCTTCAAGCTCTAAGGCTCAATTTAAAAGCAACAAATGTAAATACACCTGATTGAGAAATATTAAAGTATGAATTCTAATTCATTATATTCATGTCAGCTTGTCAAAATCTGGAGCTCCAACTACGATAATGGATCCAAGCTCTACTCCCAGATGTAACATTACTAGACTGATATCCTGGAACATCTCTAAGTAATGCATGGCCAGAGTTGCCTCCCTTTCCAATATGGTATGCAAAATAAAAAGGCCCCTCAACAAAAATAGATCAACCAGAACAGATTTCCCCCAGGTGGCATCTAAAATCAATAACCTGGTCTTTTTTTGCTGTTATTGGAACTCGAGGGTGTAAGTAGTTGTAATGTTTACTACATTACAACTGTCCGTTTGGATGGATGGCACCTTGGGACACCCTAACCCTGCAAAAAGCCTGTTCATGAACACCAGTTTCTTCTAATTGAAAAAAGACTGGATACTGGGAAATAAAGACAGACACAAAATGCCGGAGTAACTCAGCGGGCCAGGCAACATCACTGGAGAAAATGGATAGGTGATGTTTCAGGTTGGGGGGCAATAGATGACCTTGGCATGGAGGTTCCCCGATAGGCTGATTTGTGACTAGAGATGGTGTTAGCTCAAGGGATAGATAGTTGCGAATTGCACAACTGATTAATGAACTTTTAGCCGAGGAAGGGGGGTGGGAGGGAAGAGGGTGAAAGGAGGGTGGCGGAGGCATTTGTAGAGGTTACCCGACATTTGAGAACAAACATACCGCTGGGTAGTAAGCTACCCAAGCGAAATACAAAGTCCTGTTCCTCCAATTGTCATGTGGCCTCACACTGGCAATTGACGCAGGCCATGGCAGAAAGGTCAGTGTGAGAATGGGTTAGAGAATGAGAATGAGTTAGAGCTATTAGCAACCGGAGATCCAGTAGGCCTTGGCGAACCAAGCATGCGTGTTCAGCGACAAGGTTGACGGGTCTATGCCTTGCCAATTTACAGGAGCCCAAATTGGGAACACCAGATGCAGTAAATGAGGTTAGAGAAGGTGCTTGTGAACCTCTGTCTCACCAGGTAGGACTTTCAGGAGTTCTGGATTGAGTTGGGGGGTTGGGGAGTACAAGAACAGATGTTACGTCTCCTGTGGTTGCAGAAGAAAGTACCTGGGGAGGGGGTGGTTTGGGTGGGAAGGGATGAGTGAACTAAGGAGTCACAGAGAGTGGTCTCTGCGGAAGGCAGAAAGGTACGATTAGTGATAGGATCACGTTGGAGGTGATGGAAATGTCAGATGATGATGAGTTTGAAGCGGAGGCTGGTGGGGTGAAAAGCGAGGACCAGGAGAACTCTGACCTTGGGGAGAGGGAGAGAGAACAGAACTTCGACACAGAAGAGGCATGGGTGAGGGAACCATCTATGACAGCCGGGGAACCACAATGGACCCTGGGAAATATTGTTCCCCAAAAATCTTTTTATAGATTGCTCAGGAATGGATTGGAAGACAAAAGCTTTCCACCAAACCACATCACAAGGATAATAACATCTCCCTCATTGTCAGCAAGATGAAGGAGCTAGTTATTGATTTCAGGAAGCACGGTGGAACACGCGCCACAATTCCCAATAATAGTGCAGAAGTGGAAAATGTTGAGGGAGCTTCAGGTTCCTTAGGATTAATATTACCAACAAATTATCATGGACTAACCACAACAATGCAGCAGTCAAGGCCTCTTATTCCTGAGGAGACGGAAGAAATTTGACACGTCTCCAATGACCCTTACAAACTTCTACAGGTGCACCCTGGAAAGCATACTGTTAGGTTGCAACACAGATTGGTTTGGGAACAGCTCTGCCCAAGACTGCAAGAGTTATAGATGTAGCTGAGTCTCACTCATACATCAGACTTTCCACCATTGACTCCATCTACACGCAAGTCTGACTCAGAAAAAGCGCCAAAATAATCAAAGACTTGTCCCACCCTGGTCATTCCTTCTTTTCTCTGCTTCTGTCAGACAAAAGGTACAGAAGTTTGAAAGAGTGCACCACCACTCAGGGCTTCCCCGCTGTTATTCTTCAAAACCGTCCTGTCACAAGCTAGAATACTGTCAGATTCATGTCTACCCCTTTGGAGATATTGGGCTTTGTCGATGGAACAGAAACGCCATAATGCTCTTGACTATATTCTGTGCTCAGTATCTTCACCTTTAAGTATATTTTTTACTTTTGCTTGATTGTATTTATATATGGTCTTCCTGTCTCCGTCTACATCCTATCTTTGCCCCGCCCCATCCCCTGACATCAGTCTGAAGAAGGGTCTCGACCCAATACATCACCTATTCCTTCTCTCCAGAGATACTGCCTGTCCCACCGAGTTACTCCAGCATTGTGTCTACCTTCAATTTAAACCAGCATCTGCAGTTCTTTCCTACACATTGTATTTATGGATGGCATGTCTGACACCGTAACAAAGATTTTCATTGTACCTCACAGTACATGCAATCATAAACTTAACCCAGCTGCTGAAGTGCATTTGCTTAGTTCAGTTTATTATCATGTATACCAGGACAGAGAAAAGCTTTTTGTTGCGTGCTATCCAGTCACAAAAAGAGTATGGACAATAGACGCAGGAGGAGGCCATTCGGCCCTTCGAGCTAGCACCACCATTCAATGTGATCATGGCTGATCATTCTCAATCAGTACCCCGTTCCTGCCTTCTCCCCATACCCCCTGACTCCACTATCCTTAAGAGCTCTATCCAGCTCTCTCTTGAATACATTCAGAGAATTGGCCTCCACTGCCTTCTGAGGCAGAGAATGCCACAGATTCACAACTCTGACTGAAAAAGTTTTTCCTCATCTCAGTTCTAAATGGCCTACCCCTTATTCTTAAACTGTGGCCCCTTGTTCTGGACTCCCCCAACATTGGGAACATGTTTCCTGCCTCTGACGTGTCCAACCCCTTAATAATCTTATACATTTCGATAAGATCTCTTCTCATCTTTCAAAATTCCAGTTTATACAAGCCTAGTCGCTCCAGTCTTTCAACATATGATAGTCCCGCCATTCCGGGAATTAACCTAGTAAACCTACGCTGCACGCCCTCAATAGCAAGAATATCCTTCCTCAAATTTGGAGACCAAAACTGCACAGTACTCCAGGTACGGTCTCACTAGGGCCCTGTTCAACTGTAGAAGGACCTCTTTGCTCCTATACTCAACTCCTCTTGTTATGAAGGCCAACATTCCATTGGCTTTCTTCACTGCCTGCTGTACCTGCATGCTTCCTTTCAGTGACTGATGCACTAGGACACCCAGATCTCGTTGTGCGTCCCCTGTTCCTAACTTGACACCATTCAGATAATACTCTGCCTTCCTATTCTTACCACCAAAGTGGATAACCTCACACTTATCCACATTAAACTGCATCTGCCATGCATCCGCCCACTCACACAACCTGTCCAAGTCACCCTGCAACCTCATAGCATCTTCCTCACAGTTCACATTACCACCCAGCTTTGTATCATCTGCAAATTTGCTAATGGTACTTTTAATCCCTTCATCCAAGTCATTAATGTATATTGTAAATAGCAGCGGTCCCAGCACTGAGCCTTGCGGTACCCCACTAGTTACTGCCTGCCATTCTGAAAGGGACCCATTTATCCCCACTCTTTGCTTTCTGTCTGTCAACCAATTTTCTATCCATGTCAGTACCCTACCTCCAATACTATGTGCTCTAATTTTGCCCACTAATCTCCTATGTGGAACCTTGTCAAAGGCTTTCTGAAAGTCAAGGTACACCACATCCACCGACTCTCCCCTGTCAATTTTCCTGGTTACATCCTCAAAGAATTCCAGAAGATTAGTCAAGCATGATTTCCCCTTCGTAAATCCATGCTGACTCGGAACAATCCTGTTACTACTATCCAAATGCTCCGCAATTTCGTCTTTTATAATTGACTCCAGCATCTTCCCCGCCACTGATGTCAGACTAACTGGTCCATAATTTCCCGTTTTCTCTCTCCCTCCTTTCTTAAAAAGTGGGACAACATTAGCTACCCTCCAATCCACAGGAACTGATCCTGAATCTATAGAACATTGGAAAATGATCACCAATGCGTCCACAATTTCTAGCGCCATCCCTCAAGTACTCTGGGATGCAGACCATCAGGCCCTGGGGATTTATCAGCCTTCAGTCCCATCAGTCTACCCAACACCATTTCCTGCCTAATGTGGATTTCCTTCAGTTCCTCCGTCACCCTAGGATCTCTGCCCACTAGAACATCTGGGAGATTGCTTGTATCTTCCTTAGTGAAGACAGATCCAAAGTACCGGTTCAACTCTTCTGCCATTTCCTTGTTTCCCATAATAAATTCCCCTGCTTCTGTCTTCAAGGGACCCACATTTGCCTTGACTATTTTTTTCCTTTTTACATACCTAAAAAAGCTTTTACTATCCTCCTTTATATTATTGGCTAGTTTACCCTCGTAC
Source organism: Rhinoraja longicauda (assembly GCF_053455715.1). NCBI lineage: Eukaryota > Metazoa > Chordata > Chondrichthyes > Rajiformes > Arhynchobatidae > Rhinoraja > Rhinoraja longicauda. The sequence continues at coordinate 33,647,131 of NC_135972.1, forward strand.
CTCATCTTTTCTCCCCGTATTGCCTTCTTAGTCATCTTCTGTTGCTCTTTAAAAGAGTCCCAATCCTCTGGCTTCCCACTCTTCTTTGCTTTGTTGTACTTCTGCTCTTTTATTTTTATGCTGTCCTTGACTTCCCTTGTCAGCCACGGGTGTCTCTTACTCCCCTTGGAATCTTTCCTCCTCTTTGGGATAAATTGATCCTGCAATTTCTGCATTATTCCCAGGAATACCTGCCATTGCTGTTCCACCGTCTTCCCTGCGAGGGCCTCCTTCCAGTCAATTCTGGCCAGCTCCTGCCTCATGCCTCTGTAATCCCCTTTGCTATACTGTAATACTGACACTTCCGATTTTCCCTTCTCCCTCTCAATTTGTAGAGTAAAACTTATCATATTGTGATCACTGCATCCTAATGGCTCTTTTACCTCGAGTCCCCTTATCAGATCAGGTTCATTACACAACACTAAATCCAGAATTGCCTTCTCCCTGGTAGGCTCCAGTACAAGCTATTCTAAGAATCCATCTCGGAGACACTCCACAAACTCTTTCCTGGGGTCCATTACCAACCTGATTTTCCCAGTCTACCTGCATGTTGAAATCTCCCATAACCACCGTAGCATTACATTTGCGACATGCCAATTTTAGCTCCTCATTCAACTTGCACCCTATGTCGAGGCTACTGTTTGGGGGCCTGTAGATAACTCCCATTAGGGTCTTTTTACCCTTACAATTCCTCATTTCTACCCATACTGATTCTACATCTCCTGATTCTATGTCACCCCTTGCAAGGGAGTGAATATCATTCCTCACCAACAGAGCGACCCCACCCCCTCTGCCCACCTGTCTGTCTTTTCTATATGTTGTGTACCCCTGAATATTCAGTTCCCAGCCCTGGTCCTCTTCTAGCCATGTCTCAGTGATTCCCACAACATCATACTTGCCAATGTCTAACTGAGCCCCAAGCTCATCCACTTTATTTCTTATACTTCGCGCATTTAAATACAACACTTTAATTTCCGTATTCACCCCCCCTCTCACACCGGTCACAATTGGCCCTGACCTTACTCTCTTATCCCTTCTAGAACTTCCCTCCCCATTCATTCGAGAGTCCTTTGCAATTTCTCCTGTATTTGCTTCCCCTTTAACTCCATCTCCATATTCCCAGTTTGTCAACCCCTCCCCCCCACCACTTAGTTTAAAGCCACACTTGTATCACTAGCAAACCTACCTTCCAGAATGTTGGTCCCCCTGCTGTTAAGGTGTAACCCGTCCCTTTTGTACAGGTCACCCCTACCCCAGGTGTTGCAAACAAGCTGTCCACAGTGTGCAGATAAAGGATACAACATTTGGTGCAAGATAAATTCAAATAAATTCCCATTAAAGACAGTTCAAAGGTCTCCAATGAAGTAAATGAGATCAGGACTGCACTCTAGCTAGCGAGAGACAGTTTAGTTGCCTGATAACAGCTGGGCAGAAACTGTCCCGGAATCTGGCCTTTTGCGTTTCAAACTTCTGTACCTCTTACCTCATGGGAGAGGGGGGGGGGAAGAGGGGGTGGCACAATACTTATCCTCATCAGGAAACTGGTGGTCACTGCTTAAATAGTTTGTACTGCAATCTCTAGTAACAAAACAAATGGAGAAGAGACTTACCAGTAAATCAGTTAGATAATCTTGACTATAGTTCTGGCCATGATTCTGCAGTTTTCCATTTACAGAAAGTGAGTAGTTGTAATATTTAGAATTCTTCACCTGAAAACAAAGATAACAGTCAGCTTTGGGATTACACTCAAACATTACCCCCTGCCAAACTTGTACATTAATAAAACACCAAAATAGCCAAAGGATGTTCATTGAAAATAATACATCATGTTCTCATTTCTTGTGAAGTTTATTAACCACATTTCTCATCCAATTAGTATCCAAACCCACTATTATTACTGAACCTCATTTGAAATCCAACTTCTTCAAAATTCCCCATACGGTTAGTCTGCGGGCTTATGAAAACTACACATTCAAGCAGGTGTTTTGAGGATAAATGCAAACTCATTACAAACACCTACCAGAGCATGCCAGTAATCCCAACCTGGTGGAACATGTTCAACTCCACCAGCAGACTTGGATCCGTACTGTGGAGAAAGCAGTGCACAAGGTATCATCATCGGTTCCAAAATACTTAAAGCACAATTTTATTTGCAGTTCAATTAATACTTTTGCCAGAAAATGCACAATAGAAAACAAGGAACATAGCACAGGAACAGGACCCCAATGTCCATACCAAACAGATTGCCACTAACCCACCTGCACATAATATATATCTCTCCATTTCTTGCACATCCATGTGCCTTTAAGTCTCTCAAATGCTACTATCGTAGTGGGCTCCATCACCCCCAGCAGCACATTACAGGCACTCACCACCCTGCCAAAAAAAAAAAAAAAAAAAAAAACTTGCCCCAAACATCTCCTTTAAATTTTGCCCCTCTCATCTTAAAGTTTTGCCCTCCAGTATTTAATATTCCCATCCTTGGAAATGCATTCTGGCCATCAACCCTATCTCTGCCTCTCATAATTTTATTTACTTCTATCAGGTCTTCAGTCAACCTCCAAAGGGGGGGGGGGGGGGGAAGAGAATAAATCAGGATTTGTCCAACTTCTCCCCCTAGCCTCAGTCTGAAGGGTCTCAACCTGAAGCATCACCCATTCCTTCTCTCCAGAGATGCTGCCCGTCTTGCTGGGCTACTCCAACATTTTGTGTCTATCTTATAATTGAAATGTGGTGGCATTGAAAAGAAATGAACAATTTCAGGGTAAAAGTGCAGATAAGGAGCTCAAGCATAACTACATAGCTAAAGAGTATAATCAGCAGTTTGTTCATTGTAACAGAAATTATCCAATTCCAGACTTGCCACACAGCTATTTGATAAAAGTTGACATTATCTTTTCCATGAGCTTTGTCATATCTCATCATAACAAATGGAAACAGGCCAAGGACAGCAAAGAAACAAACTGTCCTACGATTAAATGTTCTGAAAACATAATGCTAGCATCAGGGAATCATAGGTTCTATTGTTCTTTATTTTTTAATTCACTAATTATGCCACACTATTTGGTGCAAATACCTCCATAAACTAAAGCACAGAGTTACTCCAGCTTTTTATATGTCTATCTTCAGCACAATCTCAATGTTCAATCACAAATAGAAAAGCCACAAAATGCAAGAAAAATCACCAGTGCCAATCAGCATTCCTAAATACATAAGCAAAAAGTTTAAAAGTCTTAACTTTTTATATAGCTCACAGATTTAATTTTTGTGCACCCCAGTATCTTATACTTCACCTTCCACTTTGGAAGGGATATTTAGAAAACTGCTGATTATCTTTTGGAAAGCCCTTCCTGAGCTTGCAAGTGGCACTCAGAGCAATCCATGGAGTCTCAAACAGAATATGATTACACATTAAACACCAAGTGCAAAACAGCAAACATGCACGTTGTTTTGTTAATCAGAGTCAATAACATTGCAATCACACAAAAATTAAACATTACCTCATTCAAATATTTTCCTGCAAAAAATGTTCGATATCCACAATGATTATGGAGGATGGCTGGGAAGGTATTAGGCTCTTGTGTTTTCTGCCATGCTTTACTACTGCAGTTTCCTTCCAGTGTATTATTAAATACACGATGATTGTGTGGATACTTTCCAGTCAGGATACTGGATCTACTTGGGCAACACAATGGGCTGGCCACATACTGCATTAATGCAAACACGTATAAATTAAGAAACAGACAGTTAAAAGTGTACAATTGCAGACTTTGCTAATATATATATTTAAGCCTTTGATATTATCCATTGCCAAGGTTATACCAGAGATGTTTAAACAAAATTATCAGGAGATAGAAATATTTAAAAACAATAGCTAGCCAAGCATGTTTTAACACTGTGTAATCTGCTGATTAAGCAGAAAAACAAATCAGAAATCTAAAACAATATTTTTTAATTATACTAGACAAAGTGGACCCCTTGGGCCCAAACCTCTCCTGTGTTGGTACAGCACCCTGTCCTCCCTGTTCCCCCTTTTAAACTTTAAAATGTGAATAACTTTAAAAATAACACACCGATTTCAATAAAACTACTTGCATTATCACTGAAGTGACAATGGTGAGTAATGTGGGCCTAAAATTGTTGCGCTATCGTGTACCATTTTGGCTGAAGTTCAGTCATAAACAAGATAATAAACGAGTTTCAGTATTATAGATATCAACACAGAAAGCAGACCACTACACAAATTACACGTTAAACCATCTTTTAATCAACTCACCACATTAGTAAAGGTTATTCCAAGGTCTCCAACAAGTTTCCTTGTCTTCTTCAATGGTGTCTGTAAAGGTGGTAGGTAGACTTTATTCAAACTGGAGTAGACTTAATTACATTTAAAACATTCCACACTTAAAACGGCGATGTAAAAAAAGGGTAGGGTCTCAAATTAGGACATTGTAGTCACAGGCAACACTTGCAGGGGTGACATTGTCGTCACAGGCAACACTTGCAGGGGATTATAATATATGGTTAGTTTCAAATGATTAACCACATTTTTAAATGAGATTTAGTAAATGCCCGCAGGTCACCAGCAGTGTTAGTTTGAACAGGATTAGCGACTCGTGTCAAAGTAAAGACCCTTTATCGGAAGCAGCCGTGTTTATATCAGTTGCAGAACCCACACATTTACAAATGCGTTTTTAATTCCGGCCTACACTGCCAGCAGGGCCTGGGAACGTGATGATAACACCAGCTCACTTTGGAAGCGAGCGCTGCTGCTGCTGCTGTTGCTACTCTAAAGCACAGACACTCAGCCCGGCTCTCACCCTCTCTATCCCCGACCCCAGACTCACCATTCCCCCCAGGAGAACATCCTGGTCGTCGGTCAGGATCAACACCACGTTGGGTTTCTTCGAGCTGACCAGGGTGAAAGCGGCGACGTAGAGAAGCAGGAGAGTGAGGGCAGTGTACGCCGTGGGTAGTGTAGCCATCGCGCTGTGCTCTGCTGTGCTCCGCTCCGCTCCCACTGTAGACTCCGCGCTGCGCACTCCACTGCCTTATTCAATGATTCACCAGTCACATGCACACCAGGAAAAGATCATCAGCTGATCACCAACACCTGGCCAGACCTTTCAAAGGGCAACAACAATGAGAGGAATGCTTCATTTCATAGAAACATAGAAAATAGGTGCAGGAGGAGGAGGCCATTCGGCCCTCCGAGCCTGCACCGCCATTCAATATGATCATGGCTGATCATCCAAATAAAAGCAGCTTTCTGTGTACAGTGTTGGTGCTACTCCACAGCAGTTACTGGAACAAATTTCTCACCTTTTAACTATTTCTGGAAGTATTTTCAATTATCAACTAGCATAACCATGCTATGAAATCAACCAAAAAGCTTCATTATGGTAAAATCTGTCATCAAGCTACTTGCTTTATCTTTGCCCAAATTGACCCAAAAACCAAAGACTATTATCTTTGAAAAGGTAAAATATAAAAATTTGAATACCCATGGGTTTCCTCGTCATACAGTCCAACTGGTTGATGTACTGATGTAGCTTACTGCTGAAGAATGGCATGGAACAGATATTCAACACTTAATGTACCCCATGAACGTAGACATTCTCACAACACTTAAACATAGAAACATAGAAAATAGGTTTCTTCGAGCCTGCACCGCCATTCAATATGATCATGGCTGATCATCCAACTCAGTATCCCGTACCTGCCTTCGCTCCATACCCCCTGGTCCCTTTAGCCCCAAGGGCCACATCTAACTCCCTCTTAAATATAGCCAATGAACTGGCCTCAACTACCTTCTGTGGCAGAGAATTCCACAGATTCACCACTCTCTGTGTGAAAAAAACTTTCTCATCTCGGTCCTAAAAGACTTCCCCCTTATCCTTAAACTGTGACCCCTTGTTCTGGACTTCCCCAACATCGGGAACAAAAACAGACAAGCACCCATAGTCAGGATCGAACCCATGTCTCTGTCACTGTAAGGCAGCAACTCTACCACTGCACCACTGTGTCCCCTCAAGGGTTTTTGTTTTACTTTTCACTCCCACACCAGCGGGCTGTGATAAAGGAGCAGGACTGGATACATTTAGTTGACAACTCAACTTTAAACTTGTCGGTGGCGCCCACCGCAGTTGCAACCTGCCTGCCGGAGAGCAACACAATTGTTTCCGTCCTTCGTTCCAGCGAGATATTATATGAAGCAATGTTACACAACTGCCCAAGGCCAATGGGTTATCCCAGAGTCACTTTTTGTAAATAGAGAAGGTAATTAATTGTTGCTGAGCAAAAAGCTTAGTTGACTGAAAGTTAAAGGATAGTGAAATATTAATCTGCACCTATCAGGAAGGGAAGTCGTTAACAATAACTAAAAAGTCCTTAGATATCCCACTGATAAATATATTATAAATATATAATACATTCATACGCACACACATGCATATATATACACACACACACACATATACATACACACATACACATACTTATACATATATACATATACACACACATATACACACATATACACACACACACACATATACATACACACATACACACACACACACACACATATACACATACACACACACACACACACATTTACACACACACATATACATACACACATATACATACACACACACACACACACACACATATACATACACACATACACACACACACCGACACACCACATATACATACACACATGTATACACACACATATACATACACACATATACACACACATATGCACACATATACTGTATAACTGGCTGCAAAGTGAAGTCAGGCAACATCATGGGTGAGAGTGCTGCTTAACCTGATGAACTTAATGCTTTCTATGCTTGCTTTGAGCACAAGGCCAATGGAGCAATGACATCCATCCCATCAGACTCAAGTGTGCCTGCTCCCAAGGTCACTGTTGCAGAAGTGAGATTGGCCTTCCTGAAGTTGAACCCATGAAAAGCAACTTTTGTCAGAGTCCCTCGCTGTGTCCTTAGAAACTGTGTGGTGCAACCAGCAGGAGTACTCACAGACATGTTTAATCTCTCCCTGCTCTGATTTGAGGTACCCCACTGCTTCAAGAAGACTACCATCATCCCAGTGGTGAAGAAAAGCAAGATCCCATGATGTAACGACCACCGTCCAATGACCTCGACATCCACCATCATGGTTTAGTTTAGTTTATTATCAGTTGTACCGAGGTACAGTGAAAAGCTTTTGTTGCGTGCTAACCAGTCAGCAGAAAGGGAATGCATGATTACAATTGATCCATTTACAGTGTGTATGTATACATGATAAGGGAATAACATTTAGAGTAAGGTAAAGTCAGCAAAGTCCAATCAAGTATAGTCCGAGGGTCACCAAAGAGGTAGATAGTAGTTCAGGACTGCCCCCTGCTTGTAGTAGGATAATTCAGTTGCCTGACAATAGCTGGGAAGAAACAGTCCCCGAATCTGGTGGTGTACGTTTTCACACTTCTATACCTTTTGCCTGATGGGAGAGGGGACAAGAAGGAGCGGCAAAGATGCGATTCATTCTTGATTATGCTACTAAGCAAATTTGACCCATTGCAGTTTGCCAACCACCACAACAGGTCCACAGCTGATGCCATCTCCCTGACCCTAAACTCATCCCTGGGACACCTGGATAAGAGAGACACCCACATCAGACTTTTATTCATGGACTATTTATTGCTCTGATTTCAATACCATTATCCCACCCAAGCTCATCACCAAATTCATGGAAGTTTGAGTCTGCACTCATCTCTGCAACTGGATCCTCAGCTTCCTGACCAACTGACCAATATCATCCCCTCTATGGCAATTCATCCCCTCTATGTTAATCCTCAACATTGGTGCTCCGCAAGGATGCATTCTCAGCCCCCTTCCTTACTCGTCATACACCCACGACTGTGTAGCCAAGTACAAGCCGAACTTAATTTACAATTTTGCGGATGTCACCATTGTAGTGAGCTGGAAATCAAACAATAACGAGACGGAGTACAGGAAGGAGATTGAGAGCCTCATAACCTGGTCTCAAAACAACAACCTTTCTCTCAAGGTATTTATTCACAAAATGCTGGAGTAACTCAGCAGGTCAGGCAGCATCTCAGGAGAGAAGGAATGGATGATGTTTCAGGTCGAGACCCTTCTTCAGACTGATGTCAGGGGGGCAGGACAAAGGAAGGATATAGGTGGAGACAGGAAGACAGTGGGAGATCTGGGAAGGGGGAGGGGAAGAGAGGAACAGAGGAACTATCTAAAGTTGGAGAAGTCAATGTTCATACCACTGGGCTGCAAGCTGCCCAGGCGAAATATGAGGTGCTGTTCCACCAATTTCCGGTGGGCCTCACTATGGCACTGGAGGAGGCCCATGACAGAAAGGTCAGACTGGGAATGGGAGGGGGAGTTGAAGTGCTCAGCCACCGGGAGATCAGGTTGGTTAAGGCGGTCTGAGCGCAGGTGTTGAGCGAAGCGATCGCCGAGACTGCGTTTGGTTTCGCCGATGTAAAGAAGTTGACATCTAGAGCAGCGGATGCAATAGATGAGGTTGGAGGAGGTGCAGGTGAACCTCTGTCTTACCTGGAAAGACTGTTTGGGTCCTTGGATGGAGTTGAGGGGGGAGGTAAAGGGACAGGTGTTGCATCTCCTGCGGTTGCAGGGTAAAGTGCCTGGGGTGGGGGTGGTTTGGGTAGGAAGGGACGAGTGGACCAGGGAGTTATGGAGGGAACGGTCTGTGCAGAACGCAGAAAGGGGAGGGGATGGGAAGATATGGCCAGTGGTGGGGTCCCGTTGTAGGTGACGGAAATGTTGGCGGATGATTTGTTAAACCTTTCTCTCAATGTCAGCAAGACAAGACAAATTGACGCCAGAAAGCAAAGCAGTACACAGATCCCAGCGAAGTAGAGATGGTTGAAAGCGTCAAGTTCCTAGTTGTAAATATTTTATCGCCAGCAACTTGTCCTGGAATAGCCATGGAGAAGCAATGGCCAAGAAAGCACACCGACGCCTCTACTTCCCCCAACAACTCCCACCAACTTCTTCAGATGTGCCGTAGAAAGCATTCTATCGGGATGCTCCACAGCATGGTTTGGGAACAGCTCCAGCCAAGACCGCAAGAAATTGCAGATACTGTAATTGTGGACACTGCCCAGACCATCACGCAAACCAACTTCCCTTCCAATGACTCCATCTACACTTCACTCTGCCTCGGCAAGGCCACCAGCATAATCATGGATGAGTCTCACCCCAGTTACACCCTCTTCTTCCCCCTCCCATCAGGCAAGAGGTACAGAAGTGTGAAAACACATACCACCATATTCAGGGACAGTTTCTTCCCAGCTGTTTACAGGCAACTGAACCATCCTTTCAACACCTAGAGAGCGGTCCTGAGCTACCATCTACCTCACTGGAGACCATCGGACCATTTTTAATGGGACTTTATTGATCTTTATCTTATACTAAACATTATTCCCCTAATGCTGTATCTGTACAATGTGGATGGCTAGATTGTAATCATGTATAGTATTCCTGCTGACTGAATGGCCTGCTACAAAAAGCTTTTCACTGTACCTCAGTACATGTGACAATAAACTAGACTAACAAACAAAAAAATATATAATACCAGAGGTGAATTGTACATCTTTGAACAGTGTTGCAAGCCTTGAAAGCGTAATTTATGTGAAACCATAAAGACACAAAGTGCTTGAGTAACTCAGTCGGTCAGGCAGCATCTCTGGAGAAAATTTGCACAATGTATTAGAATTTTTACAAAAAACTTTCTTGTGCAAATTGGATTTAGAAGATAGTGCATGCTACCCCCCTGTTAGAGTACAGTCAATATAGGAAGCAGCAATTTGAAATTCCTCCTCTGAAATGGCCCTACAACTGTGACAGGTAGCAAATCCCATCACCCAACTTGGCCAGCTGTTACTGCTTTTTGGGTTGAATTCTTTTCTGAATGTCTTGGATGTTCAGAAAATCTAAAATCCAAAAGATGGAATAACTTAAATATTTGAGATATCAACAGGAAGACTGTTTTAAAATAATTGTAGAATGTTAAAACAATTTCTCAAAATGTCCTCGCTGGTTTTTCCGATAATTCTCATTGATAAATTTTGGGACAAAGGCCGCGGCCGCCAACAGGACTCATCAGGAAGGCTGGCTCTACCCTGGGGGTGGAGTTGGATTCATGGGAGGTGGTCTTGGAGGGGAGGATGCGCCTCAAACTGCAGTTTGGACAATCTGGACAATACAGCTCACCCCCTCCATGACATGCTGGTCAACATGAGGAGTACCTTCAGCAACAGACTGGTTCTACCAAAATGCAGTACAGATCGCCACAGGAGATCATTCTTCCCTGTGGATATCAAACTATATAACTCCTCCCCCTTCTGTCATGGGGTAGACTGACTTCCCTCCCCCCCCCCCGCCACCCCACCCCCTCTCCTCCCCTCCAAACTTTGCATATCCCCAATCCTTTCCATTCGTCACTTTAATTTCATGTTTCATGCATTTTGTGTTTTATGACTGTTGGCAGATCAATTTCCCTCCTGGGATAAATAAAGTTCTATCGTATCGTATTCTAGTTGTATGTTATCTCACTTTTGCACCCATTCCTTCCACAAGAGGGCAGTGTAGATAGGCCAATTAACCTACAAACCTGTATATCTTTGTGATGTGGGAGTAACCAGAACTCTCAGAGGAAAGCCACTTGCTCACAGGGAAAAATGCAGACTCTACACAGACAGCCCCCGAGGTCAGGATCGAACCAGGTCTCTGGCGCTGTGAGGCAGCAGCTCTACCAGGTGCGCCACCGTGCTGCCACTCAACAATAGTCTACCGCAGACCATCCCAATGTGATGAAGGTCAAATACAGCTCTTGGTATTGGTTTTAACAAAAGGTTAGGTGTGGAACTGAACAAGGCCAAAACCATTCAAATTACCTTTGGGGGCTTTGTAAAATGGAAAGGATTGGAATGGTGACCACAGTACACACAGTTGCCACTCTACCTAAGAATGTTATTCATAACTTTTACTAAATTGTGGGCAATACAAAATGAAGGTGAAATATTTTTAAAAAATAATAATTGCAGAGATGAAGGCAGTGCATTCATGAACTTCAACCTGCAAAGGAACTTAGGTTATAATTAGAGCATAAATGAATCAAATAGAAATTTGTTATGAGCTTTCCTCATGCTTGTTCTGACGCACGAAAAAAGGAAATACTACACTTCTCTACTGCATATACAATATACAGACTGAAGTATGACTGGTCATTCTGCTATAGTGCGATAGTTTTGTTCTGAAGAAACCCGTGTTCTAGAAAAGTATGTTATAATCATGTCAATCATGTCAAAGGGGGGAAAGGAGGTTCGGGACTAGTGAGTTTCAGATGCACAATAACAAAGTTATTTTTCCAGTAGGATTAAAAAATATATCTTTTAATAGCTATAACTTTATGTTCACGAGTCATAGGAGCACAAGTAGGCCGTGCAGACCATCAAATCTACTCCGCCATTCAATCATGGCTGATCTATCTTTCCCTCTCAATCCCATTCTCCTGCCTTTTCCCCATAACCCTTGACACCTTTACTCATCAAGAATCAATTTCAGCCTTAAAAGTACCCAATGACTTGGCCTCCACAACTGTCTGTGGTAATGAATTCCACAGATTCAGCTCTGTCTGACTAAAGAAATTCCTCCTCATCTCCTTTCTAAAAGCATGTCCTTCTATTCCGAGGCTATGCCCTCTGGTCCTAGACTCTCCCACTAGTGGAAACACCCTCACTGCAACCACTCTAACCAGGCCTTTCACTATTCAGTAAGTTTCAATGCAGTCCCCCCTCATCTTTCTAAACTCCAACGAGTACAGGCCCAGTGCTGTCAAACGCTCATCACACATCCTTCCTCAGATATGGGGCACAAAACTGCTCACAATACTCCAAATACGGTCTGACCAGTGCCTTATAAAGCCACAGCATTACACCCCTGATTTTATTATTCTAATCTACTCAAAATAAATGCTAACATTGCATTTGCCTTCTTTACTACTGAATCAACTTGCCAATTACCTTTTGGGAATCCTGCACCAGCAGTCCCAAGACTCTTTGCACCTCCGATTTCTGAATCCTCTGCCCATTTAGAAAATAGTATATGCCTTTATTCCAACGACCAAAATGCATGACTGCACACTTTGCCACACTGTATTCCATCTGCCACTTATCTCCCAGCTTGTCCAAGTCCCTCTGCAAGATCCCTGCATTCTCGACACTACCTGCCCCTCCACCTATTTTTGTACAATGCAAAAAAATTGGGCACAAAACTTTCAATCCCCTCATCCAAATCATTGATATAGAATGTGAAGAGGAGCGGCCCCAACACTAGGCACTGGCAGTCAACCACAAAAAGCCCCCTTTATTCGCACTCTTTGCCTTCTGCCATTCAGCCAGCCTTCTATCCATGCTTGTATCATACGTCATACCATGGGCGCTCATCTTCTTTAGCAGTCTTTTTCTAGGTTACTGCAAGCTAAAAGTACTGAAGGTGTGATGTTACATATTTTAATTGTGTATCATTGCCCAAGTGTCATTAGAAGAGAGTTCTTGTTAATTTCCACAGGCATCCAGGATTAAAGTAGCAGCTGAGTTCTGAATGTGATTGCTATCATGCAAACGTTCCCCGACATTCCGTCAGGGTTACGTCCTGCGGTCCTTGCATAAGTCAGATGTTACGTATGTCGGGAACTGCGCACGTGTAGATTTACCATTCGATGCAGAGACCACGAGGGAGGATCCAGGAGAACAATTGACTGGCTTACGGAAAGGGCCGCATGTGCAGTAACGCCCTGCTTTTGTGACTACTGAGATGCGCAACTCGGAAAGAAAGCAGTGGACTTAAAGAATTGCTACGTAAGTGCGAGTTTACTTAGGCCGCCCATTACATAAGTCAGGGAGGACCTGCATCTGTAATTCTACCTTTCATTCTGCCTGGGGAAATAGCCCTTATTTTGTTCTGGCTTCACTGCCAGATGTGATGCTGGAGAACTGTTGACCACACTGGGGAATGGCTGCTGGATGGTGTTTTATTAGAGGAATATTAGAGGAAATGAAAGTAATGATCAGTCTAGATTCTTCATGAACAGAAATGTTAAAATAATTATTTATTAAAAGGTTATGGATGTCTATTGTTTTTTATAAAAGTCATCGCACATGACTATGCAAAGACTGCAGCAGTTCCTGAGTTCAACACCACCGTATTGGCTTGAACTAAACTGAACTAATCTTGAACTGCTTATCTGTCTTGACAATAGTGTGGAATTGTGCAATCAACCAAAGGCTACTTTGCAATCGTTCTTATGTAATCGTGATCCTTGGCTGACATGAGATACCACCGCCAGTCCTTCCACAGATATGGTATCAGCCAGTGAAAGTTCCAGAGTCAGTTTCAGGACATAACAAAAATCAGTCTAGATTCTTCATGAACAGAAATGTTAAAATAATTATTTATTAAAAGGTTATGGATGTCTATTGTTTTTTATCTATCCTAAAGGATTCAGAATATACTACATGATGACCATCAGTGGTAGCTGTGCAAAGAGGTTCCAGAAATCTGAGTTGTGCTTTTGAAAATTTAAATATTTATTTAATTTTCACTTCGCCGAGGCTGTTAAATATTAACAGCATTTTCTATTTGGATTTCTTCAAATCCTGATCCTATCAGATAATTTCAAGATGACCTCTCCTTCAACCACAGACTGGAATCCGAGCACAGTTTCATGAAGAAGCTTCTGGAAAAATTCACCTCTTTTGCATAATTTTTTAATTGAACCCAACTTCTTTCCAGTACTCACTGACCACTTGGTACTGACTGTGGCTTAATTCTGCTTATCTCCTCTCTGACATTGGGCGGGCGGCACGGTGGCGCAGCGGTAGAGTTGCTGCTTTACAGCGAATGCAGCGCCGGAGGCTCAGGTTCGATCCTGACTACGGGTGCTGCACTGTAAGGAGTTTGTACGTTCTCCCCGTGACCTGCGTGGGTTTTCTCCGAGATCTTCGGTTTCCTCCCACACTCCAAAGACGTACAGGTATGTAGGTTAATTGGCTGGGTAAAATGTAAAAATTGTCCCTAGTGGGTGTAGGATAGTGTTAATGTGCGGGGATCACTGGGCGGCATGGACTTGGTGGGCCGAAAAGGCCTGTTTCCGGCTGTATATATATGATATGATATGATGATTATGATAACTTTCCATAGTTTCATATTTGCTGTCCCAGTGCACCTATGAAATCTGCTTTGGTGGATTTTCCCAGCTCTGGGTGGGTGGATCCCTGCACAGGACTCCAAGGCTCTGTTCTTGAATCCCTCCCTCTGTGCCACAACCTGTAAGTGCTGAATCAGTTTATGCTTATTTACTGCTGGCATGTGGCTCTATTTTGTTGCAACCTCCAGCAACACCATAATGCCTTCCCTGTTCCCAAACTTTTGTCAAATCTCATTGGGTAAACCTTGACTTTCTCCATTTGACTCTAGGACATCTTACTCATGTGGTGGCACATTATTAGTCACCATGGTGTATAGCAGGGCTTTTGGCAAAGCCCTGCCAAAGGTAGAATTGCAGATGCAGGTCCTCCCTGACTTATGCAATGGACGACCTACGTAAGCTCGCAATTACATAGCAATTCTTTAAGTCCACTGCTTTATTTCCAGGTTGCGTGTCTCAGTAGTCACCAAAGCAGTGCGTTACTGCTCACGTGGCCCTTTCCGTAAGCCAGTCCATTGTTCTCATGGATCCTCCCTCCTGGTCTCTGCATCGAATAGTAAATCTACACGTGCGCAGTAGATTTACTTGAGATCAACAGTTGACAAACAGTTTGAATTTGATCAGAGATCAGCCTATAACCAATTACCTGGATGCTTTCAAGAGAGAGTTAGATAGAGCTCTTAATGATAGCGGAGTCAAGAGATATGGGGAGAGGGCAGGAACAGGGTACTGATTGTGGATGATCAGCCATGATCACGGTGAATGGCGGTGCTGGCTCGAAGGGCCGAATGGCCTACTCCTGCACCTACTGTCTGTTGTCTATGACACCCAAGTGAAAAAGGCAAGTTGGATGCAAATGGCTTAGCAACATAATAATGAAATGGATTACAGTTAATGGGAATTTCAAAGTCCATAAAACCACTTCATGTGCTGTTCAGAGGAGACACTCTCCAGCCACCAAATGGATAGAAACACAATATTACATTGCAGCTTCTATGATATGTATGTCTCATACAAATATTCCTTAATTTATCTATTATCAACAGTTCTCTGGCCACTGGCACTGTTCCAACCTGTTTCAAGCACGTGGTGGTCCAGCCCCTACTGAAAAAACCTAACCTAGACCCCACCTTGCCTAGCAACTACAGACCCATTTCCAAACTGCCATTCCTGTCAAAAGTCCTTGAAAAGGCAATTCTAAACCAATTAATGCCCTACCTACACCAAAACAGCATCCTGGAACGTTTCCAGTCAGGTTTCAGAGCCCACCACAGCACAGAGTCTGCCTTGTTGAAGGTACACAACGACCTGCTTCTCGCCATCGACACCGGCGACTGTGCAATCCTGCTCCTTCTCGACCTCAGCGCAGCGTTCGATACAGTGGACCACACCATCCTTATTGACCGTCTCCGGTACGCGGTTGGCATTGATGGCACTGCCCTGAGCTGGTTCGTTTCCTACCTCAAAGATAGGAGTTTCGCCATCAACATAGGCAGTTATTCCTCTTCTCCAGCTAGCCTCTCCTGCGGAGTTCCACAAGGCTCCATCCTAGGCCCCATTCTCTTCTCTCTATACATGCTCCCCCTTGGCCAAATCATTCAAAGGCACGGCATTTCTTTCCACTGCTATGCCGATGACACACAGCTTTACCTCCCCCTGAAACCCAACAACCGGTCAAATTTAAACAGCCTCTTACACTGCCTTGAGGACATAAAATGTTGGATGGCACAGAACTTCCTCCAATTAAACGAGAGCAAGTCTGAGGTCATCCTATTCGCCCCCCCCCCGGACTCCATCAAAACGATAACAGGCAGCATTGGAAGTCTATCCTGCCTAGTCAAACCGCATGTCAAAAACCTCGGCGTGATATTTGACTCTGCATTAAAGTTTGACAAGCAAGTCAACGCTGTGGTAAAAGCCAGCTTCTTCCAACTTCGTACCATAGCTAAAATCAAACCTTTCCTCCAATTCGACGACACTGAAAAAATCATTCACGCTTTCATTTCCTCCCGCCTAGACTACTGCAACTCCCTATACACTGTGATCAGCCAATCATCCCTGTCCCGCCTGCAACTGGTCCAAAATGTCGCAGCGAGACTCCTGACGGGTACCCGTAAAAGGAACCACATCACGCCGATTCTGGCCTCTCTCCACTGGCTCCCTGTACGGTACAGAATCAACTTCAAGCTCCTCCTATTCACATATAAAGCCCTAAATGGACATTCCCCCCCCTACATCAAAAATCTTCTAACCCACCTCTGGATCTGTAAGGCAGCGACTCTACTGCTGTGCCTCCGTGTTCTTCACTGTTATATCTAGTAATATCAGAATCCTATTTCAAATCAATGCTATTCTCTTCATTGTAGTATCCCCTTTCCACCTGATGATGCAATGATGAAAGAAAAAGGGTTGCATTTCCACTTTGTGCATTTCCACTTTCACAAGTTCAATAGCAACTTTCACTGGTAGGATTTTATCTCCATCACTAGTTCGGTACAGGGATGTGGATCGAGGTTAATTATGAAATAGATTCTTGGGGACTCAGGAGAACACAAAACAGCCAAACATAATCTGTCATGTCTAGAATTACGCGTAGGAAGGAACCACAGATGCTGGTTTAAACCGAAGATAGACACAAAATGCTGGAGAAACTCAGTGGGTCAGACAACATCTCTGGAGTAAAGGAATAGGTGATGTTTCGGGTCGAGACCCTTCTTCAAACGACACCTATCCCTTTTCTCCAGGGGTGCTGTCTGACCCACTGAGTACTCCAGCTTTTTATGAATAAAAGTATATTATTTTAGAAAACAGCAATATACACTGAGAAAGCCTTCTATTTTACAGTTCCAGATATTGGGATTTGATGCTGACCTTGAGTGCTATCTGTGTGGAAATTGCACATTTTCTTCATGATTGCATGAGCTTAAACCACATCTTAATAGATGCTTTGTTACTCCAGGTAAGTAGTACAAGAATCAAATGGGAGTTGATAGGCACTTGAGAGAGAACCAGTTGCAATGGTACATGGAAATAAGGAGAGGGGAGTGAGACTATCGCGAGTGCCTTGGCGGGGGCTAGCATAGACTGAATGGCCTCCTTCCTGTCATTATAATTCATGACACTTCTGTGAGCTCTGGAGGGGAGCTCGTGATTTAACGATTCATGCCACAATTTCTCTGGGTGTTAAAAAAAATGCATTAATACTGCATCAATCTCTTTCCACAGATACTGCCAGACCTGATGAGTTTTACCAGCATTCTCGATTTGTTTTCAGATTTCAGCATGTGCAGTTTATTTTAGAATTTGAATTATTGGTGATGCTTGAAATGGGATCATAGCTTAAAACACAACTTCCAACTGCTGGAAAATGTTTGGTTGGCTTAAGGCTACATCGGTCCAATGCTATGGTAACTGTTCCTGATATAGACACAAAATGCTGCCGTAACTCTGCGGGACAGGCAGCATCTCTGGATAGAAGGAATCTGTTCCTAATGCCCACCCCACTCACCTCTTCCACACGTCGATTTCTTCCTCTAACTATGGTGGGGTGGGGAGGGGGGGATTATTGTCCAACAACGAGGACAGACTTGATAACACGATTGAAGGCACAGGACATGATGTTCAATGGAGATTATGAGAAAATCGCATTCAATTCACAGAAGAATTGTATTATTGGCGCATGTGCACAGAACCGTGTAAGAACCAGTAAAGCAAGTCGACCTCAGTGTTTAGCGTGAAGGTGGACACAAAATGCTGGAGTAACTCAGCAGGTCAGGCAGCATCTCAGGAGAAAAGGAATGGGTGACATTTCGGGTCGAGACCCTTCTTCAGACTCAAGAAGGGTCTCGAAACGTCACCCATTTCTCCTCTCCTGAGATGCTGCCTGACCCTTACCTAATCAGATGTACAGCACTTTGGTCAACGTGGGTTGTTTTTAAATGTGCTATACAAATAAAATTGACTTGACTTGACTTGACTTAATTGAATACAACTTGCTTCTTGCAAACCCTGATCATTCACAGCATTTGACAACGTCAATGGCTTCATGGATTTGTCCCTCTTCTGCTGTAAGATACCCTTTATTGTTTCAAATGTGCTTGCTTTGCAGCTAAAACATCATAAAAGACCCTTGTTTTTCAAGTTGATATCAATAATTTGGCGCACATTGGAGCTGTGGTTGAGATTTAACCTCGAGTGTGACAGCACCCTCTCTCGTGGATGCTGTTCTGATTCCTCTAACTGGCAGACAGGCCAGGAGAGGCCAATCCCCAGCACTACTAACTGGTCCAATGACCTGTTATTGGTTGGTCACTTCATCATTGTCTGCCTACTCCCTGCAAACCCCAGGCATCCGAGCATCCCAGTTGTGTTCCCCTGTTGCAGGTTTGAGGAAGACTGTTCCATTGGGACAGATCTGAGACTGGACTGCACGATAAGAGGCCCTTCTTCTTCTCTGTCGTATGTCTTTTAGACCTGCAGCTCCGTTGAGGCGAGCCAGGCCAACGTGTCATCGTCCAGGCCAATCAGACCTCGTTCACCATTCGGTGGCCGGTATTTGGGGCAACTGGTGACTATGTGCTCCACTGTCTATGTGCTCCAAATCGAACAGATTTTGGAAAGAGGCCCGAGGCAGCCAGACAGCACCTCTACCTGAGGCTAAGACTGAGTGGGTAGGGAAAGCTGGAAATGCCAGAACCTCTTCCTATAGTAATAATACATTCCTTTATTCGTCCCACACCGGGGAAATTTACAGTGTTACAGCAGCAAAGTGGATAGCAAGAGATCATTCATTATAAATAAAAGTAAAGACAAGGATAAATTGTATTCCTTAGCTGTTACTGTTGACTCGTCTGCTGGGAGCAGTGCTGGTTGTGCAGTCTCACAGCAGCGGGAAGGAAGGACCTCCTATATCTCTCCTTCACGCACTTGGGGTGAAGGAGTCTGTCACTGAAGGAGCTACTCAGTGCAGTGACAGTGTCCTGCATGTGGTGGGAGTCGTTGTCCAGCAGCGATGTTAACTTTGCCATCATCCTCCTCTCTCCCACTGCCTGTACTGAGTCGAGGGGGCAACCCAGGACAGAGCTGACCTTCCTGACCAGCTAGTCAAGTCTCTTCCCCTCCGCTACTGAGATGCTGCTGCTCCAGCAGACCACTCCATAGAAGATGGCCGATGCAACCACCGTGTGGTCCTTAGGAGTGCCCCCTGCAATCCAAAGGACCTGAGTCCCCTTAGCAGATAAAGTCTGCTCTGGCCCTTTTTGTATAGCGCATCGGTGTTTTCATTCCAGTCCAATTTATTGTTGAGGTAGACACCCAGGTACTTATAAGAATCCACCCTCTCGATGTTCATTCCCTGGATGTTCACCGGTGTCGGGGGGACCTGGCGCTGCCTGCGGAAATCCACCACCATCTCCCTGGTTTTCCCCGCGTTGATCTGGAGGCGGTTCCACTGGCACCAGTCCACAAACTCCTTGATCAGTTCTCTGTGCGCCCTGTCCTCGTCGCCCGTGATGAGGCCGTCGATGGCAGAGTCGGCAGAGAACTTCTGTAGATAGGAGTCTGCAGAGCTGTGCCTGAAGTCCGCAGTGTACAAGGGTGAACAAGAATGGAGCTAGCACTGTTCCCTGCAAAACCCCTGCGCTGCAGACCACCCTGTCCAAGACCAGGGATTGTACCCACACACACACACAGAGCAAAGACTGGCCACTAGGATAATCCAGAGACCGCCAGTGTTGCCTTTTCAAGCCCAAAGCTGAGCTGCTTGGAAGAAACCTGGGCCATCAGCATCTCCTATTGAGGCAATGAGGCAGCATCTCTTTTGAAGCCTGAGATTGCCTGGCCTCCTCCTTTGAAGATCAGAACTAAGCTGTTGGGATAAGCCTGAGTGCTAATGCCATGACACACGTCCCATGAGCCACCCGGGCCCGATCCACCTGCCGATTAACCACGCTGCCGACCGGAACTACAGACCTCCCAGGGGACTGTGGAGAAGGTGGGCGGCGAGACCTGTCTGGGCCGAAGGAACCAGCGGCGGCAGCGGCGATAGGGGCGATAGGAGCCTCAGCCGCTGCAGCAGGAGCCTTGGCGTCAGCATGAGCCTCGACATAGGCAGCGGCGGGGCCTCGGCAACAGTGGGTGCTTCGGTGGCGGTAGGGCCTTGCGATCGACCTGCGATCAGGAACTGCTGTGAGGGATGGTGGGAGAACAAAGGGGGACCCAGTGGGGGGGGGGGGGGGGGGTGGGGAGGGGGGGGGGGTCGGTGCGGTGGTGGCACTCTAGTTTCACAATCCTCTGCCCAGGGGATAAGCCTGCGTTTGTTTATTTATTTGTTCATTTGTTCCGGTGAAGGCGCTGTGCACACGGCAGCCAGCCAACAGTCGCTTGTCTTTTTCTGTTTGTTTTCACTTTTAATTTAATTGTAATTTCACGTTTTCATGTACCTTGTAGTGTGTTGTGACTATTGCAGACCAATTTCCCTCCGGGGATGAATAAAGTTCTATCGTATCGCACCGTACCGTATCGTATGTATTCTGATGCCGAGGGACAGTGCCCCCATGTGGCTGTGGATGTTATTACCACTGTAAATATAATATGTAATGCTCGTTCACCCGATTGAGAGTCACTGCTGAACCTGGCTTCGTCCTTCACAACACCTAGGAAATGTGGTTAATATCTTTGCAGGTGATTTCAAGATGTCAGTGTGGCAAGGAAGGAAGTTTTAGAACAACATAGATATCAGTGAAGAAGCATGGAACTGCAGATACTGGTTTACAGAAATAGAAACAAAGTGCTGGAGTAACAGCGGGTCAGGCAGCATCTCTGGAGAACATGGACAGGTGACTTTTTGGGTTGGAAAACGTGATGTATCCATGTTGTCACAAGATGCTGCCTGACCCACTGAGTTACTCCAGCACGTTGTGCCTTTGTTTTCATAGATATTAGTGGGTGACTGGAGGAGACTCACTTTTTGTTTGGTGTTGGTTTATGATTGTGTGTTATTGCATATTTTCATTGCTTATTTTTATTGGTCTTATTGTTGGACTGTGGGTAATCTTTCATTTCACTGCACATTTTTTGAGTATGTGACAAATAAATTGACTATTGACTATTGACCAAAAAGGCTGCAAATGGGACTCAGTAGGGAAAAATCTATTGAGGATATGAAAGCAAAGCAAGAAAATGATCAATAAATGGTAGGTGACTAAGAAGAGTACAGGAACAAGGCCATCTTGAAGCGCAAATCCACAAATCAATGAAGGTAGCAGGATAGGTAAATAAAATCTGCTAAGTCCTTCTCATGTTCACTGGGGAACTTGAATCTAGATTGGAAGAGTTGCCCCCACAGATTAGTCAAGCCACAGCCTGACTCACAAAAGCTTATCATATAGCCTATATGGCAGATACTCACCTCCATCACAGAGCCCAAGAACGTTCTGTTCAACTGGAAAGTACTGGCCCAGCACACTAGAGTATATGACAGAATGGTATGAGAAGGATGAGGTAATCATGGGATTCCTTGACTTTGACTTCAGACCCTATGAAGTCATAAGGTCATAGGGAATAGGAGTAGAATTAGGCCATTTGGCCCATCACAACTACTCCACCATTCAAACATGGCTGATCTATCTCTCCCTCCTAATCCCATTCTCCTACCTTCTCCCCATAACCTCCCCATAACCTTTACTAATCAAGGAGTCTCGTGGAATCAGGTAGACATGGTTATGTCCTTCAGTTAATGAATCAATCCTCCTCGAAGTTGAACAATACGTAGAAGGAGCACTGAGAATAAGAAGGTTACTGAATGTATTAGAAGGTAGACACAAATAGCTGGAGTAACTCAGCGGGTTAGGATGCATCACTGGAGAAAAGGAATAGGTGATGTTTTGGGTCGAGACCACCCTTCAGAATGTATGATTGATCAAGTGCTTTAATGTCCAATGCCAAGAATGTTATGTTAGCAACACAGCTGATGGACATAGCTGGAAAATTGGGCTTTGGTAGGTACTGAATTAACTAAATTCAGAGATAAAAATACCAAATCTTGTGCTCACCAATCTATCTGGGGAAATTACATCTGTCCATCATAGCAATGGTAGAGTTGACCACCACATAATCCTTGTGGAAACCAAGTCCCAACGTTATGCCAAGTTATAAGGCACCAAAATCATGCCAAGCAAGATAAGCTTAGATCAGAATTGGGCATCATGAGGTAATATGGATTATTACTATCCTCAGAAGTGTGCATGACCACAATTTGTAATCTTCACATTTGTCATGTTCCCTAGGCCTGGAATCACTTTGTTAAATGTCTGTGAATTCTCGTCAAAACCTACACATTGTTTTTAAGAGTGTGGCATCCAGAACTAAACAGTATGCTTCAGTTGTGCAAAGTTTTCTGACATCCTTACTCTTACACTTAATGTTTCTATTTATCATGTCCAGGATCCACGTGCTCAATCTACCCTGCCACTTTCAACATAATATGCACAAAAATCTCTCCACGAATTGTGCCATCAAAGCTACATTGTTGCCTCTCACTCTTCCCACTCTTCCCATCAAAATGTAATGTTTAACATTTCTCAGCATTAAAATCTATTTGCCATTCATCCTGCCTGTCGTTATCCCCTTGGAGTCTACAATTGGCTTCCCTCGTATGCCTGCAACCTACTGTATGCGTTATCTGCAGATGTGGAAATTGGATGTCCCACCATAGTCCGAGTCATCAATATATATATTTTGAAAACCAATGGTCCCCGTACCAAATCCTAGGCAACATAGCTTTCTTTCAGTATGGAAAACAAACCTTTTAACCACAGAAGGCTGTGCAGGCCAAGTCAGTGGATATTTTTAAGGCAGAGATAGATAGATTCTTGATTAGTACAGGGGTCAGAGCTTATGGGGAGAAGGCAGGAGAATGGGGTTAGGAGGGAGAGATAGATCAGCCATGATTGAACGGTGGACTTGATGGGCCGAATGGTCTAATTCTACTCCTATCCCTTATGACCTTATGTCCTTAACCACTCTTTATCTTTCTGCCAAGGTGGAAATATCAAGTGCTGGAGGGCACAGCTTTAAGGCGGGAGAGGGGAAGTGTAAAGGAGATTCATATCAGTTCAGTTTAGTTTAGTTTATTGTTACATGAGGTACCGTGAAAGGCTTTTGTAGCGTGACATCCAGCCAGCAGAAAGACAATACACGATTACAATCGAGCCACTACAGTTTATAGATAAAGTAAGGAATGTTGCTGTAGGAGGAGAGATCTAATAATGTGGAGCGATTGTAATATTTGATTGTAGATCTGCTTCTGTGACTAGCACGCAAACAGTCGCCTGGGTTGGGGTCCATCACGGAGACTTGTAGGTGCCTGAACAGGCTGCCATTGAAGTGATGGAAGCAGATTTGATAGCAATGTTTATGAGGCATTTCGAGAAACTCACGACAGGTGGGGGATGGCGAGGGATAGATCATATGCAAACGGACATGCAGTTTAAATTAGCATCATGATCAACATAGACATTGTGGGCCAATGGGTCTGCTCCTGTGCTGTACTGTTCTATGTTGATCAATGCACTCTTTATTTCCTGTTACTGAGCCACTTTTCCGTCTTTCTGCAACCAGCCCTTTTGTTCCAAGGCCTTCATTCTTGATGGTAAGCCTATTATGTGGCAACATATCAAAAGCCTTTTTGTTGTAAGTCTTTATTTCCTACACCATGGATCTGATCAAACAACTCTATCAAGTTAGCTAGACCCAATTTGTCTTAAACAAATCGATGCTGTCTTTTTCTAATTAACTTGTATTCGTCCATATGACTGCAAAATTACTTTAGTTTAGTTTAGAGATACAGCGCAGAAACAGGCCCCTCAGCACGCCAAGTCCGCACGGACCAGCGATCCTCCACACACTGGGGACAATTGTTACAATTACACCAAGCCAATTAACCTACAAACCTGTAGGTCTTTGGAGTGTGGGAGGAAACCGGAGCACCCGGAGAAATCCCATGCAGGTGTCACGGGGAAAACGTAGAAACTCCGTACAGACAAGCACCTGTAGTCAGGGTCGAGCCCGGGTCTCTGGTGCTGTAAGGCAGTAGTTCTACCGTTATGCCACCGTGCGACCCAATATTCTGTCCTGGTTATTGTTTTTGGAACTTTCCCTATAAATGCACATAGAGAAAATTCAGGGTGCTTCATTTTAACACAGAGAAAATAAACGGAGCATGGAGAGATGGTAAGCTGTAGACTTTATTCACTATTAAATAAAATCACTTTTATTAAGTTCCACGGCTATGTTCCTGCAGAGATTGGTGCATAAGTTAAATAAACCACATTCAATGAAAATGTACAGAAACTGAAGAAGGAATTTCTGGAAATTATAAGCAAATAATGAAAGTTTACAATATGGTCAAGCTGGGAGACTTGCATATTGGGTAAGGGTGAAGGGTACATGGATAAATTGATGGTCACATTGGAAGAGGCAGTTATTAATTCAGGGCATTGTTTAGATAGCTGGAGCCAAGATAAGTTCATAAGTAAGCAGAGTCACTACCGGAAGGACTTGGGTCATCTAGAGACTAAAACTATCGTTTGTTTGTTTGTTGTTCATGAACTACAGCCAAAACGGTACACAATAGCACAACAATTTTAGGCCCAACTTACTCACCGTCATCCCTTTGGTGCTAATGGAAGAAATTGGTGCAGGAAAATACCTGCAGATGCTGGTACAAATCGAAGGTATTTATTCACAAAATGCTGGAGTAACTCAACAGGTCAGGCAGCATCTCAGGAGAGAAAGAATGGGTGACGTTTCGGGTCGAGACCCTTCTTCAGACTGAAATTGAAATTGGTGTTATATTTTTTAAGTTATTCACATTTTAAAGCTTAAATCTATCCCCTGGGGAGGGAGGGAGGGAGGGGGGGGAGGGATAAGGGGGGGTTGAGGGGGATGGGGTGGGGGGAGGGGAGGGGGAGGGGGTAGTGGGGGGAGGGGGTAGTGGGGGGAGGGAGGGGAGGGTGTAGGGGAGGGAGGG
This sequence comes from Rhinoraja longicauda, assembly GCF_053455715.1. NCBI lineage: Eukaryota > Metazoa > Chordata > Chondrichthyes > Rajiformes > Arhynchobatidae > Rhinoraja > Rhinoraja longicauda. Next base: position 33,672,479 of record NC_135972.1, read on the forward strand.
AGGGAGGGAGGGAGGGAGGGAGGGAGGGAGGGAGGGAGGGAGGGAGGGAGGGAGGGAGGGAGGGAGGGAGGGAGGGAGGGAGGGAGGGAGGGAGGGAGGGAGGGAGGGAGGGAGGGAGGGGATCGGAGGGGAGGGGAGCGGTGGGGGGAGTTGGGGAGGAGAGGGTGCTGCACCAATGCAGGAGAGGTTTGGGCCCAACGGGTCCACTTGGTCTAGTAATTTATAACAGGCATTTATCGAACAAATGGGGAAGATGGCTGTTTGGTGAAGGAAGACCCGTCCAGTTGTCAAGCAGATAGAATCAACTCCCACTGGGATCAAAACTCCCCACAAGGATCAAAATCTACAAAGAAAAGTGGATTACTGGTGAATCATTGTAAAAATGTGAAATCCACACATAACCATTGTAATGCAAATACTATGCATTGCTGGAGGATCTTTGCATCTTCACTGCTTCTTAGGTAAGTAAATGACTAACACACATGACTCAGTGAGTTACAATTTGAACACGGAATTGAATAACAGATTTAATCTGTGCATGCAATTACTTTGATGTTTTTTCTTCCAAGGAACTGTGTACAACCCATAAAGGTCATCACCAGGGTGAGCTGATGTTTCCTTGTTTTTAGTCCAGTTAATCTAGAGGTTTGTGCATTTTGCCCTTACAGCCAGACTGTGCTTTCAATTTCCAAATAAGGTGCAGGATGATTCGATGATTGCCAGGCACTTGGCACTAGGCAGTCTCGTACCTGGCACACTGCCTTCTGGAACATTGCACCTGATGGCCAGCTCCCCGCACAGAGGCCCACCCTTCCATTTATATATTCATGAATAGACCCTTCCAGTTCTTGCTGCAAATCCACACTTTATCCCGGTAAGATGCACATTGGCTTCATCTAGTCATGTCAGTCTATGAACAGGAGGAGGGATTAGCCTGGCCTTTTCTATAGAACAGAAGGCATTGCCCTCTTCCTGCGAAGCTCATTCTCAGCTCAATCTCGACGCAGATTATGTCAATTTTGATCAATGTTGAGGAAGGGACTGCAGATGCTGGTTCACACCAAAGCATTGTGGGATCTGAGCAGAAGATGCCATGATCCCCAGAACAGGAACATTTTTACTTTAGTGCCCTCTTTGATTGCCACTCTTTAAAATACTTACCATCCCTACTCGACTGGAGATGTAGATGGGTACATCACATGGGCACGACGGGGGAAGGGGGGCATTCTAGTTTAACATCGGGTCGAATCAATCAAATGCCCGATTCCTGTCCATGATAGAAAAATGTGCAATGGATATTGGATTCAAAGCAATTTTATCCAATTTTGCATTATTTTTCTGAACATCTTAGATAACACCTTCATTGTGTGTGTGGGAGAGAGTGAGAGATGGAGAGAGAGAGAGAGAGATCTTGTTTAAAGCCTTTTCCTGGTACAAGCTACCTATTGGGGAGTCCAGAACAAGGGGCCACAGTTTAAGAATAAGGGGTAGGCCATTTAGAACTGAGATGAGGAAAAACTTTTTCAGTCAGAGAGTTGTGGATCTGTGGAATTCTCTGCCTCAGAAGGCAGTGGAGGCCAATTCTCTGAATGCATTCAAGAGAGAGCTGGATAGAGCTCTTAAGGATAGCGGAGTCAGGGGGTATGGGGAGAAGGCAGGAACGGGGTACTGATTGAGAATGATCAGCCATGATCACATTGAATGGCGGTGCTGGCTCGAAGGGCCGAATGGCCTCCTCCTGCACCTATTGTTTATTGTCTATTGTCTTTGTTAGGAGCATAGGCGATTGTGTTTCCGAATGAACCCAGGCTAAGGCAGATCTTCCTACCAAAGGCGCACCTGCCTCGCCACGACGGATGGGATCTTGGTCAGCAATGATATGCACCGCCAATATTGGACGCCTTCTGGATTTTGTTAATCGGTGCAGATTCGTCTGGCGACGAATTCATTTCACCCGGGCGCAGGTCGTGGTCCCGGTAACATTGCTCGGTGTACCTCCAGTGGGCCAGTGGGCTTGGGGGTTGCCATGACTCACCTGCCACGAAGCCAAGGAGAACTCCAGTGGTAACGCACCGCTACATTCCTATGTGTTGGTCTGGCGCACCCCGAACGCCAGTGTCAGTTCGTGCCCCGAGACAAGGCGTACCAACCTCTCCTACCTACTGCCAAGGACAATCACCAGAGGGGTGGGTGGGGGTATGAATACCATGGACTAAACCCCGGGGTGGACATGTCATTCTTACCCCGTGCAGAAAATAAAGATTTTTTTAGATTTTTTTAGATTTAGAGATAAATCTCTAAGGAAGTGTTAACAGCCCTACTTTAGGAGGTTGTTTATATCTTGAGCGTTTACTGCTCATGCTCGTGGTAGTTTGGGGAATTGTCTCCAAACTTACAGACGTAATAGGATCCGATTTCCTGGTTTAAAGTCAAAACAACGCTGCGAGTTGCAACACAAGGAAGCGATAGCATCTGACTCTGTGCTTAAACGAAGCACACCATTGTCCATTTTCCTACAAGTCTCTGGTGCAAGGAAAGCGTATTTGTTGCTTTACAGCAGAGAGAGAAAATAAATACTGCCCAGAGTTGATACATGTTGCATTCCCCCAACGCAATGTTATGTGGAATATAGAGGGCTGTTTTATTACGCTCACACCAATTACCGGGGGTTTTATTACGCTAACACCAATTACTTGAAATAACTACAGATTCCCTTGAATAAAATTGAAAGACATCTGACAAATTTTCAATGAATCTTCAAAAACAGCCGGCTCTTTGTTGAAATCCCTTATCGTAAATATAATCTTAATTTGGTTTTCCAGTAAATTTATATATACACTGTATATTCTTCAATCCAAATGCCAAGCAGCGCAATCTCGAGGCTATGTGATTTATTTCATTTTATGATCTAATATCATTTGAATTGTATTAATCACGCATTGATTTTTTTGTTTACAAATACTCGTGTGCGTGTCGCACAGAAGATCGTTTGCAAGTGATTATTTATTAAAAAACTAGAGTAACTCAGCAGGTCAGGCAGCATCTCAGGAGAGGAGTAATGGGTGACGTTTCGGGTCGAGACCCTGAAGGTACATGGAAGATGCTCTACTATCCCTGAAGGGTCTCGACCCCGAAACGTCACCCATTCCTTCTCTCCTGAGATGCTGCCTGACCTGCTGAGTTACTCCAGGATGTTGTGAATAAATACTTTCGATTTGTACCAGCATCTGCAGTTATTTTCTTACATTAAAAACTAGAGGGTGTGATATATTTCGGGGGGGGGGGGGGGGGGGGGAAATGCGGACATTTTTCTCTCAATCGTCCAGAGAGATTATTTTGGAGCTGATGTGATATCTACCTGCACTTTTTCTGGTGCAGGTGAGTTCGTGGTGAATTTCTCGACGTGAAATTTACCTGCAGCGATATCATAGCTGGCGGAATGTGCCACGGGTGTCGTGTTGAGGGGGGGAATGTGGATGTGCATTGTCTCATCGATCACGGATCACCAGCTCGCAGTTCGTCTAACACAGTCGCCCTAAAACACAGTGTTCGTTCCCAGCTGGCAAACGCGCGGGTTTCGCCCGGGGGAGAGGCGTGGGGAGAGATAGACGTCCAAATGCTCAGTGTGCATCCCCAGTAGAGGATTGGAGAGGACCCGGAATTAGCTGCCGTCCCACCTGAAACCTGGCTCCTGGCCACCGCCTGGACAAGCTGCTGGGCCGGGAGCGCCGGAGAATGGCCGCGTCCAACCGCGTCCCACAGAGGGGACTCGTAGAGCTCGACATCTTCAACGGGAACTGCTTAGAAGGGGAGGGGGACTCCTTCGTCAACTCGGTTGGGAGCAACTCTGACGGGCTGCCCGGCTTCCAGGCGTGGACTCTGGGTTGCCCGGGAGTAATCCGAGGGGCCTCTCACCACATAGACATAGACAGCGTGGACATCCTCGGGTCGTCAGCGTTCGCCCCGGGTCAACACTGGGCGAGCGGGCTGGTCGCACACAGACCTCTCATTGAGCCACAAGCCGGGATAGCTTGCAGGCGGACGTCTTCCATCGTGGACAACCTGCTGACGGAACTTTATGACTCTTACACTTACAGCGGCAGGAGCATCGACAGCGTCGACAGCTCCACCGAAGCCTCCAGCTCCGACGTCTTTCTGGGGAGGAGTAATTCTGGGTCGGCATTCCTGCAGGAACTTCAGGAACAGTACAACACTAAACACCAGGTGCAATACCTGGCGCAAAAAGGTACGTCGCTTCATCTCTCCGGAGAGAGACACGAAAATGCTGGAGTAACTCAGCGGGACAGGCAGCATCTCTGGGGAGAAGGAATGGGTGGCATTTCGGGTCGAGACCCTTCTTCAGACTGAGACCAATTATCATTAAGTAACACTCTTGGTCTGAAGAAGCGTCTAGACACGAAAAGTCACCCATTCCTTCTCTCCAGAGATGCTGCTTGCCTGAGCCGCTGAGTTACTCCAGCATTTTGTATGTATAAGTCTTTCATATGAAGAAAGACTGGATAGACTCGGCTTGTACTCGCTGGAATTTAGAAGATTGAGGGGGGATCTTATAGAAACACAAAATTCTTAAGGGGTTGGACAGGCTAGATGCAGGAAGATTGTTCCCGATGTTGGGGAAGTCCAGAACAAGGGGTCACAGTTTAAGGATAAGGGGGAAGTCCTTTAGGACCGAGCTGAGAACGTTTTTTTTCACACAGAGAGTGGTGAATCTGTGGAATTCTCTGCCACAGAAGGTTGTTGAGGCCAGTTCATTGGCTATATTTAAGAGGGAGTTAGATGTGGCCCTTGTGGCTAAAGGGATCAGGGGGTATGGAGAGAGGCAGGTACGGGATACTGAGTTGGATGATCCGCCATGATCATATCCTGAGATGCTGCCTGACCTGCTGAGTTACTCCAGCATTTTGTGTCCACCTTCACGCTCAACACTGAGGTCGACTTGCTTTACTGGTTCTTACACGGTTCTGTGCACATGCGCCAATAATACAATTCTTCTGTGAATTGAATGCGATTTTCTCATAATCTCCATTGAACATCATGTCCTGTGCCTTCAATCTTGTTATCAAGTCTGTCCTCGTTGTTGGACAATAATCCCCCCCTCCCCACCCCACCATAGTTAGAGGAAGAAATCGACGTGTGGAAGAGGTGAGTGGGGTGGGCATTAGGAACAGGTTCCTTCTATCCAGAGATGCTGCCTGTCCCGCAAAGTTACGGCAGCATTTTGTGTCTATATCAGGAACAGTTACCATAGCATTGGACCGATGTAGCCTTAAGCCAACCAAACATCTATCACAGCAGTTGGAAGTTGTGTTTTAAGTTATGATCCCATTTCAAGCATCACCAATAATTCAAATTCTAAAATAAACTGCACATGCTGAAATCTGAAAACAAATCGAGAATGCTGGTAAAACTCATCAGGTCTGGCAGTGTCTGTGGAAAGAGATTGATGCAGTATTAATGCATTTTTTTAACACCCGGAGAAATTGTGGCATGAATCGTTAAATCACGAGCTCCCCTCCAGAGCTCACAGAAGTGTCATGAATTATAATGACAGGAAGGAGGCCATTCAGTCTATGCTAGCCCCCGCCAAGGCACACGCGATAGTCCCACTCCCCTCCTTATTTCCATGTACCATTGCAACTGGTTCTCTCTCAAGTGCCTAACAACTCCCATTTGATTCTTGTACTACTTACCTGGAGTAACAAAGCATCTATTAAGATGTGGTTTAAGCTCATTCAATCATGAAGAAAATGTGCAATCTCCACACAGATAGCACTCAAGGTCAACATCAAATCCCAATATCTGGAACTGTAAAATAGAAGGCTTTCTCAGTGTATATTGCTGTTTTCTAAAATAATATACTTTTATTCATAAAAAGCTGGAGTACTCAGTGGGTCAGACAGCATCCCTGGAGAAAAGGGATAGGTGACGTTTGAAGAAGGGTCTCGACCCGAAACATCACCTATTCCTTTACTCCAGAGATGTTTTCTGACCCACTGAGTTTCTCCAGCATTTTGTGTCTATCTTCGGTTTAAACCAGCACCTGAGGTTCCTTCCTACGCCGAATTTTATACATGACAGATTATGTTTGGCTGTTTTGTGTTCTCCTGAGTCCCCACGAATCTATTTCATAATTAACCTCGATCCACATCCCTGTACCGAACTAGTGACGGAGATAAAATCCTACCAGTGAAAGTTGCTATTGAACTTGTGAAAGTGGAAATGCACAAGGTGAAAATGCAACCCTTTTTCTTTCATCATTGCATCATCAGGTGGAAAGGGGATACTACAATGAAGAGAATAGCATGATGATTTGAAATAGGATTCTGATATTACTAGATATAACAGTGAAGAACACGGAGGCACAGCAGTAGAGTCGCTGCCTTACAGCTCCAGAGACCCAAGTTCGATCCTGACGATGGGTGCTGTCTGCATGGAGATTGTACATTCAACCTGTGAACCACATTGGTTTTCTCTGGGTGCCCCAGGTTCCTCCCTCATTCCAAAAATGTACAGGTTTATAAATTAATTGGCTTCTGTAAATTGTAAATTGTCCCTCGTGTGTAGGGTAGTGCTAGTATACAGGGTGATTGTTGGTCAGAGCGAATTCGAAGGGCCGAAGGGCCCGCCTCCACATTGTATCTCTCAATTCTAAAAAAAATATTGAAATGAGGCATTCACAGCATTTATGAACTTCCAAGATGGAGCCCAACCCAGGCGATTATTTGTGTGCCAGCCACAGAAGCAGATCTACAATCACATATTACAATTGCTCCAGATTTTTAAATCTCTATTCCTACAGCAATATTCCTTACCTTGTCATGTATCCATACATTCACAAGTTCACAAGTTATAGGAGTAGAATTAGGCCATTCGGCCCATCGAGTCTACTCCACCATTCAATCACGGCTGATCTCTGCCACCTAATACCATTTTCCCGCCTTCTCCCCGTAACCCTTGGCACCCGTTCTAATCAAGAATTTGTCTATCTCTGCCTTAAAAATATCCACATGGTCTCCACAGCCTTCTGTGGCAATGAGTTCCACAGATTAACTACCCTCTGACTAAAGAAGTACCTCCTTGCCTCCTTTTTAAATGAGCGCCCTTTAATTCTGAGACTATGACCTCTGGTCCTGGACTCTCCCACCAGTGGAAACATCCTTTCCACATCCACTCTATCTATGCCTTTCATTATTCTGTAAGTTTCAATGAGGTCCCCCCTCAACCTTCTAAACTCCAGTGAGTACAGGCCCAGTGGTGTCAAACGCTCATCATATGCTAACCTACTCATTCCTGGAATCATTCTTGTAAACCTCCTCTGGACCCTCTCCAGAGCCAGCACATCCTTCCTTAGAAATGGGGCCCATATTTGCTCACAGTACTCCAAATGTGGCCTGACCAGCACCTTATTGAGCCTCAGCATTACATCTCTGTTTTTGTATTCCAGTCCTCTTGATATAAATACTAGCATTGAATTTGCCTTCCTTACTACCAAATCGACTTTTTGGGAGTCCTGCACCAGCCGAGCCCTTTGCACCTCCGATTTCTGAATTCTCTCTCCATTTATAATCCACGCCTTTATTACCCAAACGCATGACTCCGCACTTTGCTATACTGAATTTCATTTGCCACTTCTCTGCCCATTCTCCTAACCTGTCCAAGTCCTTCTGTAGAGTCCTTGCTTTTAGCTACACTGCCTGCCCCTCCACTGCTCTTAGCATCATCTGCAAATTTGGCCACAAAGCCTTCAATCCCTTGTCCAAATCATTAATATACAACGTGAAGAGATGCAGCCCCAGCACCAACCCTTGCGGAACTCCACTAGTCACTGGCAGCCAACCTGAGAAAGCGCCTTTTACTGCAACTCTTTGCCTTCTGCCATCCAGCCAACTCGCTACCCATCTTCCCTTCAATACCATGGGTTCTCATCTTCCCTAGCAGCCTGACGTGGGGCACCTTATCGAAGGCCTTCTGAAAATCTATCATCTACAGTCTCCGCTCTGTCTGTCCTGCTATTAACTTCCTCAAAGAACTCCAGCACATTTGTCAGGCAAGATCTTCCCTTCACAAAACCAATCTGACCGGCGGGCCTATTTTATCGCGAACTTCCAAGTACTGTGTAAGCTCATCCTTTATAATTGACTCTAAAATCTTACCAACCACACCGGCCTATAGATTCCGCTCTTTTGCTTTTTTTTTAGATTTTAGATTTAGAGATACAGCGCGGAAACAGGCCCCTTCGGCCCACCGAGTCCGCGCCGCCCAGTGATCCCCGCACATTAACACTATCCTACACACACTAGGGACAATTTTTACATTTTACCCAGCCAATTAACCTACATACCTGTACGTCTTTGGAGTGTGGGAGGAAACCGAAGATCTCGGAGAAAACCCATGCAGGTCACGGGGAGAACGTACAAACTCCGTACAGACAGGATCGAACCTGAGTCTCCGGCGCTGCATTCGCTGTAAGGCAGCAACTCTAACCGCTGCGCCACCGAGCCGCCCTTTGCTCCCTTCTTGTATAGCGGGGTGATATTCGCAATTTTCCAATCCTCAGGAACCACTCCTAACTCTAGTGATTCTTGAAATATCACAACTAATGCCTCCACAATCTCCGAGGCCACCTCCTTCAGAACCCTGGGGTGCAGTCCATCCCATCGGGTGACTTATCCACTCTCAGACCTTTCAGTGTTCCAGCACCTTCTCCCTAGTAATCGCCACACCACTAACTTCCACCCCCTGACTCTCTAGGATTGCAGGCACACTACTGGTGTCTTCCACTGTGAAGCCTGATCCAAAAAGGTTATTCAACTCCTCTGTCATTCTTAATTTCCCGTTATCACTTCTCCTGCATCATTCTCCAGTGGCCAACGTCCACTCTTGCCTTTTTATATATCCGTAAAAACTCTTGCTATCCTCTTTTATATTGGCCCGTTTACATTCGTACTTCATCTTTTCTCTCCGTATTGTCCTTTTAGTCACCTTTTGTTGTTCTTTAAAAACATCCCAATCCTCTGGCTTCCCACTAATCCTTGCAATGTTGTATGCCTCCTCTTTTGCTTTTACATTGTCCTTGACCTCCCTTGTCAACCATGGTTGTCTTATTCTCCCCCTGGAATCTTTCTTCCTCTTTGGAATGAAATGCCCCTGCACCTTCCGAATTATCCACAGAAATTCCTGCCATTGCTGGTCTCCCGTCATTCCTACATTTCCAGCCAATCTTTGCCAGCTCCTCTCCCTTGCCTCGGTAGTCCCTTTGCTCAGCTGGAATACTGACACATGTGATTTCACCTTCTCCCTTTCAAATTGTAGGTTCAATCTTATCATATTGTGGTCACTACCTCCTAGTGGTTCCTTTACCTCAAGTTCTCTTCTTAAATCTGTTTCATTGCACAACACTAAATCTAGAATTGCCTTATCCCTGGTAGGCTACACTACAAGCTGCTCTAAGAAACTATCTCGGAGGCACTCTACAAATTCTCTCTCTTGGGGTCCAGTGCCAGTCTGATTCTCCCAGTCTACCTGCATATTGAAATCTCCCATGACCACCGTAGCATTGCCTTTCCTACACGTCGATTTTATTTCCTGATGCAACTTTATCCTATATCCCGGCTACTGTTTGGGGGCCTGTAAATAACTCCCATTAGAGTCTTTTTACCCTTGCAGTTTTTCAGCTCTACCCACAGGGACTCTGCATCTTCTGATCCTATGTCACCCTTTGCTAAGGACTGAATTTCATTGTGAACGGCTTGATTGCAATCATGTATTGTCTTTCCACTGGTAAGTTAGCACACAACAAAAGCTTTTCACTGTACCTCACTGTAGACAATAAACTAAACTGAAACAAAATTAGTGGAACCCAAAATTCCAAGTGTACACATTTTTATTACCAGAATTATTTATTATTCATGTGTAGGAAAGAACTGCAGATGCTGGTTTAAATCGAAGATAGACACAAAATGCTGGAGTAACTCAACGGGTCAGGCAGCATCTCTGGAGGGAAGGAATGGGTGACATTTCCGGTCGAGACCCTTCTTCAGACTCAGAATAATCTGTATCATTCCTCATTTTTCATGCTTAGCTGCACTCAAATATAGTGCCATGGCTGTTCCACATTACAATGTTCATTTCTATTAACAGATTTGGATGAACTGAAGCGAATTGTAGAGGAGCTGAGGTACAGAATTGCCGTGCAGTCTGCCAAATTGGTTCGTCAACTAAGGAGAAAGGATAACCTTTCACATAAACTACAGAAAAATAGTGATATAGTGACAGCATGTCTACAAGCAGTTTCACAGAAAAGGCGTAAGTATCGTTGAAATACAGAGCATTTTATTGCCTATTGTTTGTTATAATATTTGCATTTATAATGCAGTATCTTAAACATTGGAAATGGCACAATGTTCTGGGAGTGCTGTCGTTTGGTAGGTATGCAAATATATGGATTGTTTGATATTTGCTTTTCATTTAACCATTGCACTTAAGATAAGGATATTACATCAGTGGTATATGTTACGTTTTTTTGGAACAAGCTGGGTATTGGTGGAATAAATTGGCCAAAATGTTTTAAACACATATTCAAAGTAAGGAAAGGATCTTGTATGCCTTTCTATAATTTAGAAATCCAGTGACATTTACTTTAGACTTTAGGTAGAGCCTTTATCAAATGGGCCAGCAAATGAAGTGATGGTGCTTTGGTACCAGCACTTACTGCTTATGGCTGAAGGGGAAAATCGGCTGATTGATTATGAATTACGCTCCATCAAGCATTTTAACTGCGATAAATGGAGGTGTCACTAATGGAAAAAGTGGTTTGTTAGGTGCACCTTTGAACCATATTCTATGCCTTAGCTTCAAACAGCCTTAATACATGTGCATTCTGAATTCTCTTTAATTACAGGCCTTGCGATGTACTCCTTTCAAGACATTTTCATTTTGGATCCTCTCTTGTTACATTAACGTCCCTTAACCTCCCTTACATTAACGTCCTATGTACTTTTGAAAGCATGATGATTTATGGTACCAAATAGTCAGAAAAGATAAAAGGTCACTGTCAAACATGTGTACACAGCTCTGATGACGTCCTTCAGGCACAGAATTGCCCAAAAGCTTTAAAACCCTTCCCTTCCTCCTACACAAATATCTGGGTGTAAGTTGCATTTTGTTGGAAATTGGAAAACTTGGAATTGTGATCTGAATCAAACGTACAGTTCTTCTTTCATGTTAGATTTTCTGGATATCACTTCGATTAAATATCTTCCTGCACTTCAGTTACTTCAGGAAAATACCCATTAACTGGAATCCCACATTTGAATATTTCTACATGATAAATGCTATGGTTTCATTTTCCTTTTATTTGTGGAACATTTTGTTGCTCTCGTCTCCTCTCCTCCCCTCTCCCCTCCCCTCTACCCACTTTCCTTGTCCCCTCTCTCACCTCTATATATTGTATTTCCTTGCTCCCTACCCTAACCTCACTTCCCCTCTTTCCCCTTTCTTTGCACTCTTCCCCTCTTCTGTCCCTTTACTCACCCTTCATCCCCCTCTCTGCCCCTTCTTCCCCCTCTCCGCCCCTTCATCCCCCTCTCTGCCCCTTCTTCCCCCCCCCTCTGCCACTTCATCCCCCTCTCTGCCCCTTCTCCCCCCCCCTCTGCCCCTTCTTCCCCCTCTCCGCCCCTTCATCCCCCTCTCTGCCCCTTCTTCCCCCCCTCTGCCACTTCATCCCCCTCTCTGCCCCTTCTTCCCCCTCTCTCCCCTCCTATATTTTATTTATTTACTTCTCTGAAGCAGGTTGCTTCAATATGGTTCATTGGTGTCAACAGTCCTCTGGTGACTTTTGTATTTATCTACTGGGCAAAAACATCCAATCTGCTTCTTTGCAGTTAGAAGGGTATTTACATTTGCTTCCAATTAGAATATAACTTCTAGATGAAATAGAAGATCAGCAGGTGACTTGCTGACTGCTGTGCAGAACACCTTACCGTAACAAGCTAGAATCTCCTGGCATTTCTTCAGTGAGTAGCTCCCACCCTTCAACTGAGATTTGTTTCTGCTGGAACTGGACTACTGAGTCAAAGGAGGCCTCTAACTGAGTGAGATCTTGGTCACTCCTCTGGTCTGGTTACTCTTGGAAGTAGTTTCAGCACGTCTGCTTTGTAAATATTAGTCATAGCATCAAAGAGCATAGAAGTTAGCCACTGTTCATGCTGATCAACAAGCACCCACCTACATTAATCTTGTACTAATCCCATGTTATTCTCCGCACATTCCCTTCAATTTGCCGCCTAAACCTAATCCTACTGCTAACCTACAACCATGAGGCAATTTACAGTGGCCAATTAAAATAACACCCCACATATCTTTTGGGTGTGGGAGAAACTGGAACACCCAGAGGAAGGTTGCGGGCAGAATGTGCAGACTTCACTCCATTAGCACCAGAGGCAGGTTTGAACCAGGGCCGCTGGAGCCGTGAGGCAGCAGTGCTCTTAGCTGTGGCACTCTGCTGCCCACACTAATTGTTTGCCCAAAACATGAGCTAATGAGCCGACATCTTTGAACAAATGATTAGGAACATAATGTATGAAATAGCAGCAGGAGGAAACCATTCTGCTTTGGGCTATGATAGACAAACAATTCTTTCCTCAATAGTATTTGAAACGTCTCACTTTCATTAGTTTTACAAGTCAAACTTCTACCTTTTTATTCAGTGAATAATTTGACAAATTAATTCTCCCGCATAAATACTGAGGACATTGGAAAATTTGGAATTGTTATCTCAATCAAACATGTAGTTCTTCTTTCGTCTTAGATTTTCTGGATATCGGTTCAATTAAATATCTTCCTGCACTTCAGTTACTTCATGGAAATACCCGTAAATTCAGTATACCGTAAGCTGGCATCTTAACACATGCAACTGTGCATGACATCGAAGCAGTCTTGTGTTAGGAAATTGGAGCAAGCTGAAATAATACCAAATTGCCAATCAGTAATTGGGAATAGAAGATTTAATAACGATATACTCTTATTCGGAAGAAATTCAAATAGGGTTTTGAAAATGGTGCTGAAGAATTTATGGTTTAAATAAATATCAATTGTGTCATATTCATGTTTCATATTCATTATAATCAAAAAGGATCAGCTGCATCATGCTGGTTTCAAGATTTATAGTTATTAGAAATAATGATTCAAAATAATGCAAAATATACATCTCATGTTTTAGTTTGGGAAATATATTCAGTATTTCCTAAATTAACATTCAATTGTCTGTTTTGTTAACACGCAGCATGGCTGTGCTCTGTGATAAGGTAAATATAAAAGGTTTGTATAATATTTCTATGAAAAGCATGTTGGTTCAATTTGTTTAATATCATCTGTTAGTTGATCACTTTAGTCTTGGTAATGAATTTGTTTGTGCATGCATTAGTATACCGTTTATTAATTTTATGCACTATCATGCTGAGTAATGTGGATTTAGGAGTATTCAGGTACTCCTAAATATAAAAATAATTGTTTAGTGGATTATTTGTACATTGCATTATCCAAATGCCACTGAAATTATATGAAACTCGCCTCTAATCTTTTTAAACCGCTTCCTATTATGTCTTACATAAGAGATTTGAGTTCTTTGATTGCCTTTATACCTTCCTTCTGAAACATTAAATGCAATTTACTATTTTCTATTGCTGTGATTTTCTATAATAATGATAGGAAATGTAGGACTTTTGTTAACGTGTGCTAAGATAATTCACAGCCTGTTGCACATTTTGACACGATACATGGATCCTCCTGTTCAAACTATATAATGCGCAGTGCATAACTTATGCTTTGGAAACACAATGTTGTTTATTTAAAATATTTGTTGTATGACAACAAACACTAGCATGATGTAACAGCGGATTAAAAATACAGTATTGCAATATGTTTTTATCTCACAGATTCCAGTGTATATTTCTGTAGCAAAAAAGCACTCAGTTTTTCATTGTCTAAAAAATAGAGAGCCAGCTGGCATCAGAACCCTTTGATTTAAGTACTTGACCACAGTCAGCAGACTGGAATAAATGGAGCCAACATCATGAGATCCAGCAATGTCACCATTCGTTCTTGATGAGCATAAACCTTGTTACATTGACATGAAAGACTAATCCTTTGTGCATTTTCTTTCTACAAAAGTATTTTTTAACTGCTGTTATAATTTTCTCTGATCGAGTAGGTTAATTGTGTTCAAATAAACAATTACAATTATTGTGGCAGAAATTAATTACTAAGAACAGGCAAACAGCAGCAGCAGCACATGGGAGACTTTGGAGTGCAATTTCTAAAATGTGTGCACACCAATAAATGTCATTCAGTGACCAATTAATAATGTGTGACTATTAAGCTAAAGGTTCATATTTTCAGAGCATCAAGTGGTATCATGAATATTTTAAACATGTTTTAATAACGCATTGTGCTTAAAGCATGATTTTGGATGAAGTCTAATCTGATACAGGACTTAGCAAATGATTGTTGATCCTTGACTTACAATGATCATTGGCAGACTTTCTTCATACTCAGTACACTATCTATATACCAAAACTCTCGTTTGTTATCTTGTTTGTGACTGAACTTCAGCCAAAACGGTACACGATAGCACGACAATTGTAGGCCCACCTTACTCACCATTGTCACTTTAGTGATAATGCAAGTAGTTTTATTGAAATCGGTGTTATATTTTTTAAGTTATTCACATTTTTAAGTTTAAAAGGAGGAGAGGGGGAGGGGAGGAGGGAGGGTGGGTGGGAAGGGGGGAGTGGGGGAGAAGGGATAGGGGAGGGGGGGTTGAGGAGAGAGGGGGAGGACAGGGTGCTGCACCAATGCAGGAGAGGTTTGGGCCCAACGGGTCCACTTGGTCTAGTCTTAATTAATTTTCCTTGAATAGTTACAGGTACTCTTTGGTGAGAGGTTTGTAGCTGGTTATACTTGCAGATGCAAGCAGATTCTTCATAATATTACTATTGGAAGGTGATGGGATCAATAAAGAACTAGCATTGAGTAGGTGATAGGTTAGTCTTTGAAATCTCTCTATTTGGAAAATAGTGTCAATCCAAATACTGCTCCCATAAATGTTGTCACTTTCAATTCTATGTAAACCAAAATTCAAATTTACAGATGGGAACAATTGTGAAGGGTGAAATATATTTATTATTCCCAGCCACATTTCTGCAGTGTGATTGCCAAATATATAGTGTTAAATTCTTAGGCTAACATAAGATATTATTATGAATAGAATAGATGTGTTTATTTTCCACGGAAGCTAATCTCTTCCGATTAAAATGATAAAAGGACTGGCACTTGCTGCATCTGATTGCAGTAGGGGATAAAGGGCATTGATGGAACAATCAAACGTCATTTGAAGCAGTTACTTTGGGCTGGAGGGCTGAAAGTGTCCAGGAAGACTGCACCCTGTACAGATAAGAAAGAAGGTAGTTAGCAGAAGTAGTTCTGATCCGCAGAAAGACCAATAATACAAGATGATCTTCTCTACTTAGATTTTGTTTGCTTTACTGATAGCTAAGCCAACAATAGAGACGTGCGACAAAGATAGAATAAAATAGAGCAGAGATGTATCAGTATAGGAACATTATTTATACAGGAAATAAAACAAACGGGGAAAACTGTGATCAAATATTGGACAAGGTAACCATGGCATCGTCTACATGAAAACCATTTGCACATTTTGATCTGCAGCTGCACGGTGTGCAGTTAATGGATCAAAAATAAAAATCACATTGCCTCAATGGCGGGTGCATTTTAGCATTAAAATATATCTACGATCGGGACCGAGGTATAACCTTTAAATTTGCTAACTTCAAAGTCATAAACTGATAAAGATCTACTTTCAGATTAGTTCATGTTTTCTGACAGCATAGAAGGAGGGGATAACAAATTGCCGGAGGTGCTGGGCTTGGTGAGTCAGGCAGCATCTGTGCAGGGAAATGGACAGTCCATGTTTCAGGTTGAGATCTTTCATCTCGACTGAAAGGATAGAGGGGCGATAGGCAGTACATAGAGAGATAGGTGGATACAGGTGAGGAGGGATTAGTTGGTAGATGGAGACACGTATGGGAGGAAATAGGGGAGGTAGTGACAGAGGCTAGGAGTTGATAAGGAGAGACCACAAAGGACATGTACGGAGTATGTGCGTTCTCCACATGATGGTGTGGGTTTTCTCCGGGCGCTCTGGTTTCCTCCCACACTCCAAAGACGTACAGATTTGCTGGTTAATTGACACGCTAAAGATTGTAAATTGTCTCTCGTGTGTAGGATATTGCTAGTGTATGGGGTGATCGCTGGTCGGCACGGACTTGGTGGGCTGAAGGGCCTGTTTCTGCACTGTATCTCTAAACTAAACTAAATTATGGAAACTGATAAGAAAGGAAGAGGGAAATGATACGGGAGGGGTGGTGGATTGATGGGAATGATGGGGGAGGAGATAGGAGACCCAGTGGGAGGAGTGTGTGGTTAATGGGCAGATGGATAAATGGAGGAGGAGAATGATAGGTGGTAGACTGTAAGGAAAGCAGTGGGAATTTCTCTTTCCACAGATGCTGCCTGACCTACTTGGTTTTACCACTAATTTCCATTTTCTGTTTTTTTTCAAATCCTACTCCAGTAATTCATGCCAGCCAGGCAGGTCCCACCATGAATAACACATTACACATGTCTAATAGCTTAAGGTAATAATAATTCAACAATGCGCCTCTGACACACTAAATATACCCATTCAGTATCTCTAAAGCACCCTGGACTGCTAGAAAATTAAATAAAGAATTAATAATTAACTAAGAAGTAAACAATTAGCTCTTTCAGGATAGAGGCACATGTCCCAAAAGAGCGTAGGGAAAAAAACCTGCAGATGCTGGTTTAAATCGAAGGTAGACACAAAATGCTGGAGTAACTCAGCGGGTCAGACAACATATCATATCATATCATATCATATCATATATATACAGCCGGAAACAGGCCTTTTCGGCCCACCAAGTCCGTGCCGCCCAGCGATCCCCGTACATTAACACTATCCTACACCCACTAGGGACAATTTTTACATTTACCCGGCCAATTAACCTACATACCTGTACGTCTTTGGAGTGTGGGAGGAAACCGAAGATCTCGGAGAAAACCCACGCAGGTCACGGGGAGAACGTACAAACTCCTTACAGTGCAGCACCTGTAGTCAGGATCGAACCTGAGTCTCGTAATTTTGTCCATACTAAAGGAGGTGTCAGACCATAAGTTGCTGGAAAATTGGTGTTGTACCTGTACTAGTCTTTAATATCATAGAGTGGCTTGCTGGATGGTTTCGGAAGGGAGTTAGGAGGTGACGATATGGTGTGGGTATTTCTAGATCAGACTTGGAAATGGACAGCAAAGTTCCTCCCCTCAAGGACTTTAGTGAACTAGAATGGTTTTCCATAATCCAGTATTTTGTAGCCAACAGTAATAAGGTGAGCGTTTGAGTTACATGATATTATTTGAATGTAAGTTCTCCAATTACTGGTGAGGAATTTGGATTAAAATCTGTTGTTTTTGAGGATATGGATATAATCTTTGAGAGAATGTTGAAGAATGCAATAGATATATTTTAGTCTGTGATTGGAAGTGTACAATTTGTACATTTTTTGTAGCTGATAACTATTGACTTTCACTTCAAGCTTTAATATGGACAGCTTTTAATTGAGTAAGCTTTTTATATAAAGATAAATGTAAGCAGACAATATGCCAAAGCAGACAATATGCCAATTTGCAGTATGTCAAATTGAACTAACAGGAATTAATTTACATTGTCTTGATGTTAGTTAGTATTTTCAGAAATTTTAAATGACTAGTTGTAGCTATGAAAGTGAAGGTTTTCCAACAAAATGAGTGCCTGCTGATTTTTATTGATGGTTTCCAAGAAATGTCAAATGATTTAGCCACATAATTGGTTGCCATGTCTACAATTGAAAAATTGATACATTTTGACCTGAAATTTGAACATTTCTATAATATATGCTGTTTTTTTAGATCATATTTCAAATGACATTCAGGATTTACTGTAATATTGGTTTCATTAGTAGAGCCCATGATTCACTGTGATGGACAGTCTGCATTGTTGCAAATGTGAATTGTTTTAAAATAATTAAATTTTATATAAGTATTGATACACAACTTCCATGATTGTTTGTGCTAAATTGATTTGTTGAATACTAGATTTAGATTTTTTTTTAGATTTAGAGATGTTAACTTAGCACAATGTTCAAAACAAACATTGGAACATGATGTTGAGGAAGTTTATGTGTCTGTAGTAAAACATGACGTTGATCTGTTTGTTGACTTGGGATTGATCACATCATTTTGAGCAGTGAAGGTAAGGTGGGAGAACAGAGATGAACAGATACCAGCCTAGAAATTGTCTGGCAGATTAATTTCTGCTTATACTGTGCAATAGAATTAGAAGACCGTCACTAAACATTATTTGTAGGAAAGACCTGCAGATGCTGGTATAAATCGAAGGTAGACACAAAATGTTGGAGTAACTCAGTGGGACAGGCAGCATCTCTGGAGAGAAGGAATGGGTGACCTTTCGGGTCGAGACCCTTCTTCAGACTGAACATCATTGCCTACTTACTGCTTTGTTCACAGAATTGTTTCTGGGCCCACTGTGTCTGATACATTGATGCACGGAGGTGTCCAGCCTTGCAGAGTGACGGTAGCGCAGTGGTAGAGTTGCTGCCTCACAGCGAATGCAGCACCGGAGACCCAGGTTCGATCCCAACTACAGGTGCTGTTTGTACGTTCTCACCGTGACCTGCGTGAGTTTTCTCCGAGATCTTTGGTTTCCTCCCACACTCCAAAGACGTACAGGTTTGTAGGTTAATTGTCTTGGTAAATGTAAAAATTGTCCCTAGTGGGTATAGGATCGTGTTAATATGTGGGCATCGCTGGTCGGCACGGACCTGGTGGGCCGAAAGGGCCTGTTTCCACGCTGTATCTCTAAAAAAAACTATTAGAAATCAATGCAGGAAATGTACGCAGAAGCAAAATAAAAAGAGCTGCTGGATGAACTCAGAAGGTCAGGCTGCGCCTACGGATGCAAAGAGATGGTCAACATTTTTGG
Source organism: Rhinoraja longicauda (assembly GCF_053455715.1). NCBI lineage: Eukaryota > Metazoa > Chordata > Chondrichthyes > Rajiformes > Arhynchobatidae > Rhinoraja > Rhinoraja longicauda. Next base: position 33,691,635 of record NC_135972.1, read on the forward strand.
GATGTCGAGACCCCGCAGAAAAACTGAGAGTGTATAAGGGGAGATGGCCTACATTTAGAGGTGAGGGGGATGGATGAGACAAGAAGTGGCAAGCAGTGGGTGAATCCAGATAAGGATGCCAGTTATATAAGCCATCTCCCCTTGTACTGATGGACAGAAGGAGCCAGGTGGTAGAGAGAAGGGTGGAGATAACATCAGAGGTTGGGAGGTGATGAGTACAGACAATAAAGGGCTACATATCATGGAATCTAATAAGACGGGAAGGCAATGAATGAAACCGGATGGGGAAGGGATGGTGGGTATATGGGAACAGTAGGGTGACCTACTGGGTTGAGTGTGTGGAGATAGGAGATGGAACCATATGGAAGGGGGATAGAGGTTGGGGGAGGGGTGTTGGAAGGAAGGGTGTGTGTGAAGGGACCTCTGTGGATAACAACGAGAGAGAAAGGAAGAGAAGGGTTGCAGATTATGTGAAATTGAGGGTTGCAATGTTCATGCCAATGAGTTATGGACTACCAGGCAGAACACCCTGGGAGTGGAGGAGGCTGAGGACAGACAGACTGATGTGAGAAAGGGAAGATGAATTTAAAATGGCTGGCATCTGACTGATCCAGATGGCCTTTGCAAACAAAGCACGGTTGCTTGGCAAAGTGATTGCCTAATCTACCTTTCATCTTGCTGATATCAAGAGAATTGAAAACAATAGACAAGGCCGGAGGAAGTGCACATGCTGAACCAAGTCTTCACAGTGAATATGAGACATCTTTCATTGATACTTAAAGAGGACTTACTTGATCAGATCACAGTCTGATGTGTCCAGCTGCGTGGGTACTCTTTAAGGAAGGAGGGAATATTTCAGTGTGTACATTAGACATTCAGGGCTGTATTATTGCACAAACTCTGTTGGTTCTTAAGCAATGAAATTCTGAAGCACTCAGCCACTGTGCTGTCAATCTATTATGTCTTTGCTCGTGCAGAAGAATTTCCTGGCCATTGTGCTTTTTTATGGTGGAGGAAGCCAATAGCTTATCTTTGGACCAGGAAGTTGGGGGTAAACATCCCAAAAATATATATTTCCTGCTTTTTTGACTGCAGAGTTTGCAGCCTGCAGTCACAAACTCTCTGTTTAAACCCGTCAGAGAATTGTTTCTGGGCCCACTGTGTCTGAGGTGGGCAGCCATGCACTCCTTGCAAACCCTCAGTTTAAACCTTTATGGCTTGGTTACCTCAGGCTTTTAGCAGCTTCATCATCAGGGAAGCTTTAGATTAGATTGGATTGATGAATACAATGTGCAAGTAAATGAAGAACCCACCCAGAAAACAATAAGGAGGAATGTTGATACTTTTTCCCAAATAAAGGAATTATTGATCTAAATTTTAAATATATAAATTTACCTTTCGGAAAAATTCATGGCAAGTCCTGCATTGAATTACTCTGCCAAAATTTTAGTTTGGAGATACAGAGCGGAAACGGGCCCTTTGGCCCACTGAGTCCGCACTGACTAGCGATCCCCACACATTAACACTACCCTACACACACGAGGGACAATTTTACATTTGCACCAAGCCAATTAACCCACAAAACTGTACATCTTTGGAGTGTGGGAAGAAACTGAAAATCTCGGCGAAAACCCAAGCAGGTCACGAGGAAAACGTACAAACTCCATACAGACAGCACCCATAGTCAGTATTGAACCCGTGTCTCTGACGCTGTAAGGCAGTAGCTCTACTGCTACGCCACCATGCCGCCCTAAATTGACATGCTACCACACTGATAATCAAATTCAAATGTAACTCAGCAATAATTTACGTTGCAGTTTGAATCTTAAGTCCAGATTGCAGTTTGCCAATTCAAGATTGCTTGTACCATTGTTAGATTAAATCTAAATCAAAGATAAAGGAATATGAATGGTAATCGAGTGTGCAACAATGAGACCAGGGGAGGAAGAAATATTCAGAAACATTGAAAGAACCTTAAAAAATAAGCTGAAGGGACAGAGATTGAAAGTACTTGGAAAAAAACTGCAGATGCTGGTTAAAATCAAAGGTAGACACACAATGCTGGAGTAACTCAGCAGGTCATGCAGCATCTCGGGAGAGAAGGAATGGGTGACGTTTCGGGTCGAGACCCTTCTTCAGACTGAAGAAGGGTCTCGACCCGAAACGTCACCCATTCCTTCTCTACCGAGATGCTGCATGACCCGCTGAGTTACTCCAGCATTGTGTGTCTACCTGCAAGATTGAAAGTACAACAGGTTCAGGTGAAAGGAAAGAAAACAGAATGCTGGCAAGACTCTGTATACCAGGTATAACAGGTATAACAGGTATAACAGAGCTTTATTTGTCGTTCGGCACCGAAGTACCGAACGAAACTACATAGCAGTCATAGAAAAAAAGAACACAAGACACATAACCCCAACACAAACGTCCATCACAGTGACTCCAAACACCCCCTCACTGTGATGGAGGCAACAAAACTTCCACTCTCTTCCCCACGTCCACGGACAGACAGCTCGTCCCCGACTGACCCGCACAGTCCCCGCACCAGGCGCTGAAACGTCCCGCGGCCGAACCGGGCGATGAAAGGCCCGCGACCAAGCCTTGCGCAGCTAAGTCCAGTGGCCGAGCCGCACCGGGCGATGTAAAGTCCCGTGGTCGAGCCGCACCAGCGATGTTAAGTCCCGTGGCCGAGCCGCACCAGCGATGAAAAGACCCGCAGCCGAGCTGCACCGGGCGATGTTAAGTCCCGCAGCCGAGCCGCACCGGGCGATGTTAAGTCCCGCAGCCGAGCCGCACCGGCCGATGTTAAGTCCAGCGGCCGAGCTGCACCGGGCACTGTTAAGTCCAGCGGCCAAGCCGCACCGGGCGATGTAAAGTCCAGCGGCCAAGCCGCATCGGGCGATGTTAGGCCCCGCAGCCGAGCCGCACCCCACGCCGTGAGGAAGAGAAAAGTCCCCCCCCCCCCCCCCCACACCACCACCCCCTCCCACACATACACAACCAAAAAAATATATAAAAACCATCCCAACACCGACACACAACAAAAAAAAAGGAAAAAAGACGAACAGACTGCTAGTGAGCCGCTGCCGTTAGGCGCCGCCACTGTAGACTGGTGATTAGACACTGTGGCCCTTTACATCTCTTGACAGTTGAAGATCAATTGTTTTTGGTTGGAAAGCTGTTCTCTGCCTTTGCACAACACCATCCCATAAGTTAGCTCTGCAGACACCTGCCTGCAGATGCAGGTTTGGTTTTACCGTAACTGTTTCTGTCCCTGTGCATGCGAAAACTCTTCACTGTATTGCAGTACCACTGCAACATTGCAGTACTACCCTAGCATCAAGAAGAGGTTCAGGGGAGTAGTAGTCCAGAGGGAAGGTCTCGACCTGACATGTTGACTGTCCATTTTCCTTCACACCTGATGCCACAGAGTTTTTCCAGCAGTTTTTTTTTTTGCTCAATAGAAAAGTACCTTTCTTTGTTGTGGAAGCACCAACTGATTGTACTCTCACCCCTTAAACAAGGCCTTGGCACCAGGTTCCTGTCTACAGGCTCTCTAATGTTCTCCTGCTTCTCGCATCTCTCTCTTTCCATTTAAAGCATGCCTCTCACCAAGGTTTTGAGGCAACTGTCCTTGTGTCATCGCCTTCTATGGCTTATCAGCCATTTTGTTTGCCTCCATTCCTCCATAAACCTTTTCCTCTGTCAAAGAGGCCTTTGAAATGCAAATTGTTGTTGCTGTTTTAGAACATAGAACATAGAACATAGAACATAGCCCTCATGATGCCAAGCTAAACTAATCGCACAGAGAGTGGTGAGTCTGTGGAATTCTCTGCCACAGAAGGTAGTTGAGGCCAGTTCATTGGCTATATTTAAGAGGGAGTTAGATGTGGCCCTTTTTGCTAAAGGGATCAGGGGGTATGGAGAGAAGGCAGGTACAGGCTACTGAGCTGGATGATCAGCCATGATCATATTGAATGACGGTGCAGGCTCGAAGGGCCGAATGGCCTACTCCTGCACCTATTTTCTATGTTTCTATGTTTCATCTGCCTGCACATAATCCGTATCCCTACACATCCATATTGGCCATATAAAAGCCTTTTAAATGTCACCATCTGCCTCCGCCACCACCCCAGTGGTGTGTTCCAGGCACCCACCATCCTCTGTGTAAAAGCAAAATAAACTTACCCTGCACATCTCCTTTAAACTTTGCCCCCTTCACCTTTACAGTTATGCCCTCTCATCTTTGACATTTCTACCTTGCGAGATGGTCCTGATAGTCTATCCTATCTCTGCCTCTCATAATTTTATAAACTTCTGTCAGGTCTCCCGTCAGCCTCTGACACCCCCGAGAAAACAATCCAAGTTAACCCAACCTCTCCTTCTTGGCTGATACCCTTAATCTAGGCATTTATTTCCCAAAATGCTGGAGTAACTCAGCAGGTCAGGCAGCATCTCAGGAGAGAAGGAATGGGTGACGTTTCGGGTCGAGACCTTTCTTCAGACTGATGTCAGGGGGGGCGAGACAAAGGAAGGATATAGGTGGAGACAGGAAGATAGAGGGAGAACTGGGCAGTATTCTGGTAAAGCCTCTTCTGCACTCTCTCAAAGCCTCCACATCCTCCCACATCTTTCCTGCAATGGGATGGCCAGAACTATACACAATACTCCAAATGCTACCTAACCAACATCCCATGAAGCTGCGTTGTGACTTTCTGACTCTTTCTGACTCTTATACTCAATGCCCTGACCCATGAAGGTAAGCAGTATGCCTTCTCTTCTACTCTAACGGCAGCGGCTGACTAGCAGTCTGTCCGTCTTTTTTTTGTTGAGTGTCGGTGTTGGGATGATTTTTATATATATTTTTTTGGTTGTGTATGTGTGGGAGGGGGTGGTGGTATGTGGGGGGTGGGTGTGGGTGGGTGGGTGTGGGGAACTTTTCTCTTCCTCACGGCGCGGGGTGCGGCTCGGCTGCGGCGCCTAACATCCCCCGGTGCGGCTCGGCCGCTGGACTTACATCGCCCGGTGCAGCTCGGCTGCGGGGCTTAACACCGCCCGGTGCAACTCGGCTGCGGGACTTTACTTTACATCGCCCGGTGCAGCTCGGCTGCGGGGCTTAACACCGCCCGGTGCAGCTCGGCTGCGGGGCTTAACACCGCCCGGTGCGGCTCGGCTGCGGGACTTTTCACCGCTGGTGCGGCTCGGCTGCGGGACTTAGCTGCGCAAGGCTTGGTCGCGGGCCTTTCATCGCCCGGTTCGGCCGCGAGACGTTTCAGCGCCCGGTGCGGGGACTGTGCGGGTCGGTCGGGGACGAGCTGTCTGTCCGTGGCCGTGGGGAAGAGAGGGGAAGTTTTGTTGCCTCCATCACAGTGAGGGGGTGTTTGGAGTCACTGTGATGGACGTTTGTGTTGGGGTTATGTGTCTTGTGTTCTTTTTTTTTTTTTTTCTATGACTGCTATGTAGTTTCGTTCGGTACTTCGGTACCGAACGACAAATAAAGCTCTGTTATACCTGTTATACCTGTTATGGTGTGGCCACTTTCAGGGACCAATGAACTTGGACCCTAATATCCCTCTGTCCATTAATGGTGATAATTGTCTTTCCCCTTATATTTATAACAGTATACTTTCCCCTAAAATACGACCAAAGATAATCGAGCAGAGCAAGATAGACCACCCGACCCTAAAAACCATAGCATGTCAAAGCATCATTTTAGTAGGCAGAAACTTGCAGAAACATTTTAAAATAAAGATAGAAATCTGTGAATTGACAGATGAGATATATTCTGCATTTTAATGGTATCATCACACATACTGTTCCCCCAAAACACTGATTCCACTGCGAGAGGCATAGCGAGCAGAGGGTTTTGCTTACTAAAATGGTGGCCGTTGCACTCCTTTGCGTACTACGCTTCAGTGTAAGCGATTTCAATGGAGTGGTCCATCTTGTTCCTCTAGTATCTTTGTATACGACCTCCCAAAGCACAACACCTCATACGTGCCAAGCTTACATGTCATTGTCCTGAATCATCGTCTATCAAATTAATAACAATTTTCTACTTAGGAAATATAATGTAATAAGCACATAAGTTGTTGGAGCAGAATTAGGCCATTCGGCCCATCAAGTCTACTCTACCATTCAATCATGGCTGATCTATCTCTCCCTCCTAACCCCATTCTCCTGCCTTCTCCCCATAATCCTTGACATCCTTACTAATCAAGAACCTATCAATCTCCACCTCAAACATATCCATTGATGACCTCCACAGCCTTGTGTGGCAGTGAATCCCACAGATTCACCACCCTCCGACCAAAGAAATGCCTCCTCGTCTCTTTTCAAAAAGGTAGTCCCTTTATTCTGAGGCTTTCTTTCTTTGAATGTCAACTACAACAATCAAAAGTGGCAATTGGTGCTTCAAAGCAGCTTTGCTGCAGAATTTGCCAGTTCGGCAGACCCACCCAGGGTGGACAGCGAGGATGTAAAGCAGCTCCTACCCCATTCTGAGGCTATGGCCTCGAGTCCTGGACTCTCCCGCTAGTGGAAACATGCTCTCCACATCCACTCTATCCAGGCCTTTCACCATTCGCAGCTCTGTATCTCTCGATACAAAGGTTTATATTAAAATGTGTGAGAAAAACATGATTTTTAAATAACCTTGGGGGTTATTTGAGGTGCAACTGTGGCCTTTTCACAACGTTTGGAAGTGCATTTTCCAGCACCTGAAATTTCTTAAATGTAATTGGATTCTGATTTAACTGGGGCATTTTATGAAGTGCTGCAGTATCTGTAATCTGGACATATTTCCACTGTGATACGTTATTGGTGGTTACTGAATACGTCAGTGTTTTTAGTTTAGTCGTGCTAATATCTTCAACTTTGCAATAGACTATTATGAACAGAAGACGTGTGTGTGTGTGTGAGAGTGCGGTGCGGGGGCGGGGTTCGTCGTTTGGGGCAGACGAGGTGTTATATTACAAGGACCATTTGTTTGGAAACCACATTCGATGTGTATCGCAGAGGTTTGGCCCCATGTTTATTTATGCAAGGGAGTGAGAGAGACACTAGGCATTTGCTGCTGCTGCTGCGAGAGAGATGGGAATGAATTGCGATTTTAATTCCTGGAGGTCCTCTCTCAGAAGAAGCAGAAGGGTCTCGACCCGAAACGTCGCCCATTCCTTTCTCCTGAGATGCTGCCTGACCTGCTGAGTTACTCCAGCATTTTGTGAATAAATACCTTCGATTTGTACCAGCATCTGCAGTTATTTTCTTACACTCTCAGAATTTGACGTCTTCCAATTAAACCACGTTAATGCATGAGATTACAACACGTAAATATTCCCAGCGTTCATTATTGGCAACGTTGACTAGAAGGTGACGGTATTGTTACCTGTAGGCAGCAGAGACATTGGTGGCTGGTTTTGGGGAAGTCTACTTTAACTACACCAGGATATTGCTGTGCTCCGTTGCCGGGGGCGTGGGGTGAGGGAGGCGCAGTTGGTCTGCGAGGAGCCATAGTCGTGTAGTGATGCTGTGTAAAGGTGGGCGGTCACAGCGATTGCAGTGATTCCACCGTGTTACGAGTGGTGCACTGCAGATATATCCCCCGACAAAGACGCTAACGCTGGCCTGCCTCTGCTAGCTCTGGGCATCGAGCAGAAGGAACCACAAGGGAGCTGGGAATTAGGAAGCCGGGGACTGGGCGCCTACCTGGACGGTCCACACAAACGGGATCTGCTTCCAGGGGATAAGGGGCTTGTGCTCGGAACCAGGATACGGAATGAAAAAGGGCAAACAGTCCCAGTCTTCAGGCAAACGTATTGGGAAGTGTTTGAAGAGGCAAAGCACAGCCAGCATGACCAACATCATCAGCAACGTCCTGAAAAAGCGGAGCTGCATCGCCCGGACCGCTCCCCGGCTGCTGTGCACACTGGAGCCAGGTGAAGTCTCTCTCTCTCTCTCCCCCTCCTTGTACAAGCTACAGGGACACCTTGTGTGCAAGCTCCATTGCATTGTGTGAGGCTCACAGCCGAGCAGGGCAGGGCCGGGCAGGGCAGTGCCAGGGGGTTAATGCACCCTTAGCAACATCCACTTCCCCACATATAAGCATCGTCCTCGACCTGTGGTTATTCTATTGTCGGCGGTGGGTTGCAAAGGGCCGCAGTAGGAGGCGGCGTGTTTGCCATCACTGTTATTGTGCGGCTGGCTGTTGATGGGGGTGTTGATGCTTTCTCATTGCCTGTGTGTGTGAACCAGCAGGATCTGCGAGTGCCCGGAGGCGGCATCTTCAGGAGGGGGTGTGGGGTGTGGGGGTGGAGGGGAGCCGAGTGCCGTAGATCCATGTTTGGCAGGGGCCGGGAGGTTTGGCTGTGAGCTTGGACATGTCTGCACAAAGAGGCAAGAAGTGGCTGGCCGGATTCTGCACGGTTAAAGGTGCCCATAGGTGTTTGTGTTTACAAACAGCTGTGCTCGGGGCCTGGGAGGGTTTGCAGCCACGTACAGGCGAGCTGTGGGGAGCAGAGGTGTTTGAACGCAACCCGCCCTCACTTGGCCCAGCGCAATGACGAGCAGCTTTGTTGATCCACCGCCCGCATCCACTGGGACTGACTGACAACAGCGCGGCGTTCAGCACCTGGTGCTCTCTGGACAGCTCAGGGTGGGCCGCCCAGTCACCGCACACCCCAGCCAGCCTGGGTATCAGTGGGGCCACTGAAGGTGGTGTGAGGCTTGGCGAGAGGGCAGTGTAGGGGCAGCGACAACAACCTGGACTTGGTGCTTTGACAGACAATGACTACAGGACAAACGGTCACATTAGTGGAGCTGACAGTCAATAGACAACAGGTGCAGGAGTTGGCCATTCGGCCCTTCGAGCCAGCACCGCCATTCAATGTGATCATGGCTGATCATTCTCAATCAGTACCCCATTCCTGCCTTCTCCCCCATACCCCCTGACTCTGCTATCCTTAAGTGCTCTATCCAGCTCTCTCTTGAATGCATTCAGAGAATTGGCCTCCACTGCCCTCTGAGGCGGATCATTCGGATTATGGCGGATCATTCTCAATCAGTACCCCGTTCCTGCCTTCTCCCCCATACCCCCTGACTACACTATCCTTAAGAGCTCCATCTAGCTCTCTCTTGAATGCATTCAGAGAATTGGCCTCCACTGCCTTCTGAGGCAGAGAATTCCACAGATTCACAACTCTGACTGAAAAAGGTTTTTCCACATCTCAGTTCTAAATGGCCTACCCCTTATTTTTAAACTGTGGCCCCTTATTCTGACAGCTCACTGCCAAGTGAATCTACTGCCCTGAAGCAATGGGTGGCGTTTCGGGTCGTGACCCCTCTTCAGCAGTATCCGAGGGTTGAAATAATTGGTCAGCCCTCTCCGCCTTTTGTCGATAACCACCCTTCCTATACTCTGAAGAAAGGCCTCGACCCGAAATGTTACCCACTCCTCCTCTCCAGAGATCCTGCCTGTCCCACTGTGTTACTCCTGCATTTTGTGTCTATCTTTGGGTTAATTTGAGGAAGGATATTCTTGCTATTGAGGGCATGCAGCGTAGGTTCACTAGGTTAATTCCCGGAATGGCGGGACTGTCGTATGTTGAAAGGCTGGAGCAATTAGGCTTGTATACACTGGAATTTAGAAGGATGAGGGGGGATCTTATTGATAATTAGGGGATTGGACACATTAGAGGCAGGAAACATGTTCCCAATGTTGGGGGAGTCCAGAACAAGGGGCCACAGTTTAAGAATAAGGGGTAGGCCATTTAGAACGGAGATGAGGAAGAACTTTTTCAGTCAGAGAGTGGTGAAGGTGTGGAATTCTCTGCCTCAGAAGGCAGTGGAGGCCAGTTCGTTGGATGCTTTCAAGAGAGAGCTGGATAGAGCTCTTAAGGATAGCGGAGTGAGGGGGTATGGGGAGAAGGCAGGAACGGGGTACTGATTGAGAGTGATCAGCCATGATCGCATTGAATGGTGGTGCTGGCTCGAAGGGCTGAATGGCCTCCTCCTGCACCTATTGTCTATTGTCTATTGTCTATTGTAAACCAGCATCTGCAGTTCCTTCCTGCACATCGAATCTGCTCCTCCTTGCATGCACGCCGCATTTATTTTGAGACATTGTACATTTCTCTTTGGCACTAACGTTTTTAACTTTGTCCCCATTTAGGCGTCGATACAAAGTTGAAATTCACAATCGAGCCATCCCTGAGCAAGCATGGGTTTCAACAGGTACTGGACTCCTTTTGACATTCTTCCACAGATGCCAAATATTAACCCAGTGACTAAAGTCATAACTGGGAATACAGGAAGGGTGGTAGATAAACAGATAGACACAAAATGCTGGAGTAACTCAGCGGGTCATGTAGCATGTATGGAGAGAAGCAATAGGTGACTTTTTGGGTGGAGACCATTCTTCAGACTTTAGAAAAGGTGACTCTGGATATGAATTAGAGAGTGCCTGCTAATTATTTCAACCCACCGACATTACTGTTGGATGTCCTTGTGGTAATAGTCTTCCTCCTGTGTTCCCCCATAACGTTCCCTTCATCAGAGGATCTGAAATGGGGTAATTGATGATTGAGAGGGGGTTTGCTCACTTGACACTTCTTCAGACCATGAAACAATCCGAGCTTCCAAACATTTGCAACACTGGGTTTTTATGACTGACTGCTAAACACCATTCACAGCAAACAATCACCATTTGCAAAAGTAGGGAGATTCCAAGCCAAAGGCGACGTATCCTAGTTGCTGAAAAGCTGAGGGAAATACTCCTGCAATATAACAGGGAGGCTTCCTTGGCATTTAATGGTATTCTACAGAAATTCACCAATCCAGCCTATAACAGGCAGGGTTTTCATGGTGGGTCCTTGGCCATGCACTCCATAGTAAGTAGACCTCCTAATACCTTAAGGGTATGTTCATCACCCATGGTCAGCCATGACTGAGGACCAGGGCCTAAGAAAAAAAAATGTTTCTATTACCCTCCCCCCCCCCCCCCCAGTTAGAACAAGGATAGAGTTCTCCTAGGTGTTACCTTTCACCCCACCAGCCTCTGAATCAAACACATCATTCTCCAACATTGCCTTCACCTTCAACGTGATCTCACCACCACCACCCACATCTCCCCACCCCCACCCCTTTCTGCTTTTCACAGAGACTGCTTCCTCCGCAATTCCTTGGTTCACTCATCCCATCCCACCCAAACTATGCCCTCTTCCTGTACTTTCCCCTGCATCTGAAGGAGATGTAACATCTGTCCATACATTGCCCCCTCACATCCATCCAGAAACCACATCAGTACTTCCAGTTGAGGCAGAGGATCACGTGCACCTCCTCTAACCTCATCTATGCCCAAGGTGATCCTGTTCATCAGTGAGACTAAGTGCAGACCACACAACACTTTTGTTGAGCATCTGCGCTCGGTCGGCCCAGGCCTTCTGGATCTCCCAGTTGCTAACCATCTTAACCCCCCATTCCACCTACACCCCTTCCACTGGCTTTACATTTCATTCCTCTTCTCTCATTATCTTACGCCCTTTTGTATCGTCTGAGCTTTGTCCACTCATCTGCCTACAACCACTCCCCCCACCCACCTGTTAATCTAATAATTGGCAGACTGTCCCAGCTCCCAATTAGTCTGATGCAGGGTCTTGACCCGACCGACACGCCACCTATCCGTGCCCAGATGCTGCCTGACCTGCTGAGTTACTCCAGCCCTTTGTGCTTTTGTTTTCATCACAATGGCCTCTTTGGCAGCATTTTCCAATCCTGCGATCTCCATGACTACTAAAAGCATGGCCAAGGGCAGTAGGTGCCTGGGAATATCACCAAGTTCTTTTCCACGTATACACCATCTGACTTGGATGTGAATCAATAGACATTCATTGTTACCTGATTAAAATGCTAGGTCTTTCAAACCATGCACACCGTGAGGACTCCTTCAACAAGGAGCAGAAGCAAAAAGACAGCCAATGCCAACAGCTGCAAGACAATAAAGAAGGAGCAATAAAAGAATGAGTGACTCCATCAGAGAATGAAATCTTTAACAAGGATCTGAACTACCAATTACTTAAAGACAAAGTCTCTTAACCACTTAAGACTTTCAAGACCACAATCATGCTGTGGCAACTGATGTGAGACCCGGCATTATAGTGGCGTGTCCGTGGTTGAAGAATGGTCTCGACCCGAAACGTCACCCATTCTTTCTATCCGCAGATGCTGCCTGTCCCGCTGAGTTGCTCCAGCATTTTGTGTCTATTTAAGGAGATCAACTGGGTCTCAGCACAGTCAATGTATTTCCTACTGTAAAATTTCACAGTTACATATTGTGCTTGACCAAAGTGCGTTGATATGTCAACCACTTTTAAGTACACAATAGCTACATTCACGGAAAATTGATAATTGCACAAAGTCTCACATGGCTCCCAGCATGAAAGGCCATCTTCACAGGCATAAACAGTAGCTTCTAAAGCACAGAGAGAGAATCTCCGGAAAATATTTTTACCTCAAGCTGAATTGCATTTTCAGTGATTATTGCAGCAGGTTAAGTTAATCTTTTCTGAAACTGTTTTTGCTGAATTAACCCATGGTTATACCTTGTTTTCAGTGGTATGATGCTCTGAAAGCTGTTGCTAGATTGCCAACAGGAATTCCAAAGGATTGGAGGAAAAGGGTAAGTCGTTTCTGAGTGTATGGGGTCTTTACGTATTGTATGGGCTCGATTGTGATCATGTTTTGTCTTTCTGCTGACTGGATAGCTCGCAACAAAAGCTTTTCACCGTACCTTGGTACATGCGACATGTGACACGAAACTAAACCAATATATTAAGTCTTTATTATTAACAATGTTTACAGAATTATTTTTACCTGGCTATATTACACAATATGTGGCATAAAGAATTTAAAGGGTTGTTATGTGTAGCTATTGCAGTTTTTGTTGATGCAGTGCATTCATCAAGTTTGCTGACAATTGTTTTCTGTGCTTTTGTAGCTTGTAGAGATGATGCAGAAATGGTATTTAATTCAAATCTGCAGAATACTATTATTTCACAAGCGTCTGTAAGAATGAGTAACTGAATTATAAAAGAATGTCAACTGCATTTGGCTTCTGTAGAGGAGACCATTTCACTAACAATGATTTGGAAGGAAAGAGTAAATTTGTTGTTTCACGTGAGAATAGATTTTGGGACACTGGGTTGGAGGGCAGGAAATAATAAAGGAGCAGTTGTTGCATCTCCCGCAGTCGCAGGAAGAGGTACGGCAGCACGGTGGCGCAGCGGTAGAGTTGCTGCCTTACAGCGAATGCGAATGCAGCGACGGAGACTCAAGTTCGATCCTGACTACGGGCGCCGTCTGTACGGAGTTTGTACGTTCTCCCCGTGACCCGCGTGGGTTTTCTCTGAGATCTTCGGTTTCCTCCCACACTCCAAAGACGTACAGGTATGTAGGTTAATTGGCTGGGCAAATGTAAAAATTGTCCCTAGTGGGTGTAGGATAGTGTTAATGCGCGGGGATCGCTGGGTGGCGCGGACCCGGTGGGCCGACGAGCCTGATTCTGCGCTGTATCTCTAATTTTTTTAAAAAAAGAATGAAATGATGTTAAGTTAACCGTGGACATCAGTAGAGCAATAGAAAATAGTCAATAGCCGATTCTTGGAATTGTAAGAAAATAAATTGAGGAAGGGGATGAGAAAATAGACCAGGTGAGGAAGGCATTGGAATACAAGATGCTAATTTGTAGAGTTTGGTGAGAAGAGATAAACATTCATGAGTATACAAAAAAAAGATAAATGGAGTGAAATTAAAAGTTGGGGGGCAGTGGTGTTCAGGGTTGTGGAGGTGATAGGGAGAGAAGGGGCAGTGAGTTTGTGGAAATTTGAGTTAAGACTAGAACAAAAACATGTCCCGTATAAGTCACAGAAAAGATTCAGAACCAAGATAACACAAGGAGGGTGTAAGACTTCCGTTGAGAAATGTGTTTATGGAAAGTCTTTAGAGTATTCTCTTGTGGCTTAGAAGTGTTGGGACTGGAACTTCCACTCTTTACAGATGCCAGCCTGAAAGTTATGTCATGCAGCTCAATGTTTCTTTAGAAACATTGCAATAGAACTTTACCAAAGGTGTGTATTACTATCTGGGCATGTTCCCTGAAATTAGCCCTGGGCGTGAATAGTGACGTCAAGTGGCATTCAAAGTTCTTTTTGACATTACTTGTGTGGTATAATTTGCAGAGGTGAGGCCTGCGAATGGCAGAGCAAGCCTTGAAACATGAAGCAGGCATACCTTAACTGAAGATAGACACAAAATGCTGGAGTAACTCAGCAGGACAGGCAGCATCTCTGGAGAGAAGAAATGGGTGACGTTTCGGGTCGAGACTCTTCTTCGGACACCTCTTCAGCCTTCTCCAGCATTTTATGTCTATCTTTGGAGTAAATCAGCATCGGCAGTTCCTTCCTACAATTGATTGATTGAAAGATGCAGGGTGGAAACGGACCGTCCGCCTCACTGAGTCTCGGCTGACCATTGATCACCTGTTCAGACCTGTTCAATGTTATTCCACTTTCTCATCCACTCTGTATACACCAAAGATAATCGAGCAGAGCAAGAGAGACCACTCGACCGGAAAAATCGTAGTATGTCACGGCGCCATTTTAGTAGGCAGAAACTTGCAGAAACATTTTAAAAGAAAAATAACAAAAATCTGTGAATTGATAGATGAGATATATTCTGCATTTTTATGGTATCATCACACATACTGTTCCCCAAAACATTGATTACACTGCGAGAGGCATAGCGAACGGCGGGTTTGCCTACTAAAATGGTGGACGTTCTGCTCCTTTGCGTACTACACTTCAGTATAGGCGATTTCAACGGAGTGGTTCATCTTGCTCCTCTAGTATCTTTGCTATACACTAAGGGCAAATTATAAAAGCTAATTAACCTACAAGCCTGCACGTCCTTGGGATGTGGGAGGAAACCAGAGAACCCGGAGGAAGCCCATGTGGTCGCGGGAAGAACGTGCAAACTCCACACAGAGAGCACCCGAGTTCAGGATCGAATCTGGGTGTCTGGTGCCGTGAGGCAGTGGCTCTACCAGCTGCACCATTGTGTGGTCCCAGGCCTAACCTCCCAGATGTTATAAAGTCCTAGAGTCATATTGCACAGAAACATGCCCTTCAGGTCTTTGAGCATCAACCACTCATCTACACTGATCCTGGACTTATCCCATTTTTATTTGCCCCATATTCTCAACAACCCCCTCCAGATTCTACCACTCATCGATACACCAGGGGCAATTTATACTGTGCAATTCATCTTTCAAGCCGCACATGTTTGGAAGGTGGGAGAAAACCGGCACATCCAGAGGAAACCCACGCTGTCACTGTGAGAATGTGCAAACTACACATGTATAGCAATTAAGGTCAGGGTTGAACCAGGTCTCTGGTACTGTGATGCAGCAGTGCTAGCCTACTGAACTCCTGGAGTGGTGCCCAAAGCTTGGGCATCTGCCTCCTGCACACTTTGTTTTCACGAATTGCCCTAACCTCTACTCTCGTCTCACTATTATTGCGTACAGTTCTGGTTGTCCATTACAGAACTGTAATGGGGGCTTTTGAGAGGGAGCAGTAGTGGTGACCAGAATGCTGCCTGCTTTAAAGGGTTTCAGTTGTAAGAAGAGGTTGAACAAACTTGGATAATTTTCTCATCTTCATAAGTGACAGGAGCTGAATTAGGCCATTCAGCCCATCAAGTCTACTCCACCATTCAATCGTGGCTGATCTATCTTTCCCTTTTAACCCCATTCTCCTGCCTTCTCCCCCATAACCCCTGTCACCCGTACTAATCAAGAATCTTATCTATCTCTGCCTTAAAAATATCCATTGACTTGGCCTCCACAGCCTTCTGTGCCAATGAATTCCACACATTCACCACCCTGGACCATCTGAGGCTGAGGGGAGACCTGGTAGAAGTATATAAAATTATAAGAGGCTCGGATAGGATAGACAGTCAGAACCATTTTTTCAGGGTAAAAATGCCATAGACCAGGGCATAACTAATGTGAAGGGACAAAGTTTAATGGAGACGTGCGGGGGAATTTTCTTTTTACACAGATGATGGTGGGTGTCTGAAATGCACTGGTAGCAGCAGGTACAATAGTAACATTTAAGAGGCTTTTTAAACAGGCACTTGGATGGGCAAGGAATGGAGGGATATGGATATTGTGCAGGCAGATGACATTAGTGAAGCGTGGTATCGTGTTCAGTACAGACATTGTGGGCCAAAGGGCTTGTTCTTGTGCTGTACTATTCTATGTTCTATTAATGGTGATTTATGGAGAAACCATTTGAAGTGTTAAATATACTTTGAGCAAGCAGCAGTAGCAGCAGCAAGCAGCAGCAAGCAGCACCAAGCTGTGTTGCTTGGGAAGTAGTGTGTGGGGATTGTGTGGGGATAGTAAGGAGTAAGACCTGTGTGATCTCCCGGACTAGTTTCGATCGCCTAGCTTGGGGTCGGAGAGGAATTTCCCGGATTTTTTCCCAAATTGGCCTGGGTTTTTTATCCGGTTTTTCGCCTCTCCCAGGAGATCACTCAGTTCTTTTGGGTGGGCGGTTGGAGCGGTTGGAGTAGCGGCCGGGCGGTAGGTTTAGTAACCGAGCGCGGAGCTTTGTTTGGAGAGTATGACTGCCAGGGCAGTTTTTTGTTCTGGGTGTCAGATGTGGGGAATCTGGGAGTCTGATAGTCTTCCAGACATCCACATCTGCGCCAGGTGTGACGAGATGGGGCACCTAAGGGACCGTATTAGGAACCTGGAGCGGCAGATTGATGACCTCCGTCTGATCAGGGAGAGTGAGGAGGTTATAGATAGGAGTTACAGGGAGGTGGTCACTCCTAGACCACGGGAGGTAGACAAGTGGGTCACTGTTAGGGGGGGCAAGGAACAGAGGCAGGGACTAGGGAGTACCCCGGTGGCTGTACCCCTTGGAAATAAGTACTCCTGTTTAAGTACTGTTGGGGGGGACAGCCTACCTGGGGGCAACGACGGTGCCCGGGCCTCTGGCAAGGAGTCCGTCCCTGTTGCTCAGAAGGGTAGGGAAAGGAAGAGGAGAGCAGTAGTAATAGGGGACTCTATAGTGAGGGGGTCAGATAGGCGTTTCTGTGGACGCAGTCGGGAGACCCGGATGGTGGTTTGCCTCCCTGGTGCCGGTGTCCGGGATGTGTCTGAGTGTGTCCAGGATATCCTGAAAGGGGAGGGAGAGGAGCCAGAGGTCGTGGTACATATAGGTACCAACAATATAGGTAGGATAAGGGAAGAGGTCCTGAAAGGAGAATTCAGGGGGCTAGGAAGAGAGTTAAAAAAAAGGACTTCCAAAGTAATAATCTCAGGCTCACTGCCTGTGCCATGCGATAGTGAGAATAGGAATGGAGTGAGGTGGAGGATAAATACGTGGCTGAGGAACTGGTGCAGGGAGCAGGGTTTCAAGTTTCTGGATCATTGGGACCTCTTCTGGGGGAAGTATGACCTGTACAAAAAGGACGGGTTGTATCTGAACCCGAGGGGAACCAATATCCTGGCGGGGAGATTTGCTAAAATAACTGCGGAGACTTTAAACTAGTACGGTTGGGGGGAGGGACTCAAACACAGATAGCTAATAGGCAGTGTGTGAGGCAGGAGGCAGAAAAGGGAAACACTCAGACCCAATATGTAGGAGAGAAAGAAGGGAAAAGAAATAAACTGAGAATAAGAAATGATGGGTCCCTTAAATGTGTATATTTTAATGCTAGGAGCATTGTAAGAAAGGTGGATGAGCTTAGAGCCTGGATTGACATCTGGAAGTATGATGTTGTGGCGATCAGTGAAACATGGTTGCAGGAGGGTTGCGATTGGCAATTAAATATTCCAGGATTTCATTGTTTCAGATGTGATAGAATCGGAGGGGCAAGAGGTGGGGGTGTTGCATTGCTTGTCAGGGAGGATATCACAGCAGTGCTTTGGCAGGACAGACTAGAAGGCTCGATTAAGGAGGCTGTTTGGGTGGAACTCAGAAATGAGAAAGGTTTAGCAACACTTATAGGGGTGTATTATAGACCGCCAAATAGGGAACGAGAATTGGAAGAGCAAATATGTAAGGAGATAGCAGATATTAGTAGTAAGCACAGAGTGGTGATTGTGGGTGATTTCAATTTTCCGTATATAGACTGGGAATCACATTCTATTAAAGGGCTGGATGGTTTGGAGTTTGTAAAATGTGTGCAGGATAGTTTTTTGCAGCAATACGTAGAGGTGCCTACCAGAGAAGGGGCAGTGTTGGACCTCCTGTTAGGAAATGAGATGGGTCAGGTGACGGAGGTATGTGTTGAGGAGCACTTTGGGTCTAGTGATCATAATGCCATTAGTTTCAATATCATTATGGAGAAGGTCAAATCTGGACCAAGGGTTGAGATTTTGGATTGGAGAAAGGCTAATTTTGAGGAGATGAGAAAGGATTTAAAAGGAGTGAAATGGAAATTGTTGTTTTATGAAAAGGATATAATAGAGAAATGGAGGATATTTAAAGGTCTTTACAGAGTCTTTATGTCCCTGTTCAGTGGAAAGGAAAGAATAATAATTTGAAAGAGCCGTGGTTTTGCAGGGAAATTGGACACTTGGTTCGGAAAAAGAGGGAGATATACAATAAATATAAGCGGCAGGGAGTAAATGAGGTTCTTGAGGAATATAAAGAATGTAAAAGGAATCTTAAAAAGGAAATTAGAAAAGCGAAAAAAAGATATGAGGCTGCTTTGGCAAGTAATGTAAAAGTAAACCCCAAGGGGTTCTACAGATATGTCAATAGCAAAAGGATAGTGAGGGATAAAATTGGTCCATTAGAGAGTCAGAGTGGACAGCTATGTGCTGAACCGGAAGAAATGGGGGAGATATTAAACAATTTCTTTTCTTCGGTATTTACCGAGGAGAAGGATATTGAATTATGTGAGGTAAGCGAAACAAGTAGAGTAGTGATGGAAATTAGGAGGATTAAATAAGAGGAGGTACGGACACTTTTGAAGAATATAAAAGTGGATAAGTCTCCAGGTCCTGATAGGATATTCCCTAGGACATTGAGGGAAGTTAGTGCAGAAATAGCAGGGGCTATGACGGAAATATTTCAAACGTCATTAGAAACAGGGATGGTGCCGGAAGATTGGCGCATTGCGCATGTTGTGCCTTTGTTTAAAAAAGGTTCTAAAAGTAAACCTAGCAATTATAGACCTATTAGTTTGACGTCTGTGGTGGGAAAATTAATGGAAAAGATACTTGGGGACAATATATATAATTATTTGGACAATCAAGGCCTGATTAGAAACAGTCAACATGGATTTGTGCCTGGAAGGTCATGTTTGACTAATCTTCTTGAATTTTTTGAAGAGGTTACCAGGGAAATTGATAAGGGCAAGGCTGTGGATGTTGTCTATATGGACTTCAGTAAGGCATTTGACAAGGTTCCACATGGAAGGTTGATTAAGAAGGTTAAATCGTTGGGTATTAATAGTGAGGTTGCAAGATGGATTCAACAATGGCTGAATGGGAGATACCAGAGGGTAACGGTTGACAATTGTATGTCAGGTTGGAGGCCAGTGTCTAGTGGAGTGCCCCAAGGATCTGTGTTGGGTCCACTGTTGTTTGTCATTTACATTAATGATCTGGATGATGGTGTGGCAAATTGGATTAGTAAATATGCAGATGATACTAAGATGGGTGGAGTAGTTGATAGTGAGGTAGATTTTCAAAGTCTACAGAGAGACTTGGGCCTTTTGGAAGGGTGGGCTGAAAGATGGCAGATGGAGATTAATGCTGATAAGTGTGAGGTGCTGCATTTTGGTAGGACAAATCAAAATAGGACGTACAGGGTAAATGGTAGGGAATTGAGGAATGCAGTGGAACAGAGGGATCTGGGAATAACTGTGCATTGTTCCCTGAAGGTGGAATCTCATGTGGATAGGGTGGTGAAGAAGGCGTTTGGTATGCTTGCCTTTATAAATCAGAGCATCGAGTATAGAAGTTGGGATGTAATGTTGAAATTGTACAGGGCATTGGTGAGGCCGAATCTGGAGTATGGTGTGCAGTTCTGGTCGCCAAATTATAGGAAGGATGTCGACAAAATGGAGAGGGTACAGAGGAGATTTACTAGAATGTTGCCTGGGTTTCAGTACTTAGGCTACAGAGAGAGGTTGAACAGGTTGGGTCTTTATTCTTTGGAGCGTAGAAGGTTGAGGGGGGACTTGATAGAGGTTTTTAAAATTTTGAGAGGGACGGACAGAGTTGACGTGGGTAGGCTTTTCCCTTTGAGAGTGGGGAAGATTCCAACAAGGGGACATAGCTTCAGAATTGAGGGACAAAGGTTTAGGGGTAACATGAGGGGGAACTTCTTTACTCAGAGGGTTGTGGCTGTATGGAATGGGCTTCCGGTGGAAGTGGTGGAGGCTGGCTCGATTTTATTATTTAAGAGTAAATTGGATAGGTATATGGATAGGAGGGGATTGGAGGGTTATGGTCTGAGTGCAGGTAGATGAGACTAGGTCAGGGAGAATGGTCGGCGTGGACTGGTAGGGCCGGACAGGCCTGTTTCCATGCTGTAGTTGTTATATGTTATATGTTACTTAGAATTTTGCTGTGTTAGTTCTTTTTTTTAAATAACTGAAACTAAACATTAAACATGAGCTCTGTAGAAACTCTATCTTTAAACTCCTAATCCAAATGTTTTTGAGAATGTTCAGCTACTCTGATCTGGATATTTCCAGAATATCAGCCAAAACTGCCTCTGTTTTGATCGACTGCGTGTCTTTTAGTAAGTACACCGAGGAAGGTTAACTATCTGATGTTTATTGTAATATCCTTTTCATTGTGGAGTAATCTGAGTTTGTTTGTACTGTGTCTTCGCTTTTAGGTTTGGCTGACTCTTGCTGACCACTATTTGCACAGTATCTCAATTGATTGGGAGAAGACCATGCGTTTTGCTTTTAATGAAAGGAGCAATCCTGATGATGATTCCATGGGTATTCAAATAGTGAAGGTAACACCTAACATAATTCGTACAAGACAAAATATCTTTAGCTTTTCCTACTCTTCAGCAGAAATGCATGCAGTCTCTGTCTGTGCAAAACTACTTTACAAGTGCAAGTGTAATGAATCCACTTCATTTCCCAGCTTATTTTTCTCATAATTTCCCCTCCCCTCCCCTCCCCTCCCCTCCCCCTTCCCCCCTTCCCCCTCAACTTGCCATTATTTATAAATTAGCATTGACCGCATTGTTAAGTAGCTTTATTGCATGTGTTCATGGTCTTGTCAGGTGCCTTTGTAAGATATCAGTTTGTACAATTTTCACTGACAACCCAAAATTCTGACAAGTAATAAGTGGTTTACTTCGCAAGTGACAGTAACAAGTGGGCATTAATCAAACAGAGTATTGAGACTGTCGAGCAAGCAGAAACATAATCTAAGGTGTCACAAAATGCTTCAGTAACTCAGCGGGTCAGGGCAGCATCTCAGGAGAGAAGGAATGGGTGACGTTTCGACCTGAAACGTCACCCATTCCTTCTCTCCTGAGAGGCTGCCTGACCCGCTGAGTTACTCCAACATTTTGTGACACTTTCGGTTTGTACCAGCATCTGCGGTTATTTTCCTAGAAACATGATCTATGTCCAAATAGTTTGTTCAATGAGCAGGTCAGGCCTTTTCAGTGATCATTACTTTAATTACATCCACCCTCTCCTGCAGCTCAACTGCCCAATTAGGAGGAGTGGGGCACCTTCACCCTGGCATGCAACCGAAGAGATAATCCCTGGAACGATGGTCCTAGATAGGGCCATGAGATAACTAGATGATGGAGTCATAAATATTTTGTTATTAATTGTTGCACTAATGCCCCAAGCTTGTTTCCTGTGTGAAACGAAAACTTGTGCAGATCAACGGTTTCCGATTCAGTGTCCTCACGGTGGTTTGTGTGGGTCCAAATGGTGACCCGTAACCATTGTCCTGCTTGGATCCAGAAACCTTGCACTAATGCTCTCCACCCCCATTGTTACAGTGACACTGAGATTCTCTCTACACTAGCATCACGATCTCTAGGTTGTATAGGAAAATAACTGCAGATGCTGGTACAAATCGAAGGTATCACAAAAAGCTGGAGTAACTCAATGGGTCAGGCGGCATCTCAGGAGAGAAGGAATGGGTGACGTTTCGACCCGAAACCCTTCTTCAGACTGATGTCGGGGGGGGGGGGGGGGGGGGGGGCGGGACAAAGAAAGGATGTAGTGGGAGACAGGAAGACAGTGGGAGAGAGTAGGAGGGCAGGAGGAATCACAGAGGGGGGCAGTGAGAGAGCATGTTGCTAAACTCTCATCGAAGAGAGGAGGAGAACTTCTTCAAGGTAGACATACCTTGAGGAGAAATCGCAGTGGAGCGGCTTTGACGTTTTTGGGTCGAGACCCTTCTTCAGACGTCCTCTCTCCGAGAGTTTAGCAACACGCTCTCTCACTGACCCCCCCCCCCCCCCCCCCCCTCTGTGATTCCTCCTACTCTCTCCCACTGTCTTCCTGTCTCCAACTACATCCTTTCTTTGTCCCGCCCCCCCCTGACATCAGTCTGAAGAAGGGTCTCGACCCGAAACGTCACGATTCCTTTAGGTAACTGGGTACTTCTGAAGAGCTGGCCAGACTACGAGAGCAGCGGTCCCACCAGAAATGTAATGGATCAGGCATTTGATGGATTGAAAGCAACTACTGCGTTGTTTTTTGAAGAACTTTACAATAAACACCAGAGCCAGTATTTGGGACATATGGTGCTCGCTGCAGAACCTTGCCATTGTGAGTGACCAGCCAGTACCACAACGTGGGCAACAGTAGGTACAACAGAGGGAGGGGGAGGAGAAGCCAGCATGAAACAGGCGAGGAGCACCAGCATCGAGCTGCTGAGCTTTGATAAGCCCAGTGCACCAAGAGTCCTATAATCTAGTTGTCACAGTCCTTGCAATCCATTTATTTTACATTGCACCCAGAACCACACTGAACTTTTAACAGAAATAATGGAGAATTGTGAAAGTACACGGCACTTAGTTAACGATCCTGTAGCTGCCTTGAACCACAGAGCTAATGAATGGCAGCAAAATCAGTTGATTGAGTTGTCCGCATTGGATTTCATGTGCTTTCTGGGGCCACATGGACAAGCATGTACAGTGCGTTCCCCACCATGCCTTTGCTCCTTTCCAGGCACAATCACATTGCCACGCAGTTAGTTTCCAGTACAGGAAAATATAATTGGCACATTACATTTCCAACAGCTGTTTATTCTTAAGAGAACAAATCATTTCATGGTCAATTCAAATCGCTGGTATTCAACTTTAAACCTCTCTGCTTGTCTTGCTGTATTTTTAATTCAACTGCAAAATGTAATAGCTTTTCCTTTTTGCTTCACGGTAAGCTTTTAATGCCCTCAATCTGTCCAGGATCCTTCACTGGTAACAAAAACATTTAAAGGATGTCAAAGTGTCCAGCCAACAATCTCCTGATGTGAAGTATTACCCTGGCTACTGTTCTGACTTGCAAATGACTAATCGACAAATAGTATGGATGTTGATGGGAAACTTGAGCTGTGCTGATTTGACATTTAGAATTGGTATTGTATTGGATGATGGCTAAATGCAGAGTACTTGTGAACACACTGACGTTAATAAATAAATATAAACAGACATCATTTTAGCTTTTATGTTTGCTTCAAGGTTAGAAACATAAGTCTCTGAATGCATTCAAGAGAGAGCTAGATAGAGCTCTTAAGGATAGCGGAGTCAGGGGGTATGGGAAGAAGGCAGGAACGGGGTACTGATTGAGAATGATCACATTGAATGGTGGTGCTGGCTCGAAGGGCCAAATGGCCTACTCCTGCACCTATTGTCTATTGTCTACTGTCTATAACCATAGGTAATAAATCTACTGTTCCAGTCATTGTGTCTGACATTTTCAAGGCACTGTTTATTTCTTGTCCCTCCTTGCTCTTAAGACATTTGAGTCAGCCAGTGTATTTTGGACTTTGATCCATCAGCAGGAAGTTGATAAGGACGATCTCCACCCATTGCAGGTTTGCAATGCCAACAAGACAGAGTGAATTCATAGAATACGATATAACTTTATTTATCCCAGGAGGGAAATTGATCTGCCAACAGTCATAAAAACCCAAAATACATGAAACATGACATTAAAGTGACAAGTGGAAAGGCTTGGAGGATGTGCAAAGATTGGGGAGAGGGGGGGGAGGGAAGTCAGTCTCAGTCTACCCCACGCCAGAAGGGGGAGTACTCATTGTATTGTTATGGTACAGCAAGGACCATTTGGCTCAGTGTCTTCTCTGACTCCTGGTAAAAGAATGTCCTCAGTCTCAGTATCCCACACTTTGTTCATTGTTACTACCACACTTTGTCAAGTACTCATCCAATACCTTTTTGAATTCAGGAAGTCTTTGCAGAGAGGGAATAAAATCAGTTCAAAATCACAGAAGACAACCTTGTAGTAAAACTTGCCGGCCCTGCTACAAACAGGAAAAGTGAGTTATCTGAAATTGCTCAATTCAATATTGAGCCCCAGGGCTGCAACGTGCCACAGCAGAAGAAAAGGTGTTGTTCCGCAAATTGATATTTGCATTTGTTGGAACATAGGAGGCCACAGACTCCAGGGGCACTTCAGAAACAGTACTGGGCCACAGGTATTGACAATTCATATCAATGATTTGGCTGAGTAAACTAACTATCACATGTCCATGTTTGTTCATGCAAAATTTGGTGGGAATTTCAGTTGGATCTAAAGGGAGATGAAGAGGATATGGGCAAACTGAGTGAGTGGGCAAAAAACATGGCGGATGGTATATAATGCCTCCCAGGAGGCCGCAGAGAAGCCGTGTGGCAGAGCCTCATGGGGCGATGGAGCCTCGTGGGTTGACGGAGGTCGGTGCGGCGGTCGATGAGGGCGGCAACAGTCGAGGAAGGGGCCATGTGGGAGTCAGACGATGTACCGCTGGGCACAAAGGAGGACCCAGCGTGGGCGGACCACCATGGGGGGGAGGGGGAAAGCACAAGGAGGACCTAGTGTGGGGGGACCGCCATGGGGGGGGGGAACAAAGGAGGACCCAGTGTGGGGGGACTGCCATGGGGGGGGGGGGGAGAACAAAGGAGGACCTAGTGTGGGGGGACTGCCATGGGGGGAGGGGAGAACAAAGGAGGACCTGGTGTGGGGGGACCGCCATGATGGGGGGGGGGGAACAAAGGAGGACCCAGTGAGGGGGGGACCACCATGATGGGGGGGGAACAAAGGAGGACCCGGTGTGGGGGAACCGCCATGGGGGGGGGGAGAACAAAGGAGGACCTAGTGTGGGGGGACTGCCATGGGGGGAGGGGAGAAAAAAGGAGAACCCGCGTGGGGGGGGGGGGGGGGGGGAGGGGATGGGGAGGGGGGGGAACATGTGGAAAATTGTAAGGTTATTCACTTTGCGAAATAAAACAGGAAACCAGTGTATTTTTAACACGGGGGCAGACAGGGGAATGTTGGTGTTAAAGTAACCAAGACGATCTTGCACACAAGTCACAGGTAGGTGCAGCAAGAAATAAGTGTGTTGACCTTCAGTTCAATAGCATTTATATAATATATATAATATGTTGACCTTTATATAATATGTTGACCTTTGGTTCAATAGCATTTGAGTGCAGGAGTAAATGTGTCTCGCTGAAATTAAGGAGGCCCTGTTGAAACCACACCTGAAATGTTGTGTACAGTCTTCATTTCCTTTCATTATAATAGGATGTACTTGTCTGAAAGGAAATGCAACAAAAATCCACCAAATTGTTTCTCGTGAGGTGGTGTGCCGTTTAGGGGCAGATTGCATGGACTGGATCAATGCACTTTACAGTCGGGAGATTTTTAAAAATTACAAAATTCCTGTGGGTCTTGACGGAGTGCACGCAGGGAGGGGTTTTGTACTGGCTAAGTTTACAGCTTCAGAATAATGCCTATGCCATTTGGGACTGAAATATTAATTCAGATTCTTTATTTAGACGATGGCGATCCAGAGGGTTGTGGAGGTGAGGTCATGAGGAGAGCATGGCAGTTAGTGCTCCAATCTTACAGATTCCGAGACCTGCGTTTGATCTTGTGATCTCGGGTTCTGTCTGTGGGGAGTTTGCACGTTCTTTTTTTCAGAGATACAGCACAGAAACAGCCCCTAAGCATTAGGGGCCCCGCCGACCAGCGATCGCCCCCGTACATCAGTACAATTGTCCCTACACACAAAGGACTGTTTACAGAAGCCAATTAACCGACAAACCTGTATATCTTTGGATCGTGGGAGGAAACTGGAGCGCCCATAGTAAACCCTTGCGGTCACAGGGAGAACGTACAAACTCCATATAGACAGCACACGTAGTCAGGATCAAACGTCTGTGTCTGGTGATGTAAGGTAGAAACTCTAATGCTGTGCTACTGTGCTGCCCATTCCTTCTGCGTGACTTTCTCTCTGGTCCTGGTAGAATGTCCTCCCACATCTCGGAGATGTGTTGGTTCAATAATTAGTCCTTCGAGTAGACAAGTAGCAAAATAATAAAAATAGGCAAGATTTATAATAAGTTGAAAAGGTGTGCAGAAAAATAGGAGGAATGGGTCTGGTGAGATTCCTCTGATGGGATAGCAGAAACTTGCTGTGCTGAATAGTCTTCTATGTTACATAAGCTCATTCATTTCTGGATATTAAAGGAAATGGGGATAGTACAGCTAGAGGTGAGGTGGAAGATCAGCCTCCATTTGGTCCTGCTTCTTATAGTCTCGTTCTAATGCAGGAAGGTGAGTGATTATTTTGTCATAGAGTCGTAGACTGATACAATGTGGAAACAGGCCCTTTGGCCCAACTTGCCCACACCGCCAACATATCCCATCTACACTCGTCCCTCCTGCCTGCGCTTGGCCTTGTGACTTGAGACATTGTTATATGTTGACAATATGTGCACCGTTTCATTTTCTGGAAATATATATCATGTTCAGATTTGGAAATCTGTGAACGCCATTACAGCTGTTTATTTATCAATCAAAGGTTACATCCAAGTCTTCACTCAACTGTTAATACTGTTGTGTCTTAGTTTCCATGAGGCTCATGATTATTGCCCCTAAAAAGTTCAAAACTGAGGTTCTAGAATGTGAATAAAGAGTTACTTAAGCTTTGTAATTGTTTGTTTCAAGGACCTTCACAGAACAGGTTGTAGTTCTTACTGCGGGCAGGAAGCTGAACAGGATCGGGTGGTGTTGAAGCGAGTTCTTCTGGCCTATGCCCGTTGGAATAAATTTGTTGGCTACTGCCAAGGCTTCAATGTTCTTGCGGCGCTCATATTGGAAGTGATGGAAGTAAATGAAGGAGACGCACTAAAGGTAGGTGTAACGGCAAAGGAAAAGTCTGCTGATCCAGTTAAAGATGAACATTTACATCTGTGCATTGCTTTATTACATCCATGGGAATTGTGTTTTCATTGATCAATATTTGCTCTTAGTCTGAAGAAGAGTCTCGACCTGAAACGTCACCCATTCCTTTTCTCCAGAGATGCTGAGTTACTCCAGTATTTTGTGTCTACCTTTGCTCTTAGGAGCTTCTAACAGGCATTCTGCCATTGGGTTATGACAGCGTTCTGATTTGAACTTTGCCTTTTCTCAAAAGAACAAGTTGAATGAAGAAAGGATCGTTTGTATTCATGCGTTGCCTTTTACATCCCTTTTACCTGAAGCTCTTCAGCCCTTCCTGTTCTGACGTAGGAACCAGAGTTCGTACCAGTTTGAACCAGTGTCTGCAGCGAGTTCCCTTGAACAACAATGTGATAATAATCAGATAGTCTATCCTTAGATAAAATATTTGGCCAGGCTCTGGGAGTAGCCCTTGCTCATCTTCCAAATAAAGCCGAGATCTCTTTTGCTCACCTGAGAGATTTGATGATACTTCAGTATACATATCACCTGAAAAGCACCACCTTTCAATGAAACAGTGTAAGACTTCCCTCAAAGTCAGGAGAACCATCCAGCAATTTTAGGCTTAAGCCATTGGAGTGGGACTTGAACTCGCAAAGTGAGACTAGAGCAATAATCCCCATCTTCCATCACTTCCCTTTCCTCTTGTCACTTCCTATTATCTCATTAATCTATTTCATTCAGCTTATTAGCAATATCACAGTAGTCTGATGTAAATAATGTATTGAGTCCCGACGCAGGGTCTCGACCCAAACTGCTACCTTTGCCTCCACAGCCACTGCTTGTCCCGCTGTGTTCCTCCAGCAGTTATTACTCTAGATTCCAGCATCTGCTGTTTCTTGTGCCGCTGTAAATTAAATACTTGCCTTCTTGACATTTTAGTTTTCATAAATAATAGCAGGTGTTAATTTGCTGCATTGTGTAATTGCATTGTTGATAGATTCCAATTTGAGATTTTACATAGGATTTTACATAATACAGAACACATAGAAACATAGAAACATAGAAAATAGATGCAGGAGTAGGCCATTCGGCCCTTCGAGCCTGCACCGCCATTCAATGTGATCATGGCTGATCATCCAGCTCAGTAGCCTGTACCTGCCTTCTCTCCATACCCCCTGATCCCTTTAGCAAAAAGGGCCACATCTAACTCCCTCTTAAATATAGCCAATGAACTGGCCTCAACTACCTTCTGTGGCAGAGAATTCCACAGACTCACCACTCTGTGTGAAGAAATGTTTTCTCATCTCGGTCCTAAAAGACTTCCCCCTTATCCTTAAGCTGTGACCCCTGGTTCTGGACTTCCCCAACATCGGGAACAATCTTCCCGCATCTAGCCTCTCCAACCCCTTAAGAATTTTATATGTTTCTATAAGATCCCCCCTCAGTCTTCTAAATTCCAGCGAGTACAAGCCCAGTCTATCCAGTCTTTCCTCATATGTAAGTCCCGCCATCCCAGGGATCAATCTGGTGAACCTTCTCTGTACTCCCTCTAAGGCAAGAACGTCTTTCCTCAGGTTAGGAGACCAAAACTGCACACAATACTCCAGGTGCGGTCTCACCAAGGCCCTGTACAACTGCAGCAGAACCTCCCTGCTCCTAAACTCAAATCCTCTTGCTATGAATGCCAGCATACCATTCGCTTTCTTCACTGCCTGCTGCACCTGCATGCTTGCTTTCAATGACTGGTGCACCATGACACCCAGGTCACGTTGCATCTCCCCTTCTCCCAATCGGTCACCATTCAGGTAATACTCTGCTTTCCTGTTCTTGCCGCCAAAGTGGATAACCTCACATTTATCCACATTATATTGCATCTGCCATGCATTTGCCCACTCGCCTAATCTATCCAAGTCACTCTGCAGCCTCCTAGCATCCTCCTCGCAGCTAACACTGCCACCCAGCTTCGTGTCATCCGCAAACTTAGAGATGTTGCATTCAATTCCCTTGTCCAAATCATTAATATACACTGTAAATAACTGGGGTCCCAGCACTGAGCCTTGCGGTACCCCATTAGTCACTGCCTGCCATTCTGAAAAGGACCCGTTTATTCCTACTCTTTGCTTCCTGTCCGCCAACCAATTTTCTATCCACCTCAACACTGAACCCTCAATACCGTGTGCTTTAAGTTTGTACACCAATCTCCTATGTGGGACCTTGTCGAAGGCCTTCTGAAAGTCCAGATATAACACATCGACTGGTTCTCCCTTATCCACTCTACTAGTTACATCCTCGAAAAATTCTATAAGATTCGTCAGACGTGATTTGCCTTTGGTAAATCCATGCTGACTTTGTCCGATGATTTCACCACTTTCCAAATGTGATGCTATCACATCTTTAATAACTGACTCTAGCATTTTCCCCACTACCGATGTTAGGCTAACTGGTCTATAATTCCCCGTTTTCTCTCTCCCTCCCTTTTTAAAAAGTGGGGTTACATTAGCTACCCTCCAGTCCTCAGGAACTACACCAGAATCTAAAGAGTTTTGAAAAATTATCACTAATGCATCCACTATTTCTGAGGCTACTTCCTTAAGCACTCTGGGATGCAGCCTATCTGGCCCTGGGGATTTATCTGCCTTTAATCCATTTAATTTACCTAACACCACTTCCCGACTAACCTGGATTTCCCTCAGTTCCTCCATCTCATTAGACATAATTACAGAATGTTAATATATTAAATTTCACCATCGTATTTACAGAAACACAATGACAAGCTGATTCAATTAAATTCCAGTTCAAACTTTCTCTAAATATGTATTGTAAGCTGTGCAATGGAACGTTACATGAGGAGGAACGTTTAAATGTGTTAAACATAGAAACATCGAATATAGGTGCAGGAGTAGGCCATTCGGCCCTTTGAGCCAGCACCACCATTCAATATGATCATGGCTGATCATCCAAAATTGTGATATGGCTTTCACATGGTTCTGTACCTTTTATCTTTTTTAATATGCAGATAATGATTTATTTGATTGACAAAGTGCTTCCTGAGAGCTACTTTGCCAATAATCTACGTGCATTATCGGTGGATATGGCTGTTTTTCGTGACCTTCTCCGGATAAAACTACCCGAGCTTTCTCAGTATCTTGATGATCTCCAGAAGGTTGCCAACAAGGAAAGTGCAGGTAAATTCTTTGTTTATTATAAGAAATTCCTCTTTTTGGGCAGATTTTCCTCGACAGCTGAAGACTTTTATTGTTTACAGTTTCCAAGATTTCAGAGGAGGATTTTATGCTGAGAAAGGGATGTTTTTTTTATATTAGTAACAGATCTGACATGGCATGTACAAGATCATGAGAGCATTCAGCCCATCTAGTCCATGCTGACCCGAGTCTATTCTCACCTTACTTCAGTGGTTTGCAGCATCTCTGTCCATTCCGTTCGTTGTTATCCACCTTTGCCAGAAAACCATCTATCATTGGTTGATCTTATGGTAGTGAATATGACAATTTAATAATCATCTGGAAAAGTATTTCTCCTGATTGTTCCCACAGATTTATTGGTGGCTAGCTTTTATATATGGCTCCAAGATTTAGTCAGCCCCATTTGAGGAAACATCCTCTCCTCATTCAAATGAAAATGCTCAGCAGATCAGGCCGTATCTGAGGAGCGAGTTAATGTTACACGTGTATGACCTTGCATCAGAACTGTTACAAGAAGAAAGGCAAATCGCCTGAAATTAGTGCCTTAAATATTAAATCCTGAGAGCGGCAATGTGCTTTGGCAGAAGACTAGACTTTGGACTTTAGAGATACAGTGCAGAAACAGGCCCTTCGGCCCACCGGGTCCACACCGACCAGCGCTCACCTCGTACACTACCACAATCCTACGCACTAGGGACAATTTACAATTTTACTGAAGGCAATTAACCTACAAATCTTTACATCTTTGGAATGTGGGAGGAAACCAGAGCACCCGGAGAAAACAGGGAGATCGTCCAAGCTCCATATAGACAGCACCCGTAGTCAGGATGGAACCCAGGTCTCTGGTGCTGTAGGGCAGCAACTCTACCATTGTGCCACCGTGGTGCCATGGAAAGATAAATCACTTGAAATTATTGCATTGAGCCCCAAAAGCTGCAATGTAAATTGGCAGAAGATGAAGTGCAGTTTCTTGAACTGTGCATTTTGTGGGAGTGTAACACGTAGGGAGGCCAAAGACAGAGTGGGATGGAAAATGGAAGTGAACAGAACAGTGATGTTCTACAAAACAATCACCTAATCTGCTTTGGTTTCTCCCATGCAGCGGTGACCACTGCATGAGAACCAGCGAGGAAACTGGAAGAAGCACAGACTGATT
Organism: Rhinoraja longicauda; assembly: GCF_053455715.1. Lineage (NCBI taxonomy): Eukaryota > Metazoa > Chordata > Chondrichthyes > Rajiformes > Arhynchobatidae > Rhinoraja > Rhinoraja longicauda. Next base: position 33,723,456 of record NC_135972.1, read on the forward strand.
ATTGCTTCACTTAAATACATGCTTATGTCCCAGAATGGTGAGAAGGCAAGTGGTGAGAGGGCAGATGTTGCAAGGCCTGCAGTTGTAAAGGAAGTGCTGAGAGAAGTGGAGTGGTGGGTGGACAGTGAATCAGGGAGACATGGAAGAAATAGTGGTATGCTGAAAGCGGAACCGAGGGGAAGAAGTATCTTATTGAAAGTGGTGGACATGATGGATGACATGCTGTATGTGGAAACTGTGGAGAATTTACTGTTCATACGAACAATTCATAACCAGTTACTGGCAAGATCTGGGGCAGTATTTTTTTTTTCTCTGTGCACAGATTTTAGTGTAGACATAGGCAGGAGTGAATTCCATTCTTTGCGCCACAATTAGTGAATGGCAGAATATATTCCCTCTGGTGTAATGGTCTTTTCACTTCTGTGATCTATTACATTCTCAGATGACAATACTATATGATCAAACATCTTCAACAATACCTAAACCAGCAAATGCCATGTTTTTGGCATGCTCGATTGACCCAGAATACTACACTATGTTTTTTAAATATAAACCCAGGTTATTCCATAGTTAAACATTCTTAATGAACACATTTCGGTATTATGTGCCACGTACAATTGTTAAGTTCAACGTTGCTTTTTAAAGTTTATCTTTGCCGTTTTACTGGCTGTGTTGAAATGACTGTTGATGTTATCAGAAGGCCCGCCCTGAAGCGGAAACGAACTCAACAATGTGAGGAAGCTGCAACGGATTCTGATTAATGAGAGTTTATCTACTTGATAGTCCACTTTTCGACTCAAAGCCAGTTTCCATAAACGCTGACTGTAAGCACACACATGGGAATAAACAAGCACGTTGCAGTAAATCATATGGATTGATGTTGAGGAGATACTTCGAGGCAAAATCACACCGCCAAAGTGCTTTGCTTTTCAAACGTTAATTGGCAGCATCTATTAGCAGATAGGCTGTCATTTGGTCATTGTTTCTCCATGCACCCACACTGACATTTGATTAAAAGCTGAATGATGTTGCAGTAACAAGACGGAAAGATGAACGAGAGCGAGGGGGATGGGAGGGGGTGGGGAGCAGAATATAAATCTTTGCCTTCAGTCTGATTACATATATTCTGATCAAGCTCAATGTTATTTTATTATTTGACAGGTAGTTACGAGCCTCCCCTGACCAATGTCTTCACCATGCAGTGGTTCCTGACTTTATTTGCCACGTGCCTTCCTAATCACACTGTCCTCCGAATCTGGGATTCCGTGTTCTTTGAAGGGTCTGAGGTGATCCTACGAGTTGCCTTGGCCATCTGGGCTAAACTTGGAGAGTAAGTTGTGCATTATAATTATTTCTCCGATATATTTTGTATTGGCCAATATTAATCACGTGATTTGAATGGAAGAAATATTGAAAATATTTGTGGAAAGATCCATTTCTTTGGTGTCACAACGAGTCATACAGCAAGTAAACAGGCCCTTCAGTCCAAAGATAGACACAATGTGCTGGAGTAACTCAGCGGGTCAGGCAGCATCTCTGGAGGAAAAGGATAGGTGACGTTTTGGGTCGGGACCTTTCTTCAGACTGAAAGTAGGGGGTGGGGGGGGGGGGATGGTTAGAGCCGGAGGTGAGAAAAGAGCAGGACCTGTCAGGCCAGCCACAAATGACCTCAGGCAGGGAGATGCCCTTGTAGGCCCATTGTTGGCTAGAAAAGACGTCATGCAATGTGGTGAAATCTGGAAATGGTTAAATGACCAGAGTGGAGGAAGGTGGAGGCCCTTCAGTCCACTCCGTTTGTGCTGGCCATCAAGCGCACATTTATATGCTAATCCTACTGCAACCAGTTTTATTCCCCCCTCAGATTCTACCACTCATCTATATACCTGAGGCAATGTACAGTGGTTCGGTAACCCACAAACATACATAGTTTTGGGATGTGGGAAGAAATGGGAGCACCCGGGAGAACCCCACACAGTTGCAGGGATAATTCTATTTCTATTTCAAATAAAGCACTCTTGACCATTGAATACGCAAACTACACTAGAATCTGGAATGAGACAGGATTACTGAGGCTGTGAGATGGCAGCACTTTCAGCTGTGCCACTGTGCTGTCCAATTGTGTGGCCCGTCTCCCCTCTGTGAAAAGGCCCATTTGTTCCTCTGTCTTCTCAGTCCAGTAATGGTGCATGGACAGACCCATCTCCCCCACATAGAGGGAACCATGTTGATCTTCCCTCCTCCAAACTTCCCTGTCATTGCCCACCCCTTGTATGCTTCCCGGAAACATTTACGTTCCTCAGTCTTTTAGTTTTTATTTTAGTTTAGAGGCACAACGCGGAAACAGGCCCTTCGACCTGTTTATTATTAACACTGCCCTACATACACAAGGGCCAATTTAGCTACAAACCTGTACGTCTTTGGAGTGTGGGAGGAAACCGAAGATCTCAGAGAAAACCCACGCAGGTCACGGGGAGAACTCGGTACAGACAGCACCCGTAGTCGAGATCGATCCTGGGTCTCCGGCGCTGCAAGCACTGTAAGACAGCAACTCTACCGCTGCGCCACACCCTCCTTACCCTTCCTCACCCTCCTTCAAATATCTGCCTGAGAAGCCAGTGTGAAATAATAGAAAAGAGCAGCTCTGTTCATTCTCTGCTGTTAGTATAAATCAATTGTGTTTGTTTAACATAAATCAACATAAAACATTCCTCAAACAATTCTGGTACCCTAAGAAATATTTCGCTCAAAGGCTTCCTACAAATGTAGCAAATATTGATATACCTAAGCAAATTCTGAACTGGTTTCCCAGTGAAAAATTGTGGACAATTGATCTGTAATTTTAGACAGTTAACTAGAATTTTGACCCTGATCAGAGAGACATATTGTACAGAAGCGTGATTACATATTGCAGTAACTCTTTCATACAGTGAGCTAGATTCTGGCTACATGGAGCTTGCAGAACATAAAAGAACATCTTTTATATTGAACTTCATGGCCACTGTTTGCAATCTCCATGAATAGGTGGATTTCCACACCAATTTTATGTTTATTTATTGAGCTCTTACAGTTAACATAGGAAATAGGTGCAGGAGGAGGCCATTTGGCCCTTCGAGCCAGCACCGCTATTCATTGTGATCATGGCTGATCATCCACAATCAGTAACCCGTGCCTACCTTCTCCCCATATCCCTTGATTCCACTAGCCCCTAAAGCTTTATCTTAACTCTCTTTTAAATTCATCCAGTGAATTGGCCGACTACCTGAAACTTGCAAAAGAAAAATTTAAACACTTGAACCTGTTCATAATTTCCATTCCTAACGTACTACTGTGGTGAGAACACAGTGAGAGATTAAAATATAAATTTTTAAGAAGTTGGGGATTAAAAATTATAATAAAACCTGGAAATTTGAAGAATTCCATTCCCTTTGAATAAGCAATTAATTAGATATTGTAAAGAGATACAGCTCAGAAACACTGTTGAACACAAATAGTCCACAGCGAACATCAAGCTCACCATACCGTAAACTATTTTATTTCCCCCACGTTCCCATCAGTTACCTCTAGTTTTGACAATTCATCTGCATATCGGGTGGCAATTTACTGTGGACAATCTATCAATCCGTACATTTTTGGGATGTGGGAGAAAAACAGAGCACCAGGATGAAACCACTGCAGTCACAGAGAGAATATGCAAACTCCACACAGACAGCACTGAAGTCGGGGTGGAACCCGGTCATAAGTCCTATTACCCCTTGAGAATTATGTAATCCTCCAATTTTGGATTCCCGCTTATCCTCAAATGTAATTGATGCACCATTGTCAGTGAGATTTTCATCTCCCAAGACCTAACTTTCTGGCATTCCCTCCACAACCCCCGGTTTAATTTATTCTTTAAGACTCTCTCTAAAACCTGCCCCTCTCTACCTGAGACATATTTTTTAATCTATAACGGAGATGTCCACAACTAGAGGAAGAATATGGTTTAAAAATTGTTCCCAAGTAACTGGTCAATCACTTGAGTCAGCAGGATATCCGGAAAGAAAGACCAAGTGCCGGAAAATAGGATAATTATAGATGGGCACTTAATGGTTGGTATGGACATGGGGGGGGGGGTTGAAAAGGCAAAGGGCTTGTTTCATTGTTGTATGTCGATGAATAAACCATTACTCATTATTTACCTTTTCGTATGCCACAAGCTTGCTCTTTGACTCTGTATATAAGTGGGTGACTCCGATCAGGTTTCTGTAAATACTGTTCTCTACCTTGCTTTTTCACTAGTCTCCATCGCTGAGGCAGTAAGCTTCCATTTGATGCTATTTATAGCAAGGCAGCCAGGGCTGGCGATACATAATTCATGTGAAGCCAAATTGCATATGTGCTGTGCAGTGCAATCAGCGAACATTTTGTCCCTGAGTGAATGTAATGTCGTTTGTCATGTTCATTGTTTTAACAGAAGGATCAAAGGCTGCCAAACTGCAGATGAATTTTACAGCACCATGGGACGACTAACTCAAGAGATGCTGGAGGATAGTCTGATTGACTGTAACGAGCTGATGCAGGTCAGGGGCTTCAGTACTTTGTGTGTGTGTGGGAATTTCTCCAGGAACATTTGCAATAACATTATCCTTTTCATGAAGGTTTTATCTTTTTTGCTATTTTTACAGTAGGAGTATGTTGCCCATTTCAGTGGAAGTAGCAAGCTGGAAAAATCACAATGAACATATTTGCATACACTGAATAACTAGAACATTTTAACTACAGGTGTAATCTAGATTTTTTTTTTAATAGTGTATTAATTTTTGGGTGTCCTTCTTAATGGCAGAGATAAATAGTTTTCATTGAACTAGCGCACATTCGAGATTTTCTGAAGAGGATCTGCTGGAATCATTGTCATAAATCTCTCCTTCTTCTTAAGCCCTTTGCTCCTCTAGGGAGCAGAGGCCATTGACAAATGTCCCCCACCTCACTCGGTTGTTGGCGGTTCTTTCGAGATCTCCCCATTTGAGCCCACTCCCAGACATTTCTGCCTGGTCATAAATTTGTTTGCGCGGAAATTCTTTTGCTCGTGCAATTTCAAAAACAAATCTAAAATCCAATCGTGAATGGTAATTATGTGCACAACCACACAGATCACAATATTTATTTTGCTGCATGTATGCATGGAGATAGCAGTCAATACTCAGTGATACCACGTAGCATGCAATACAAGTTTTAATTTCATAAGCAATGCCGGGGCCTCGTACAGAAACAAAAGTACCAAGGAGCACAGGTTTAAGATGCCCCTATTATTGATAATGTCTTTCTAGGCCACTAACTATTGTGGGATATTAAAGCTGGCAATATGTACAACATTGAATTAATATCAAAATGCACTAGCCATTCTTTAGGTTGTTAAGTGTAGGAAGGGACTGCAGATGCTGGTTTACACCGAAGATAGACACAATATGCCGGAGTAACTCAGCGGGGCAGGCAGCATCTCTGCATAGGGAGAGAATTGATCTCTCGTTTTTCACACCTTACCCTTCCATATCTCTCGTTTCCCTTTCCCCTGACCATCAGTCTGAAGAAGGGTCTCAACCCGAAACGTCACCCATTCCTTCTATCCAGAGATACTGCCTGTCCCGCTGAATTACTCCAGCATTTTGTGTCTATCTTTGGGTCATTAATGTGCCTTCAGCTTTAGCTATTGAATAACATTACAAGCTGTCTTAATTTTGTGGAATCTGTGTGTCGCATTTGTTGAGAGATGCTAAACATTTATACTGCTATGATGAGGTCATTGAGTATTGATGAAGAAATACTGATTCATGAACAAGTCAGGATGACATTTGATTTGGTTGATGTTATCGAGTTATTGTTGCTCTTGAATACATTTTGATAGAGATCTTGGGCTAAGGATCATGGTGCATTCAGAATAACCATGGTGAGTTTCTGGGACTGTGCGCTGTAGATTGTAAATATTGTGGCTGTGGTCTGTTGGTGGTATTGGAAGCTGCTGTGTGAGGAGGCACTAGTTGAGCAGATTATTCTATTCTGAATGGTGTTGTGGAGACAAAAGGAACTGCAGATCCTGGTTAATATATTTTTTTTAAACACAAAGTGCTGGAGTAACTCAGACTGTCTAGCAGCATCTCTGGAGCACATGGCTAGGTGATGTTTCGGGTTGGGACCCTTCTTCAGACCGGTATGTTGTGTGTTGTTTTACTGCAACAACAAAGGTGAATGCTGAGAATTCCAGCACTTCTCTGAGCCTAGTGGGAAATAAAGAGATATTCCAGAGGTTTGAGACTAAGCAGAGGACACAGCCTCTTGTAATCACAAGCTGACATGGATGATTCAGTTCAGCTTTCAGTCAATGATGATCCCAGCAGAGTGAGGCAGAACCTGATGATGGTGAAGCCGCAGAAGGCTGAGGGAACGTGACAGGTCTTCTCGTGACTGAGATGGCTCGTCGCTAATTGCCTGGACAGGTGGATAGGGGTGCCAACTATCTCACTCCCAAATATGGGGCGAGGTGACGTCACCACCCTGCGCCCCACGTGACCTCACCCAGCCAGCAGCCACGTGCTCCCGCTCCACCAATGGCGGCCGCCCGGGCTGGGAGGCGGATTGCTACGCAAACTCCATTAGGCGGCGCCCAGGCCTCCGAACCTAGACTGTCTGGAGCTAAAATGTTTGAAACCTAGAGTGTCGGGGCCTAAACTGTCGGGGCCTGAAGTGTCGGGGCCTGAAGTGTCGGGGCCTGAAGTGTCGGGGCCTACGGTGTCGGGGCCTGCGGTGTCCGGGGCCTACAGTGTCGGGGCCTACAGTGTCGGGGCCTACAGCACACCCCGGACCCAATACGGGACAAGGGCGGTCCCGTAAGGGACAACCCAATTTAGCCCAAAATACGGGATGTCCTGGCTAATACGGGACAGTTGGCAACCCTACAGGCAGTATACGTGTTACTTGTTACTTATCAACCCAAGTTTGTGCAGAGTAATAGGCCCGGTTTCATTGACAGCTGCTGTGGCTTGCTTCGGCGCGGCTGCTTGTATTGGACACTGTGGTATCGTCATCATTTAAAACAATGTTGCTGTGACATGCTGGTTGAGTGCAGGATGTACTGACCTCATATGACCAGGAGCAGTCTGCAGTCCAGATGCAGATTAGAATTTATTAAGTGCAGAAACCGTTAAGCTGGAAGTTACTAAATGTGAACCACAACACAAAGTGCTGTCTCCGTTCTTTCTTTTTATTTGAACAAAACACGACAGACACTTACTTACCCAGTTTCTTCCTTTCGATATCATAGCAAGAAATAATTCCCAATCTGCATTAAAGAGCAATTGAATTTTGAGCCTGAAATTGATCCTCCCAAACTTCCTTAATCAGAGCCTCAATTAAAGAATGTTTTCTCCCTTTGAATGCCCCTGGTTCACAAGAAGGGTTATTGACATTACAGCACTGATGACCAAGGGAGCAAGTTGCCCAGCTCTCCTCTGGGCCACAGATCAATCTGCTCTCACAGGACCAGGATGAGAAACCTATGTCTTTGCTTTATTAAAAAATATATACCAGGAGAGTAGATAAAATCGGCCAAACCTGTTCTATTTGGGTCTGTGTTGAAGACAACCGTGATTAATTGGATAAAATGTTTATTTCAGTGCTGTCTAAACCATATGCATATGTAAGATACGTTTTGGAGTTTTCAGTCTAGTTTTTAATAATTCAAGCCCCACATCAGAAAACAACCTCTAAATTTAACTGCCTAGAAATGTACCTAAGCAGAGCTATTTTTTTTGTACCAGCATCTGCAGTTATTTTCTTATAATAATTTTTTTATTGTTGTACTTGTCTCATGACTCATGACTGTTTTCACAATATTACCATAGTGTGACAGTTGTAAGAATGTGAAAATATCATGATAGTGAGCAGGATGCTGAGGTTGGACTTGGAGTCATCGACATCTATGACACAGGAGCAGTCAATTTATCCCATCTTTGTACATGCAGCTATAACAAAGAGCCAGGACTTAAAATGCAGAGGTGGAGTTAAACACAGTTTAGCTGTAGTCTGCTACTGGCTGCTCATGAGCTCACTCACATCATCATAGGATGCCTGCAATGAGAAAATGTCCTGTTCTTGAGCTAAAAAGCATCAAATATAAACCAAATATTAACAGTTTTAACAAAACTTGGCTTGAAAAAATGTTTCTCTGGCTTCAGAAGCCAAACACATTCTGTTGTGTACAGCGAAACCGCCTCTGATTTCTACTAAGATGGCTTATTTAGTAGTTTGGCATCCTGCAGTGCAAGGAAAAAACCAAATTGCACTGATAAATGTTTGAGTTTAAGTTGAGTTTAGTTTATTGTCATGTATACCGAGGTCCAGTGAACAGCTTTTGTTGCTAACCAGTCAACGGAAAGAAAATACACGTTTACAATGTATGGTGACATTTGACGGAAAGTCAAATTAGTGAATGTCCCATGAGGAATGATCATGCGTGATTTGGATGTCCACTGTTACAGTATTTGACTAACCTATCAACACTCAAGTGTTCAGGTACACAGATGCACATTATAAACACTAGTGAGCTCCTGTTACCCAGGTAGCACATCCTTGTACAAATAATGACCTTCACAAAGGCTGAAAAAAGTAATGAAGAAACAAAATCTGTTGATGAAATCCGAATGTTTCACAGTATAAGCATTGGCTACGATCATAAACGTGCAAAAATGAAACAAATGTTATTTTCCTTCTAAATAATGACTTTCAGGTGATTTGTGTCTCTGCAGTTTGTCAGCAATGACATTTAGCAAAGCTAAATGGTTAGCGTTAGACATTACCAGTCTAAGGCTAACCATTCACTGCCTGAAAGGAAGCAATGCTTCCTGAGAAACCAGATGTCCCCCTGTTGAGCATTTTTGGAGCAGCTAACTATTTATCAGCTTCAGATTGTTGTGTAAAAAAGCGAAAAGCTAAATCATGTGCCAGTGTGTAGCTGAAGCCATAAAAAAGATCAAGTTTAACTTTTCAACTGAGGGATTGGTTGTTTATACTAACTTTCTGCATCTGGATAAACAATGATAGTAACTCAAGGGTGTGGGAAAGTGCACAAAAGATAGTGGGAAGTGGATCCATTTCAAAAAGTGTAAGTACTGAAAAATGTATGTGTGATAATTTGCTGGGTCAGTTATGTATGCTGTTAATTCTAAATATGTGTGTTAATCTCCATTAGTAGATGACGACCTCCATTATCATATTTGTTGGTGTTTATTCAATGGACACCAAGTGACAAGACCATACTCAATGCCTGGAATGAGTGCCCCCCCTATCACCTACCAGTCCCTGCCTCACCCCTCCCTCTCACCTCTTTATAATGGCTGTATTCCCACTGCACGCTTAGTTCCGATGCAGGGTCTTGACCCTAAACGTCATCCATACCTTTGCATCCGCAAATGCCGCCTGACCCAGTGAGTTTCTGCAGAAATGTGTTTTCTTGCTCCAGATTTCAGCATTTGCAGTCTCTTGTGTCTAGCCGGGAATAGCAATTAGTTTCTATGTTAATGTGATGGGTTTGAGGCTACTCCTGTCAAGATTAGTTACATTGGTATTAGGTAGAACAAATGGATAGAATTTAGTTTCATGATTCACATGAATTGAAGCGCTAAAGTTAAATGTGATTCTTCTCTACAAACTGAATGCTTCGATTCACGTGGAAAGAATTCCTTCAGTGTATGGCAGGCATGAGCACTACTTTGATTGTCATAGGAAAGCACAAGAAAGTTAAGATGAGGGTCAATATCAGATCCATCACAAGATTACCACTTGACAAGGCAGGGTCAAGTAGTATGTGGCCCACTCCTGCTCCTTTCCCCATTATTCCCACCTTTGGGAGTCATGGAGTTTGATCTTAAAAAAAATGAGCCAAAATGTTGCAATCTTTTAGAATAAAAATTTACATTTGTTCTCATCTGTTTACAGCATACTGAACACAATTCAGATGTTGCTTACGAAACAACCTTTTCACTACTGCCATTTTAATGGGCCCAAAGGAACTATATTAACTTTTAATTTTTACCACATTTCTTGCCAATCTTTATTACGTGTAATCTGGGTTCTGACACACAAAGCTGAGTGTATGTTCGAGGAAACACTTCTATGAGGCAGTCAGCATGATATTTTATCTACACTTGGCTTCTCACAGTGGGAAAAATCAGTATAAAGTCAAAAATTATTAGCTCTGAAAGAACTTAATTTGAGAGATGATGAATGAGATTGAACATTAACATTTGAACGTTAAGAATACATTTGGATACAACTTTGGTGAATTAGGTTCCTAAAAGCACATGGTCTGATGGATCAGGTGGCCTCTCAAGTGTCTCCTTTCTCTGATATCTCTGTCAGAAAAATTTACATGCCCAAGGTGTGATCTACAATTATTACAGGAGAGTTCCTGTTCAATTTATTGGTCAAAACAGAGAGAAAACTTTAACTCTTCACCTTCCTTGTGTTCTTCATCAAGGAATAATTTAGACAGTCCTGCTCCATTCATGATTAAGTATGGCCTTGCTTATGGCTGAACACATGGCAACAAAATATTTGGGGAAAAAAACTGCAGATGCTGGTTTAAATCGAAGGTAGACACAAAATGCTGGAGTAACTCAGCGGATCAGGCAGCATCTCAGGAGAGAAGGAATGGGTTGACATTTCGGGTCTAGGCCCAAAACGTCATCCATTCCTTCTCTCCTGAGATGCTGCCTGACCCGCTGAGTTACTCCAGCATTTTTTGTCTAGCAACAAAATATTTACTGAGGTAGGATCATCTATGAATGCACGTTTGTCAAGTTTACACTTAATACCATTTATCACTGACCTACCACAATGAACCCACTCTTATTTTTTGGAACTTACACAAAAAGTGTTTTCCAATGGATAGCTTGGATGTTGCTGTAATTGAGAGCAAAATCTTGTCATGAGTCTTGTCATAATGTTAGTGCCTTAATAGTTGTGACTCTTTCACTTGTAGGTTTAGCTGCTTGTACCATGACCAGCCCTGCTGCTCTTTCCAATGTAAACTTTTGCCATGTTACAAGCATTTCCTGAGATGTTTCTGAGCTAATGTACTGGGATGTACTGTTCTCATTTGCTCTATAATTACGCCTGGAACACCATTCTACTGCTACGCCATAGCTGAGCTTCACCATTGTGTTTTTAATTTCTGCTGGGAGTTTAGATTGTGCTGCTGTGAACTTCCTGGGATGGCAGGACTTTCATATGAAGAAAGACTGGATAGACTAGGCTTATACTCACTGGAATTTAGAAGACTGAGGGGGGATCTTATAGAAACATATAAAATTCTTAAGGGGTTGGAGAGGCTAGATGCGGGAAGATTGTTCCCGATGTTGGGGAAGTCCAGAACCAGGGGTCACAGCTTAAGGATAAGGGGGAAGTCTTTTAGGACCGAGATGAGAAAACATTTCTTCACACAGAGAGTGGTGAGTCTGTGGAATTCTCTGCCACAGAAGGTAGTTGAGGCCAGTTCATTGGCTATATTTAAGAGGGAGTTAGATGTGGCCCTTGTGGCTAAAGGGATCAGGGGGTATGGAGAGAAGGCAGGTACAGGCTACTGAGCTGGATGATCAGCCATGATCATATTGAATGGCGGTGCAGGCTCGAAGGGCCGAATGGCCTACTCCTGCACCTATTTTCTATGTTTCTATGTTTCCTGTACTGAGTTCCAATTAATAGTTCTGTAAAGGATTTTGAATCCTTCATTTCAGGAAAAAAAATGTATTTTTCATTTAACTTACAAATCAGCAGCTTACCCAAAGTTTTCATTCCAAAGCAATGGTGGAAATATAGGGAGCAGGAGCAGGAGTGGGCCACATACTACTTGACCCTGCCTTGTCAAGTGGTAATCTTGTGATGGATCTGATATTGACCCTCATCTTAACTTTCTTGTACTGTCCCTATTATTGCCGCTTCATCTCATGTATCTACAAATTAATTTGTTTGCAAAGTTAAAGAAGAAGAGCACTGAAGAGCCTCTGTGCCCAACTCCACCACTGCTCAAGCCACCTGTGGCTGGAGATCTGTGACCAATGGAGTTCCACAACCACTGCTGTTTGTGATATGTAGAAATGACGTGGATGACAATGTCGTTGGATTGGTTAGTGTGCTTGCAGATGACAGCAACATTGTTGGAATCGGGGATGGTAAGGAAGGATGTCAAAGACTACATCAGAATACAGATCAACGATGGAAATGGGCAGAGTTTAATCCGAGCAAGTGTGAGATGCTGCACCTTGGAAGGTTGAATGTAAAGGGAAAGTATACAAGTGATAGCAAGATGCTTAGCAACATTGATACAGAGGGATCATAGGCTCCAAGGCCTTAGCTCCCTGAAAGTAGCAACACGAGTAGAAAGAGAGATAAAGAATGTGTCTGGTATGCTTGCCTTCATGGGTCAGGGCATAGCAGATAGAAATCATGAAGTCACGTTACAGTTTTATACAACTTATTGTGGTTATTGTGTGCAGTTCTTGTCACCCCATTATGGAAAGGATGTGCATGCATTGGGGAGGTTGTAGAAGAGGTTTACCAGAGTGCTGGCAGGAGTAGAGGCTATTAGCTGTAAGGAGAGGTTGGACAAACTTGGATTGTTTTCTCTGGAGCTTCGGAGGCTGAATGGAGCCCTGCTGGAAGTATATAAACCCATGAGAGGGTAGACAGTCACAACCTTTTTCCCAGGCTGTAAATGTCAAAGGCTAGAGGGCACAATTTAAAGATTATGTGATGGGGAATGTTTTTTACACAGAGGGTTGTGAGTGCCTGCTAAGTGCTGTCAGGAGTGGTGTTAGAGGCAGATATAAATATGATAGTGGCACTTAAGAGGCTTTAAGATAGGCACAGGCATGTGTATGGCATTGAGGGATATGGATTTCATGCAGGTAGAGGAGATTAGTTTAACTTGACATCATGTTCAGCATTGACATTGTGGACCAAAGGGCCTGTTCCTGTGCTGTACTACAGGTTCTATGTTCTAAGGGCCATCGTCGTGATGTGGGCCCATGCTGCTATATCTGAGGCTGGTGACTGTGGTGACAGGCAGTCTATGCAACACCATTCCTTCCACTCCCAACTCAAGGACAGACAGTGAATGGTTTGGGATCTTGATCAAAATATGAGCTATGCATTGTATATGTCACTTGAAAGACCCATGACTTTGGAAGATAGATACAACTCGATGATGACTTAACACGTGCTAAATTATTTTCTTGTATGTTCATCCCCTTAATATAGCCAGAAGGGCACAAGATGTGGATTAGATAGTAGAACCGATTAACCGGTATTGCGATCTTGCAAATAAAATGAATTCAATGTGCAGCATCTAATTATTGAGTGATCTAATTATTGAGTGAGCATCTTATTTACACAGCATATCTGCTCTGTGTTTTAATAAACTGTGAGATTGCAACATTCTATTACTGTGACAAATCTGTTTTCAGTCACTATTTCTGAGCTCATCAGCTTTCACCTTCAGAATTCCATGTTTTCCTTCAAACATGTTAGTCTATTGCTGCAATTCTTTCCACAATGTTTGCATAGTTATCCTTGTGGTTATTGACAGCAAGCTCCATGCTTGAGTTAGGTCATGACTGGAGTTCTAAGTACATTGCATGTCACCACGTTACAGGAAGAGTGTGAAGATACTGATGAGGATACAGGGGACATTGAACAGGCTGTAGCCAGGGCTGAATAAACTTATTGCAAGGACTGGTAGTTTTCTTTGGTACAGTGGAGGGGAGATATAAATTCGAGGCACTAATAGCATGAAATGGGCTGCAACAAATATTTCTCATCTAAATCATCCGGTTATTGTCTTTCGTATTTGAGGAACATGTCTCTCACCCAGGTTGTGGATGGGAGTGGGGGCTGTTGATGTTTGCAGCGCTTCTAAAACAGTCAAATAATTTCTGATCTGATATATCCGTGTGCTAAATTGTATATAATGTGGATTTAAGGTCACCCTGGTGCATTGTGTTCCATTCCTTCTGTTGCAGACTCTATATTCAATGGCACCGTTCCCCTTCCCACAAATGGCCGAACTGAGGGAAAAATACACTTATAACATCAACCCATTCCCAATCCCTGTGAAGTTGTCAGAATCACAACGGTAAGGGATATTTTTTATTATCCAAATAATCATAAAAACATTTGCATGCACTGCAATGGATAATGAGATGGTTCTGCATATAGATGTAATGATTAACATTTGGTGATTCACTAAGTGAATGACTGAATATTGGAAATAGTTTGAAGTGTAAGAAAATATTCTTGCTGTTTACAGAAAATGTTCCTGCCACCATTGTGCCATCACTTAAAAAGTTGCATAGTTTTGCTTCTCCACTGTAACTTTGAACAATCAGTTAAGTCTTACAATTTAAAACTGATTAAAAACGAGAGCTGTTCTGAAGTAAAGCAACACACACTTTGTGCATGGAACTGATGCACTACAATGCTGCAGACTATATTCTGCACACTGTATCTTTCCCTATCGTACTTAAGTTTAACTTGATTGTATTTATGTGTGGTGTATCTGATCCGTTTGGATAGCATGCAAAACAAAGCTTGTCATCGTGCCACAACACGGGTGACAATAATAAACCTAGACCTAAAGCTGTCTAATCTATCTCTTTATTTATGGGCTATTTGAGAGTGAGGTATTTGTGAATAACGCTTGTTTCTGTAGAATTAAACATTACATCACACCTATAATTCTCACGACAGAAGTCTCAGTAAAACAAAAGACAGCGATGAAGAGATTGATTTGGACGATGAAGATGCCATTGCTTCTGCTGTTGGTTGCCTGGGACCATTCAGTCTTCTTGTACCAGAGTTACAGAAGTATCAGAAACAAGTCAAAGGTAATCTTTGATGTAGCATTGCTCTTTCTTTTAACAATGATGATATTTTGTTAGAATATCTCAAAGTGGCATTGTTCAGGAAAGGGAAAGGGTCTGAAGAAGGGTCTCGACCCAAAACGTCACCTATTCCTTTTCTCCAGAGATGCTGTTTGACCTTCTGAGTTACTCTAGCTTTTTGTGTCTATCCTCGGTTTGAACCAGCATCTGCAGTTCCTTCTTATGCTAGATTCAGTTATTGGTACATGTGCCTCTAGTATCTCATAACCCTAAACTTGTAAGTGTTTGCTGCTATTTTTACTGTTGCTGGTATCAGCTTTAATTATGCACCATCTGGTGGCTCATGGCAAATATATTATTTCTTTTGGCTAAACTGACAGCTAGAAAACCATATATATTCACCATATTCTGATAGGCTTGCCAGGCATAACTGCAACAAGATCTATTGCTGTGGGAAGTATTGTTCAGTTAACTGACTCGAACTGGTCGATAGACAATAGGCGCAGGAGTAGGCCATTCGGCCCTTTGCGCCAGCACCGCCATTCACTGTGATCATGGCTGATCATCCACAATCAGTACCCCGTTCCTGCCTTCTCCCCATATCCCTTGACTCTGCTTTCTTTAAGAGCTCTATCTAACTCTTCAGTCTGAAGAAGGGTCTCGACCCGAAACGTCACCCATTCCTCCTCTCCCGAGATGCTGCCTGACCTGCTGAGTTACTCCAGCATTTTGTGAATAAATCTATCTAACTCTCTCTTGAAAGCATCCAGAGAATTGGCCTCCACTGCCTTCTGAGGCAGAGAATTCCACAGATTCACAACTCTCTGGGTAAAAAAGTTCTTCCTCATCTCCGTTCAAAATGGCCTACCCCTTATTCTTAAACTGTGGCCCCCGGTTCTGGACTCCCCCAACATCGGGAACATGTTTCCTGCCTCTAGCGTGTCCAATCCCATGATAATCTTATATGTTGGTCATGTTGGACTAAGCCCACAACCTATCCACCCCTGCACTGACCTGGGTTAAACATGGAGGACTGGTCTCCGTACACTTGAACTCACAGTAAATAAAGTTTAAAACAAACAGGTTCAGCATCACTACACGTTTCAGCTCAATTCAACATGATCACAGCAAGTATCACAGGGTGTAATGGAAGATTGCATTAAAGGCCAGAAATGTCCTCAGAACAGATCACACTCTACAGTCGTGACTTTACTGGAAGTCAGGCAGAGCCGTGATAATGTGCTTGGTCCAACATGACCAGTTCAACACAGTCAGGCAGGATTTCCACGACATCTACAGCAGATCGACAGAATCAGCTCTGAGAAGGCTCCAGGCCCAAGTCTCCACTGATCTAAACATAGTAAAAGAAAATAACTGCAGATGCTGGTACAAATCGAAGGTGTTTATTCACAAAATGCTGGAGTAACTCAGCAGGTCAGGCAGCATCTCAGGAGAGAAGGAATGGGTGACGTTTCGGGTCGAGACCCTTCTTCAGTCCTGAGATTCCTTCTCTCCTGAGATGTTGCCTGACCTGCTGAGTTACTCCAGCATTTTGTGAATAAACATAGTAAAGGTCATTTCCAACAGTTATCACCACGTAAATTTGCCAAGACGAATGTGAAAGCTTTCTGACAAATCCTGGCCAATTTACCACACTGGAACAGGTAAAGGAACCAAAGGTGGTTGCCAGTAGATGGGCTTTTTCGTTCTTGTTTTCAGGATGCAGGCACCACCAGGTCTACAAGTTATTGGCCATCCCTAATTTCTCTCAAGAAAGTGCTGATACATCAACGTCTTGAGCTTCTGCAGTCTCTCTGTTGATTGCGCTCCTATAGAGTTACTTGGTAGTGCGTTCCATGTTATTCTACTCAGTTGAACTACTGATTATAATCCCGTGCGCTAGCAGAAATCTGTTAATGCTGAGGCTGATTTTTTTCAGCATCAGTATACTGTATTAAGAGTGAAATTTCCAAATAGCCTGATGATTTCTAACAAAATAAAGTGCTTAAGCATGCATTACTAAAACAACTTGATATTTTATGTATGAGATTTGCTTTCAATCTTGCTAATTCAGCTTTCTTACAAGTACCGCCTGTGTACACGTGCAATTTGCACAACATTAGATATGGTGCATTTATTTATCTGCAGTAATGTGGTACAAGTAGTCACAGTAACCCAAGAGGGGCATTTGTGGCACAGCGGTAGAGTTGCTGCCTTACAGCGCCAGAGACCTGGGGTCGATCCTAACTTTTTAAATTTTTTTAATTTTTAATATAAAAGTTTTATTCCAAAGAAAAACATACAAACATACTAAGCAAAATGTGATCAAACAAAAGCCGCCTGTATCGGCAGTTTACAAAATAAACAATTATCACATTAAAATCCCGCCATCTCTGTCAACAATACATTCGCCCCCCCCTGTGGTGACCAGCGTTCATGGAAGGCCTCCAGAGCCCCTGTGGACACCGCGTATTCCCTCTCCAGGGACGCGCGGGCACGGACGTAAGCCCGGAACAAGAGTAGGCAGCCGACCTCTGTGAGGCCATCGACTACCCGCTGCCTGGACCCGCGAATGGCCATCTTGGCCAGGCCCAGGAGCAGACCGACAGGGAGACCCCCTCCTCCCTCCCGACCCTCCCCCTCTGTACCGCTGTCTGTACGGAATTTGTCCGTTCTCCCCGTGACCGAATGGGTTTTCTCCAGGTGATCTGGTTTCCTCCCACATTCCAAAGACTTGCAGGTTTGTAGGTATATTAGCTTTTGTAAATAGTCCCTAGTGTGCAGGAGGGAACAAGTGTACAGCTGACCGCTGGTCGGCCTATACTCGGTGGGCCAAAGGGCCAGTTTCCACGTTGTATTTTAAAAACCAAAACTGAAGCCTTCATCTCAATGGAGCATTGCCTGAAGCCACGTATCATATTGTTGATGGGTTTCTTCTTCCATTTAGCCTGCAGGCATATGAAGTGTGATAGAGAATATTTAACAATGACACTAATTTAACCCTTCAATGTTCTGATTGTGATTTCTGTAGAGCAACAGGACGAGCAGATCCTGAAATCGAGCAACATTGCTGAGCTCAGCCCTGGGGCGATCGATGCAAGCCGCAGTGAGCACCACTCTGTTTTTAACAGCATGATGATGGAGCGCATGACCACTGACATCAATGCACTGAAGCAACAGTACATTAGGATAAAGAAGAAGCAACTGCAGCAACAGGCCCACTTCATCTTAATCAAAGCAGGTATAATATCACATAGAAACATAGAAAATAGGTGCAGGAGTAGGCCATTCTGCCCCTCGAGCCAGCACCGCCATTCAACATGATCATGGCTGATCATCCAAAATCAGTACCCCGTTCCTGTTTTTTTCCCCCCATATCCCTTGATTCCTTTAGCCCCAAGAAATAAATCTAACTCTCTCTTGAAAACATCATTCATGACTGTAGCTGCATTTCCAGAGTCATCGTCTGGAAAATCCTTCTTTTACTTCCCTGGGGGTTGAGGAAGATGTGCTTCCATTCCAGCTGCATGTGTGTTCTGAGACTGCTGTTGAGGCTAAAGTGGGATTGCAGATTGCCACGGATGGGGCAGGAGTCGCTCTGTGGGTCGGCCTAGCGGGTGGATTCGGAGGTGATGTGCTCTTCCCAACAATTAACTGTGCTGCATTTTGAATGATTGTGGGCTAGGGATTCCCATGAGTTGGAGCGGAAGCCACAATTTTTAAATCAGGCTGTGAGAAACCATCAAATTGTCCGACAGTCCCTTGCCCAGCAGGAGCTTGTTGTGGAGTGTCGTTAATGAGAGTTTGGTGTCACGCAGGCAAACAATATAGCCTAAGATAGACACAAAAAGCCGGAGTAACTCAGCAGGACGGGCAGCATCTCTGGAGAGAAGGAATGGGTGACGTTTCGGGTCGAGACTCTTCTTCAGACTGGACCCAGAACGTCACCCATTCCTTCTCTCCAGCGATGCTGCCTGTCCCGCAGAGTTACTCCAGCTTTTTGTGCCTATCTCTGGTTTAAACCAGCATCTGCAGTTCCTCCTTCGACAACATAGCCTCCCCAGCAGAACTGTCTGAGCCACGATGCTGGAATGTTGGTCACAGAGAGAGACAGTGTGGAAACAGGCCCTTCAGCCCAACGTGCCCACACCGGTCATCATGTCCCAGCTGCACTTGTCCTATCTGCCTGCGCTTGGTCCATATCTTGGGTTGGTCTGGGAGAGGACTGTGACATCAGTTCATTTCTGGTGCCAAAGGATTTGGGGGACTTTGCAGAAACAGCATTAACGATGCCTTTCCAATGGTTTGAGGGGCCTGCTGTAGGTGGTCTATGCCTCTGACGTGCACAGGAGGCTAGGATCATCGCTTCCCAGTAGAATAAATCTAAGGCCCTGATCTTCCACCCATTTATTCTTTGACAGACAGTCACTTTCTAATGTTATTTGTAATATGTAACATCAGTAAATTATTCGATTGCAAGTTTTTCATTGTTTACAAAGCAATTATTCAAGAACTATTACAAGATTTCATGTTGGAAACAAGAGTTGTTTTGGGACTTTCATTTAAAACATTAGAAAAGCCTGGTGACAAAAAACGCACTTGGTGACGTCAGTCTACACTGTGGCCCATTCTTCACTGTGAGATGGAGACCAATTTTCAGATATGTTTGAAGATCCACTCTGTTTATGAAAGTATTTGAATCAATTAATAATCACATTCTGGCATTGTTGGACACGGCAGGCTTCTTTTGCACATGTCCAATTCTAAATATCTGCCATTTTGCAAAGCTAACTAACATTGATATATGTGGCACGAATGTTATGACTGAACCAAAGTTGACATTTGCATAAGATGGCTAAGCGATTAGCTCATTTTAGTCGCAACATAATGCAAACTTATAATGGCTTTAAACCCTGAAGGTGACTGAGAGGAAAGACTGCAGAAAGAATTCTGACACATAGCCAGCCGACTTTTGCTAATTGTAAAAACCTTCTCCCTCCAAAAGGCCTTTTTCCTGAGTGCACTGAATTATACCCTGTTTAGTCTGAATGCCACTGGTTATGCCAAGTAGCTACAATTTCAGCCTCTGCGTGTTATGGGTGGATTTCTCACAGCAAGGAGAGAATGGAATGCAGTGGGAAATTATATGCCAACGAAGGTGGAACAATGTTCCGGAGACTGGATTGCATTGAAGGTGTGGAGGATTGGATGGGAACCAGGGAACTGGAAGAGAATTATTTTTTGTGTGGCGGTGATGGGGGAGGAAGGGAGTAAAATGGGATGCATGGATATGAGCTGGGATATATCACTGAAAATTTATATTTAGGGATGTGTATGTGACTTTTTAATGTATTTAAGTTTAAAAAGTGAATTAATTTTTAAATATTAAGAGTTTGAAAATGAACCAGGATGCCTCATTTGTAATGTCAAAGTCCAAAATGTGTGATTTCCCTTTCAGATCATGGAAATGCTCACATTTTAAAATCACATCTAATTACTTGCTTTAGCAGTAAGGACATTTGATGTGCCTGCTTTTGGAGGCTGTTAGTCTGCCTGTCACCAGATTTCCAGGTCCAACTTGACAGTGTCACGAACTGATAGGAATTACAATTATCTGTAAAACACAACTGAATTTGTGGTAGCATTTCAAAGTCTTAAAAAAAATCACATGTTGAATTCACATACTGTCAAGGTTCATAAAGTTTACATTACTGACAAAAGCCATTCAATTTCATTGCCATCATGCCACTGTTGGCAAGAGAAGAGTTATGTCACAGACTGCCGTAAGCAGGGCTGTAAGGCGAGGTGTACGCCCATCGAGGTTGCCTGCAGAGGTTTTGCAGGGCAATCGCTCTACAAGGCCTTGAGTGCACTGGGCATCACGGGAATGGAGAGAAGAGCCATCAAGAACACCACAGAGGCAGCGGAGAAAGCCTGGAGATGGCTCTGGATCAGGAGAGGAGGTCCATGGGGAGGAGCGAATGCCACCTGAACACAAGAAGTGGTCTGATCAACCGTGGCTGGGTGGCCCGGGCGAGGGTGTCTGATGTTGAAAGACACGGCACACCCAATGACCCCAGGTTACATCACTGATGATGTGTGAGGAGCATCGAGAGATGTATTCATCAAAAAAAATGTAGTCTAATTGCACTTCCTAGTGATCTGATTAACAGCACATTGATTATGAAGACCACATGAACAAAGGTTTAATTACACTTGCCGTTTTTCACTGGTTTTACACACGATGATTGAAATGTACTTGTGTTAGTAACTTTACTGACTGAAGCAATGGTGGAGAGTATCTTCACCAATTACCTAATCATAGAAGGAGTATTGGTCCTGGTTTCAAGCTGGTAGACCGGGCCCTCAGTTTAACCTTTGGTTTGTAATGGGCTACATGATTGCCACCAATATTCTTGTAATGGTATATTGGCCATAGTGCCAATTGAAATAGGAGTAAAATAAGGTCAATCAGACTTCCCTCTTTTGATGGATATTGATTGTCGAAGATGATGGAAAATGCAGAATTGCGGATGAAGCAAAATTGAGGTTGAATATAATTCCTCTCATTATCAAACAGCTTGCTGTCTGGGCTCATTCATGAAGACCAGCCATTTATATTTGTTCTGGTCAGATACAGTGTGGTATATGTTTCACTAAAGGTGGGTAATTTCCATGGATGAGGAAGAATGACAAATAGCAAATAAAAAAACCTGATTGTTTAACACATAAATTATCAGTAAACAGAGGGAGAGGCATGTGGAACAAAGTATTTCAGAACTATAAAATGAATCAATTCTAATATATTACTGATTTCCGATCAACATACCAGCAATGTAAATTCTGTGCCGATTATTTCATTTTGTCCAGTTTTTAAATTTTGTGTTTCTTTTATTAGGAACAGAAAATGAAATGAATCCTGGGGTCATCTCAGATCATAGGGACCAGATGAATAATGCTATTGAAAGAAGTTAGTGTATTTTGGTTTTATTTTTCATTCATTGTTCTCC
The DNA here is from genome assembly GCF_053455715.1 of Rhinoraja longicauda. Taxonomy (NCBI): domain Eukaryota; kingdom Metazoa; phylum Chordata; class Chondrichthyes; order Rajiformes; family Arhynchobatidae; genus Rhinoraja; species Rhinoraja longicauda. The sequence goes on from NC_135972.1 coordinate 33,745,375, forward strand.
ATTAACACTAATGTACTGAGGCTCAAAATATACTAACACCTTTGCATAAAATATTGCTGCTCTCTCATTTTAAAGCATTGATCTACTGTCTTCTTCCTCCTTTTTTTTTTTAGCTATGTGGTACCTTTTTTATAGAATAAATCGCAGCAGTATATTGAATCTTGAAAACTACTTCAATCACAGTATTAGTTTTTGTTGAGGTGGGTCCCGACCCGAAACATCACCCATTCCTTCTCTCCAGAGATGCTGCCTGTTAACAGGCTGAGCTACTCCAGCATTTTGTGTCTACCTTTAGTTTTTGTTAATATCTCTTCACCATTTTCAAGATGGTGGCCATCTTGGCTATTGACACACGGACCTTTACTCAAGAGGAGATAAATAAAAAATGAAAACAAGGTTCCCTTAATTGTTATTGTTAACTCTGATGTTACACACATAGTACAAGTGATCTAATATCAATACAAGGCTTGTATATGCTGGAATTTAGAAGGATGAGAGGGGATCTTATTGAAACATATAAGATTATTAAGGGATTGGACACGTTAGAGGCAGGAAACATGTTCCCAATGTTGGGGGAGTCCAGAACCAGGGGCCACAGTTTAAGAATAAGGGGTAGGCCATTTAGAACGGAGATGAGGAAAAACTTTTTCACTCAGAGAGTTGTAAATCTGTGGAATTCCCTGTCTCAGAAGGCAGTGGAGGCCAATTCTCTGAATGCTTTCAAGAGAGAGTTAGATAGAGCTCTTAAAGATAGCGGAGTCAGGGGATATGGGGAGAGGGCATGAACGGGTACTGATTGAGAATGATCAGCCATGATCACATTGAATGGCGGTGCTGGCTCAAAGAGCCGAATGGCCTACTCCTGCACCTATTGTCTATTGATAATAATGCAAAAGGTTTAGATGAGGTAATTTTGTTAGGGTTTCCTAAAACAACATGTGGCCAGCCCAGCTTGAGGAGGGACCATACTAGGCTTGGTATTGTGAAATGAGCCTGGTCAGGTAACTATAAGAAAATAACTGCAGATGCTGGTACAAATCGATTTATTCACAAAATGCTGGAGTAACTCAGCAGGTCAGGCAGCATCTCGGGAGAGAAGGAATGGGTGACGTTTCGGGTCGAGACCCTTCTTCAGACTGATGTCGGGGGTGGGACAAAGGAAGGATATAGGTGGAGACAGGAAGATAGAGGGAGATCTGGGAAGGAGGAGGGGAAGGGAGGGACAGAGGAGCTATCTGAAGTTGGAGAAGTCAACGTTCATACCACCGGGCCGCAAACTGCCCAGGCGAAATATGAGGTGCTGCTCCTCCAATTTCCGGCGGGCCTCACTATGGCACTGGAGGAGGCCCATGACAGAGAGGTCAGACTGGGAATGGGAGGGGGAGTTGAAGTGCTGGGCCACCGGGAGATCAGTGGCGTTAATGCGGACCGAGCGCAGGTGTTCAGCGAAGCGATCGCCGAGCCTGCGCTTGGTTTCGCCGATATAGATGAGTTGACATCTAGAGCAGCGGATGCAATAGATGAGGTTGGAGGAGGTGCAGGTGAACCTCTGTCTCACCTGGTCAGGTAACTGATGTTTCAGTGGAAGAACATTTTGGGGATAGTGATCACAATGTCGTAAGTTTTAAGATTATTTTGTATGTGGATAAGTCTGGACCTTGGGAGGAGGTACTAAATAGGAGTAAAACACATTGCAATGTTAATAGTCAGAAGCTCGGGAGAGTAAATTGGGAGCAGTTGTTGCATGAGTCCACATCAGACGTGGGAGTCATTTACATGCCAGTTGATCAAAGTTCAGGATCGGCGTGATGCAGTAAGGTGGTGGATAGCGAAGGAAGCTAACTTTGGATGACCAAAGAGATGGTAAACTTGGTCGCAAAGAATAATGAAGTGTATGTAAGATTTAAGATTAAATCAGACAGGGCCTGTGAAGAATATAAAATAGGCAAGAAAGAACTTCTGGACAATTGGAAGATCCAAAAGAAGCTATGGAATGTCTTTGGTGAATCGGATTAAAGAAAATCCCAAGGTTTATTATGTATACATTAAAAACAAGAGGGTAACAAGGGATAAATAGGATCACTCAGGAATAAAGAGGGAATTTGTGCTTGGAGTCAAAGGATGTAGGCGATGTACTAAACAAATGCTTTGCATCTGTGTTCATCAAGGTGAAGGACACGGACGACAATGAAATCAGTGTTGACTTTACTAACCTGCAAGGGCAGTTTGAGATCAAGAAGGAGGTTGTGTTGGGGTACATGAAGAGAAATTAAGATGGATAAATCCCAGGGCCTGATGGCATCTATCCCAGGTTATTAGAAGAGAGAGGAGATTTCACAGGCCTTGATAAAGATCTTTGCAACATGTTTGGCCGCAGGCAAGGTCCCAGAGGACTGTAGTGCGGCCAATGTAGACTGTAGAGTAGCCAACGTCTCTCTTTTGTTTAAAAAAGGAAATAGATATAATCCAGTGAATTATAGGCCGGTGATCCTCACATCAGTAGCACAGAAACTGTGGGAGAGGATTCTTCTAGCTGCGATTTGCTCCCATTTGGAAGGGAATGGGTTAATTCAGGCCAGTCAGCATGGCTTTGTGCCTAGCAGCTCATGTCTTACTAACTTAGTCAAGTGTTTTGAGAAGGTGACAAAGACGATTGATGAGAGAAGGGCAGTGGGTTTCTGTCTACATGGAGTTTAGGAAGGCTTTTGATAAAGTCCCCCATGGTAGGCTGATCCAGAAGATCGAGATGCATGGGATTAGTGGTGACTTGGTCGTGTGGATTCCGAACTGGCTAACCGATAGAAGATAGAGGGTTGTGGGGGCAGAGTTTGGATGTTTGTGACTAGTGGAGTTCCGCAGAGATCTGTGCTGGGACCTCTGTCGTTTGCGATTCTTATAAATGATTTGGACATCTGTAAAAGGGTTGGTTGGTATATTTGCAGGTGACATCAAGATTGCTGGTGTAACAGTGTGTCAAAGGCTATCAAAGAATGCAGCAGCATATAAATGGGTGTAGAAATGCCAGGAGTAATACGAGCAAGTGTGAGTTGTTGCATTTTGTGAGGTCAAATATAAGGGGAAAGTATACAGGTAAATATAAGGCAAAACCCATAACACACTTAATGTACAGAGGGATCTTGGTGCCCAGATCCATAGCTCCCTGAAAGTGGCAACACAATGGTAAAAAAGGTTCATGATATGTCCACCTTCATTGTTTGGTACTTGAGTGGAGGAGTCAAGAGGTCATGATGCAGCTTGATAAGATTTTGGTTACACATTGGGAGTTTTGCACCCTGTTCTGGTCAACACATTATAGGAAGGATGTTGTTGTTGTTGTTCGTCCTTCGGTTTCGAAGATGACCATGACTTTATTTTCAGTTGGAGGATTGGTGACTGTGGGTCCGGAAGTGACTGGTGAGGACAATCCGGGCCCGGAAGGCACGCCCACACGTAGGACACAAGTGGATGGGTGCTGTAGTGAAGGTGGAGGTAGCCCGGTAGCCCAGGAAGGATGTAGAGGCTTTGGAAAGGGGGCAGAGGGGGTTTATGAAAATACTGCCGGGGTTAGATGGTATCACCTACCAGGAGAGATTGGACAGCCTTGGGTTGCTTTCCGTGGAACCCCAGAGATTGATGGGAGAACTGATAGATGTATATAAACTCATGAGACATATAGATAGGATAGACCATCAGAACCGTTTTTCCCAGGGTGTAAATGTCAAAGACTAGAGCACAGATTTAAGGTGAGAGGAGCAAAGTTTAAAGGAAGTGTACGGGCAAATCTTTTATGCAGAAGGTGGTGAGTGCTAGAATGTACTGACAGGCGATGGAGGCAAATATGATAGTGGTGTTTAAAAGACTTTTAGATAGACACATGGTTCTGCAGCAAACAGAGGGACACGGATAATGTGCAGGCACATGAGATTAGTTTAATTTTTTGGGCACAGATGTTGTGGGCCAAAGGGACTGTTCCTATGCTGTACAGTTCTATGTTCCATCCCAGGTGATAGAACTCACAGACTATTCCATAAACTAGCAAATTATATCACCTATTAACAATTACCTCTAAACTTATTATATTTCTTTGAATATTCATGAAAAAGATGGTGCTCTTTGCCCCCCGCTTCACACTCGCATACTTAATGTATTTTGTGTAATAAATAGCCACTCTTATAATTCAGTTGCTTATCGTGTGCATTCATCATTTAACTACATCTTCTAGTACAGAAGAATATTAGCTTGCAAGTATTTATTTGCAATCTTCCTGTTCCCATGGGATATTAGATCTTTAGACCCCTCACCAATCCAGGGCTGGTCGGAAGAGATGGGACTTTGGACGTTAAAGATACAGCATGGAAACAGCCCTTCGGCCCACCAAGTCCATGCCGACCAGCAATCAACCCATACACTAACACTATCAAACACACTAGAGACAATTTTACAATGTTACCAAATCCAATTAACCTACAAATCTGTATGTCTTTGGAGCGTGGGTGGAAACTAGAACACATGGAGAAAACCCACGTGGTCACAGGGAGAATGTACAAACTCCGTACAGACAGCACCCGTAGTCAGGTTCAAACCTGTGTCTCTGGAGCTGTAAGGCAGCAACTCTATTGCTGTGCCACTGTGCTGTCATATTGATCAAAACTATGTCACCTATATTGGGATTTTAATTTATGTAAACCTCAACAGAAAAGAACATTCTGCGTCTGTGCAATACAAAATAATTCCTCATAGCCTCTTGATTGCTTAACAACGACATTATTCCATTTCCACAAAGAAGAATTTAAATGGCAGTTCTACAAATCCAGACTGCTTCTGACCTTTTTTTAAAAATTACCGCCAATCCATTTTGTTTTAATACCTGACAGGATTAAGGATGGCGTTTCTTTTAATTAGCTCTTATGAAATGGTCAAAAGGCTGAAAAGGGGCAATTATTGAAAAGCAGAGTACATTAACTCCAATCCTGATTACAGGAATGTAGTTCCTGGATCTGCAATGCTCAAATCAAGTCATGCTTATGAAAGAGACAAGTATTTAATCAGACTAAGTTTATTATATTTTTTCTTCATAGCACAATATATTTTGGGGTTAAATACCCTAACAGATTGGAGTAGTATAATGTTGTTTCACAGTGGTTTACTTCACGATATTTCACTTGTAACTTCTTATTTTTAATTAAATCATGATCGATCTGTTCATGAGCAGCACACAGAGACAGGATTTTAATTGGATGGCAATATTTAATTGCTAGTTTGTTTATATGTTGGTTTATAACTCAAATAAAATGATAAACAAAAATAGAAAATGCTGAAAATACTCAGCAGGTCATGCAGCATCCGCGGAGGGGAACACAGTTATGTTTCATTTCAGAAACCATTCCTTATAGATGCCGCCTGACCTGCTGAGTATTTCCAGCATTTTCTATTTTTGTTTTTGAGTTCCAGCATCTGCACTTTTTTTAATTTTCAAGTGAAGCTATTTTCTGTTTGATATTCTGTGACAAAATGCATCTTATATTTTTAATTTTCTAGTCTGATGTTAGTATTAAGCACACA